>NC_024315.1:19237470-19257795 GCF_000523025.1 Cynoglossus semilaevis
AATCCTACAGCAGAGAACTGAAACAGGAGATCTGTGGAACACGAGACGAGTTAATCTCAGGACAAGGATCACAGAAACAGGGATTTGACATCGGTGGTTAACACGATCTGGCACTTAGCCAGGGATAAAACACTGCTGGGAATAATGATTCAGGTGGAGATCATAATTAGCTGGTGTAGAGCTAGAGATTAGCTTCCGCTCATACACAAAATAAACAAGGCAAAACTACATACAATAACCGGGAGAATAACCTCACACGAATCCCTGCGACAAAGCTGCATTCAAAGAACAGCTATGTCTCTAAGTGCGTTTTTACAAGCAGAACACATAGATCATGGCTGGGCATAGCATGCCACCCATGGTTAATGACCATGCAGAGGTAAAGAAACTTGCCGTTCAAAACAGAGCTACCGAACAGCTGATTAGGAATGGGGCTGTGATAAATCCACATGAAATGAGAAATGACGTGAGATCCGCGTGATAAAGCGTCCTACTAGTTTTCATTTGGACGTCAAGGAACCACATTAAGATGCATAAAGTCACAAGTTTTAGTCCAGAAGCTCTTTCCAACCCAACCCTCACCAATCTGTCAGGGTTTGATACCTATAGTAGCAGGTCACTTTAAAGGTGCAGTCATCAGCACAATGCATGCAAAAAAAAAACAACAATTGGTGTAACACCGGACAATGAGCATCTACCAGCAGTAAATAAATGCACACGATTGGTTGGTGACTCCGTTCTCATCGCAAATATTCACGCTTAGACCAATAAGTCCCAATAATGGCTTGTGCCTATAAATATAGTGCAGCCAAATTTCACTTGCTAAACTAAATAATTCCTGTTCTACCTTTCTCTTTTTTGTCTACCTCTAACACAAATTCCCTTACACACACACACAGACACACACACACAGAATCCCAGTTCCACCACCTTTTTACCTTGTATAGTTCTTGGTGCAACCCTGGTGCTGATACAAGCAAAAATCTTGCACACCCCATGGCTCATAGAGCACACACACACACACACGTGCACACACACACACACACACACAAAGTAAGCACACAATAAATACACCCCCGCAACACACATAAACAGCCCTAGTCCCTACACCGTTAAAAAGAAAGCCGTGGGTAGGCAGCATTTGTCTTCTCTCTATTTGCTGTTTGGAAGCTATGTAAAACACCGAAGCATTTCTCTCTGTTTAGAGTTGACGGCGAAGCGTGTTCGGAGGTTGTGCTAGTGAAAAGCGGGAAATAAGAGGTTATCCAAGTGATGTATTGGCAGCTGTAGTTTTTAGTCACCCAAGGTTGAGGCCCATCTCTCTCAATGAGGATATAGTGGCCAATAAGACCACTTTGTCAGTCCAAAGGGAGACAAAGTTGATGGAGACAGAGGAGAAAAGACAAGCAGGGGAAGACTGAACAGTAGTAAACAAGAGAAGGACGCATAGAAGGAAAACAACAAAAAAAAAAAAAAAAAGGAACGCATAGAAGGAAAACAACAACAAAAAAAAAAAAAAGGAGTGAATTTAGCCGGTGTCTTTGCTTCATCAATATCCTCTTATATAAATGTCAGCTGTACCATTTTGCTCATCACTGTTTCATCACCTACTGGCTTTATCCCAAGGTGCAAGAGAGGGTACATAACTCTTCTACATCTCTCTTTATCATTTTTCTCTTCCCCAGTTCCCTAAAACGCTTAACTCTTTCTCCTATTCCTTTTCAATTCTGTCATCCGTGTTTCATTCCCTCCCTTCCCTTCTCCTCTCAAAGTGCCTTCTTCCTTTGTCATTCTTTATCTCTCCTCCCTCACTTTCTTCTGCTCTTTCTGTCTCTTTGGCTCTCATGGCAATGCGTCACTAGCCTGCCCCCATGAAACAAGTCAATTTTCTGCTAGGTCGACAGATGAATAAATCTCCCTGGCCCTGCTTAGAGCAATGGGGATATTTATCTAACTGAAGTGTCTCCTCTTTGGCTCAACGCCACTGACTTTATGTCTAAGCCAACCGCTGACTCTCTTTTCTGTTTTTTGTTTTTTTTCTCTTTTGTTTTTTTTTTTTTTATTAAAAGAGGAGTAGGGGGAGTTAAAGAAAATCATTCTTAATAAAGAATGTGTGAGGTAAAGACAGTGATGAAATAAAACAAACAACAACCAACACCAAAAACATAACCCCTCAAAGTGAAGCTATTTTAAAAAAGAAAGCACAACATTGGGAGGTAAAAAAAAAATTAAATTTAAAAATAAAATATATATATATAAAAGGGGCCGGAAAATAAAAAAGACGCTTACTCGAACAAAGCCCGTAAAGGAACACAGCATCACGAGAGTGGAGCGGGGGCATTAGTTGAGCTTGCTTGGTTTTAAATGGCAGGAAAAGTCACAAATCTGGATGAATGGTGATAATCTTTCTTCAGGCTACACTTATCTGTTAAAGAGGGGAGGGAGAAAGCGAACGAGAGAGCGAGAGAGACAGACAGACATAGTACGAACACGAGAAAGACAGACGAGAGAGGGCGAGGGAGAAAGACAGAGAGGAAGAGAGAGAGAGAGAGAGAGACCAGACTGAGGGACAAAGGAATGGAAGAAAATGAAAAGAATAGGTGAATGTTCATTTATGCACTTGAAAAATATGTTATTTTAAAAAAAAAATAACTCAGCTAATTCAGCTGTGTTTTGAGCAGATGTTAGCATGAGGTGTGTTGTCTTTGTTTTCACATTTCTGTGGTATGCTGTTTAAAGAAAAGATCCAAAGACTCGAGGACCCACACCTCTGCATTATGGTGTATATGCCGCCGTGATTAAGCAGAGTAAATAATTAGGTGTTCCATTACCAATCTCTTGCAATGAAAACGGTTCATTAAAATCCATTTACTATCCTTCTTTTTTTTTTTTTTTTTTTTTTTGTTTCCTCTGCTCGATCACTGCCAAATTTTTCCCTTCTTCTTAAAGTTGTCACTTTGCCTATGCGCCACTGTATACACAATACTTCACTGTATAATACAATGTTTAAGTTAATTACCCACTCTAACAGTGTGCTGCTACATTGGCTAGATGGTTATTTGCTGGACCCAATTTAAAAGTAGACATTTTTGATTAAGTCGTACTGACAAGCTTCTTTTTTTTTCTCTCTACGGAACATACAAGAAGGCAAGTTCTTGTTGAAAGTGCGTAATGTTTAATGTTTCTTTATCATGCAAAAAAACAGAGATAGTCGGAGCTTCACACCTGCATTACAGTCTTATACACAAGCAAAAAGCTATTTCTCGTAGTTTCTTTTTTTTTTTTTTTTTTTTTTTTTAATTTTCGTCAATAGCATTGTAATGTCATACTTGATGACTTGAAACCGTCTGGTAACCAGCCAACCAACACAGACATGCTTTCAAATTACACTGGGTTAAAGGTTGATATCCTGCCTTACTCCTCTGGCCCCGGGTTCTCTACTGTTTATGTTCTTACCAAAGGTTATTACGGTTTTATAGAGGATGCAATGAAATGCCCTTTTCAGTTGGTGTAAAACTAACGCTCGTGAGTTTTACCATTTCTGTAGGTTTTCATTTGTCTACACTAGGACAAACATTTTTTAGTTCTTTCGTTTTTTAGGTCAGTAACACCAAATTCGGATTTCAAACTAGTAATTTCACGTTATAAAAACTTTCAAGTAATTAAAGTAAAGAAAGTCTGAGTTCTAAGGGATGGGATGGGATGGGATGGGATGGGATGGGAACACGCAGGCAGAGGCGCAGCTGCCTAGCTGATGAGCATCTGTACATCTTACTTCCTGAGCAAATGGGACGGGCAGCTTACTCCTCCAGCTTCTTCTCCATAGAGGGTCATTAGAAGCATTGATGGACCACAGAGTTCTCTTTGCCCTAAGGTGACAGGAAAAGAAAAGAATGTGCCTACTGGATGACTTAGGAGACAAGAGTAGGTGAAACAAACAAGCAGTTAGGGGCCACCAGACAGTGATCTGTAAATTAGCTGTAACGGAGGGACAATGAAGGAGGGGGTTCCGAGAGAGTCATCAAGATCATACACATGTGAATGTTGAGATGGGGGTCCAGCCTATTTTTCTGGAGTTGAGTTTCTCTCAAGATTTTGTTGTAGTCTGTTCAGACAGGGAATTCTTTTATGCCTACTAATGTCACTGCCAGCCCTTTTCAAAAGCAGCTTTTATGGTAACTTTGGGGAAAGGGGCTAGCAATGCTGTTTGGGGTATCTATTGCAACTGAGGATCTGGTAAATCCAGGACTGAAGCTATGGTGAAGGCCTCTTTAAGTCTTTCAAAGAGCCTGTCCAAAAGCCAGAAAGACTCATGGAGGGATCATGGAACATCTCTGTCATAACGAAAGGGAGAGAGAGTCTGACTCTCTCAAGAACCTGTCCAATAAGCTAAGTAAATGTTTTTTTCATTTTAGAGAAAAATAAGCTAATGTTAAGATATTATACATAAAATGATTAACACATGGCCCAAAACGCATGACTAAATACTAGGGATGTCCGATAATATCGGCCAACCGATGTTAGCATCATCGGTTGGCCGATATTATAAGAATCATTATCGGTTTTGCCTCCGACAACGAAAAGCCGATAACGCAATGCCTGGGTTTTTGCCAAATATGCTGGAATTCCAAAATGTATTTTGTACAGACAATGTTAATTTATGGAAGCCTCTAGTGTCGCGTCACAATAAAAGTAGGCAATGTGTTAATTCCACAACAAAAGATATATGTGATAAAAAAAATAGTTTTGGGGCTGCATACATTCTAACAAAAGATATATGTGATAAAAAATAGTTTTGGGGCTGCATACATTATGGAAGCCTCTAGTGTCGCGTCACAATAAAAGTAGGCAATGTGTTAATTCCACAACAAAAGATATATGTGATAAAAAAAATAGTTTTGGGGCTGCATACATTGGTATTGGTTGATATCGGGTATCGGAAATTATTGACAAAAAGTTCATATGTGCAGTAGATGTCATTTCCTTTGGCAGCCTTAAAAGCTGTTTTTTTATTTGACCCTGTCGCTTATTCCGACCAAATCTACCTTTGATAACATAGCGGTTCATCAGTTCAAAGAAGTAATAAAGTCGAGGGAATCCTCAAGCATCAGTTATTACCATGTGGTTCATGTAGATCAGGGGTGATGCTCGGAATGCTAGCACATCATAAGAAGGCGTCACGAGAAGGAGAATCACTGTAGGACTTTTTTTTTTTTTCCTGCACCAGTTCACCACAGATGCAGCGTACATCATGCTTGTAATAGTTCTTAAAGAATCGTTTTAAAAGAACCATCGTTTAGCCAAAAGGCAACGAGCTTAGCGAACATCTGCAACTACACACTCTACCCCATCGAGAATGGGGTGGAGCTACAGCTCACCGGTGCTCTTACTTCATGATGATGATTTTGCACTATACTGCACAGTTTGCCAGAAAAGGTCCGTGGTGTTTGGCAGGTAAATGGTGCTCCAGCTCATCCGACCGCCGCTTGATTTCCAAGAGCTCGAGAGTCCAAGAAGGAAGACAATATGGCGTAGAGGGAAGAGGAAAAATAGATATGTATCCACAACAGGGGTGGTAAACTAACAAGACACAGGCTGAATACATTAGGGGAGGATCGGGTTATCACAAAGGCAGGAAACACAAAGAACAGTAGGCAATCATAGGGGAGGGTAACACAGGGGCGGGTTTAGATGAACATAGGGACAAAAGCATGGGAGGACAGAAAGTCGATGACCTGTGGAGATACTGGAGAAGTGAGGCAAAAAAATAATATTGGAACAAGAAGTAGAAAAGACGGAACAAGAGAAATAAATTCGCCGACCGGACTTGTTGTGATAGTTTTATGTCTGCTAAAACTATATAAATAAAGACACTGGGAGAGAAAAAAAAACTGCTGACACTGAAGCTTATAACCAGAGGCACTGGTCATAATGAGAGTGGTTTTAGGACATTACTAGTGTTTTTTTTTTTTTGTTTTTTTTAAATGTCAAACTGATATTGTTCTTGGCATCGGTTATTATGCAGACCTGTGTTTAAAAGCAATAATAGAGCGCTATTTAAAAAAATAATAATGGCAACAAAAAAAAAAAAATGAAAAAAAAATGTTGTACTAGTGACATAAGGGACAGGACTGTTGGCCTTAATCCCTCGATCAGCCACTCCCCTTTACCAATTTTTATTCATAAGCGTTTGGCTCTGAGAAAGACATCAAACCAATAATACAACCAGAGGTCAACACCGTCTTTGCACCGACGTTAACCTCTGCATTGAAGCAGCTAATGCACACTTCCTCCGTCTCGCTTGTGTGGGGGCTGACAAATGCAAAGTAAAAAAAAGAAGCAGGCTTTGGCAGCGGTGACTATGCGTTTGTGTGTGTGTGTGTGTGTGTCTACACATGCTTGTGTGTGGCTCCTTGCGCCTCTAGTCCTTGTGTCAGCCAGACCCAGGGCCCTCCACATGGGGTTTGTATTGATAGTTTTGTGAAAGGAGGGGGGAATGTGAATGTTGTCGGAACTCATTGGAATGACAATAAGGGCATATGGTTGTGTGTGTGTGCGGTGTATGGTCGTGGCAGTCACCATATTCTTCTATGCAGGGATGCCAGGTGCTTCATGAACAAACCCACTGAGAGTCAGCAAATCATGCACAAGTGCAACAGACAGAGGCTCGTGGCCATCCTGCTTCGTGGAGGGCTGCGGGAATATCTATATCTGCGGCGTTTCTATGCTTTGCAGGCAAAACAAGGGGATCTTTGTGTTCACTTCTCGCTAGCAAAATTCGATTCCTTTCACAAAATACTTTTCTCTCCGTCCCGATCACTGTCCAGTGCGGTCTACAGACCACAAACCAAACCGAACGACGAATCCGCAGCAGCATGTGCTGCAGGCCTGACTTGACAGACGCCAGCCTTTTAAGAGGACCATTGCGGGGTAATTGAAAGACAGAAGCCTTGTCTTATAGTCACACCATGTGTCCGTGTGTTGGGGAGGGGGGGGGTGAGAGACAGAGAAAGACTAAGAGGATGTGTAGAATAAAAAAAGAAGGAGGACAGAGTGGGAAATAATTGACATGAGATGAAGCAATTGATTAGAGAAAAGCCAAATACAAAAAAAATATTCAGCTTTTTTTTTTTTTTTTTTTTTTCTCACAGCAAAAACAGCTGACCTTTCAGCATTTCTGCTAATACTGCCACACACTGGCAAATCCCAAGTGGCCACTGAATTAACACAACACAAAAGCATTTCATGTAATTAGCTAAGCCCTGTGATCTTATCCTACCTTTAGGCACATTGTTTTAATTATTATATTGTAAATTATATAAGCTTTGGCCTTTGGGTCAACCGATAAACTGAAACCCTGAGTTAAAACACGTGATTTTCTTTAGTAGATTATCCCATAATCACAGAAAGCGTTTATTGTCATTGTACAAAATTGCAGTTATTATTGTTGTTGGATTGTATTCATATTTTTTTATATAATATGAATCAGTAGAAACAGCAGCAGATTTATATTTGACCTTTTTATTTTGTTTTGATTGTTCCGGCGATCTTTAAAAAAAAAAAAAAAAAAGATACTGCGCTGTTCATGAATTACACATTGCCCACCCTCCTCACCCCAAGAGAGAAAAAAAAGTAGAAGAATCCTTTAACGTCACTGCTCACTGCGTTTCTTTGTGTGGTGTCTATACAGCGAAATGAAGAGATCACTCCGTGGAGGTGTTTAGCTTGTAACTTTGAACGAGAATAAAGGATAATAACAAATCACTGAGGAAAACCCAGTCACGTGTGTCCGGCTCCGGCGCTCGCGCACGCTTGTTTTGGTTTTTTTTTTGTTTTGGATTTTTTTTTTTTTTTTTTTTTTTTTTTAAGGATCGCGTATGTTCAGCCGTGTCTACATAACGAATACAGGCCCCAAACCACATCAGTATGATGAGGGTGAATAGAGCCAGTCTGTCACAGACTGAGTGTGGAAATAATGAGTGTTCTAGCCAATAAATACATCTGATCACATTCAATTTTACTAGTAGTAAGGGGGACCAAACATTTAAATTATCATAGCCCTCCGGCATTAAAAAAAAAAAAAAAAAAAAAGTCCGATTGTTCCACTAGCCCACCTCTGCAGCTTTCTTTAAGTGGGGACTTTATCTGCATTAGGCGTTCCCCACTATGTGCTTCTTATGTTTCTTTGCAGACTCTGCAGCTGTTTTTTTCCTCCCCTTCTTGGGTCTTAACTCGTGATTTGTAATTTATTGGGTGGGGGAGAGCTCGCCCCCCCCCCCCCGCCTTCGTCAGTTATGTTTTTGGAGGATTAAAAGAAATCGCTGAAACAATTGCGTTTTAGAATTATGGGGTTCTTTAACTAAACATTTACCTCCTTTTGGCGAGAAAATCCATTTAAAGGAGTATAGCCAGGTTGCTGTATATTTCATCAGTTAGCAACTACTATCTTTACGATAGTTTTTTTTTTCTTTTATGAGTCTTTTATTATCTTCTAGCCGAGTAACGTATGGAAAATGTGTGAATTTGTCTTGAAGGGTGTTTTTTTTTTTAAATAGTGACTACGCTTTAACTTTATAATCTAATTGCGATTTCCACCAAAAAAATTTTGATCCAACAACTTCAATCTAAGCAAATTTGGTCGTTTCTATTTATGAAAAAAAAAAATCGGGGGTGTCTAATCCAATAACAGTAACCACCGCGGAATGGTGTTGTTACCTCTAGAGAAACCTGTATCCGGAAGTGATTCATAGACTGTATTATTTCTAATATTAACAGAGTTCCCAATCACACCCAATTACTCGGCTTGCTCTAACAGTAACCTTTTAAAGTTAGCCAAAATACTATGGCGTACTGGTCGTCGCTAACGACATTAACGTGTAATTAACCGGTTTCAATTATGACTTGCATTTTGAAGAAAACCCCTCCTTCCTATATGTCAAATATTATTTTTTATTATTTCATCCTTGTTTGTCCTTTACATTCTTCCCAAAAAAATACGTCAGTGGTGTAAAAAGATAATAACAACAACGGGCAAATAAAACGAATTATTATCTGAACGTAGCTGCAGCGATGCTTTTAGTGAAACGTGTCGTAATGAAAGCAGAACTAGTTTAACCCGTAAGAAAAAGACAAATCCACAATGATGAACACAAATCGGCCCACGTGCAGCACGGCGATAATGTTGCTGCTCTTGTGCACTGCACTATGAGGCAGAAAAGCCAGGCCATCGGGGATTTGTCAGAGGCCTGTTATTACATCTCCAGACACATAAAATATGGCTGCCAGAGATTCAACCGCCAGATAAATCCACTCTCCTCCAACAAGACTGATTTTTGCTATACGAAACCAGCCAATGGTGGACTTGATCCAGTCTGGTAATGATATCTGATTTATAAAGTGTACTTTTTAAGCCAAAGATCAGAGCCAGACGACCCCCTACACCCCCCGCCCTTGCCCCTCCCCACTTCCCCTCTGTCTATAACTAGTGTCAAGTGTAATAATAGACAGGCCTATAGGAGACAGGAGAAGTAACACCCATCTTTTGAGGTCTCACAAAACCTCCACCATGTGGGCAATTTCCCCAGTACAACACTATCGCATGTTTAAGCCATCAGCGAGTTCTGCATTGCGTGAGGTCACGAACGCGTATTGCAGTTAGTGGTGCTACTCTAAACCAACCGCTAAGGAGGCCTAAATCATCACCTCTTTAGAAAAACAAATACATATTTCTTATTTTATACATTTGGATTTAAAAACATATTTAAATTTAAAAATATATAATTTACTGTTTTTTTTATTATTATTATTATTATTATAGAACTTGGTGTATAATTTCAACCATAATAATATGAATATGTAGTCTCCCCCTGAAAGGGAAAACAACAAAGTCAAATCGCCACCGTTTCATGTAGGATTAAATTCTGCAGCCAAGAAAAGCAGGTAATGTCATTAAACATGGCCGGCCCGCTGCAGACTCTTTCTGTCACAGAGATTATTCTATAAATATATAAATATATTTCGTTCATTTTAAAAAAAAATATATATATATAAATACATTTAATACATACAGACATTGCTATAAGAACAATAGCACTAGCAACACATTTATCATTATAGTATTGTTATTATGATCGTTATTGTTGTTGTTATTGTTTGTTGTTGTTCAAATCTATTTATAAAAATAGATATATTTAAATTCATTTAAACGGATTATTTTTGACAGCATGACACCTTGGTGACAGAGGTTACGAAAAGAATTTCAAATCATTTAACCGGTGCCAATTCTTGCCGAGTCTCCTCTTGAAATCAGATACAAACACACACTTTCACCTATATTATTGTTAGTTAGGACAGCTTAAATGTGTCTAATATTTCCTCCTGCTTCCACGACGACATTTGTCTCAAACCCTGTTTTACTCCTTTTCACCAACGTCTCTTTTTTCGTCTTCCTATTCTATATCCCATCTGTATATTTCCAAAAAAGAGTAACACATCATCTCATCACTAAGACATGAACGATTAAAAAAAAAATGTAACGTAATTTATTTTAACAAAATTTCACACGTCAAAACACAAATCGTAAATTTTGCAAATTCAAAGCATCAATTACAGGTTGTACAAAAAAAATATAAAATGAAAAGTATTTCCCTTTAAATGACTAAATCATTCTGAATAAAAAGACCTTTCTGTCTCGTACGACGCATTTCAAGTGTAAAAAAAAAAAATTTAAAATAATTAACAAAACCACGCCAGAATAAGCCAATCATATCAAACTTGGAGGACGCAGAACATTTTGAGAGGAGAATTTGTTGTTTTCTCGGATGATCTGGAAAAACAAGCATTTCAAGAGTTACGTCCTGGACTTGGCGATGCTCAGATGGACACGTGCTGCTTCTCTCCCTCCCCACGGAAAAAAAAAAAAAAGAAATCAGAACTGATATAAGCCAGGACTACAATACCTTTCCAAAACAAGATACCGTCCACAGTTTAGGGTCGAGGAAAATGATTAGTCTGACTATGGCTACAAAATGGAAAAACAAGCTCTGGCTTTTCTTTTATACAGCATCCGGATAATCCAGCCACTTTAGAGCTAAGGATCAGGGGGGGCCCTGCTGTTTTATCTGAAACTGAACATTTTAAACGTGAAAACGCTCATCAAAAGCTTTAGTTCATCACTCCCTCATGATTTCTCACTTCATGATCCTCATTTATTCTACACTCCTAGTCCTCTTTCTAGCCACACGACTAAATTATACCAAAGATGATAAGGCACAATATTTCTGCGGAGCTCCTCCTCCTCACAGCCACGCGTCGTAATTAATGGGACACCCCCCAGTCGCAAAAAAAGCCTTGCACTGAAGTGCAACATAGTCAAAAGGTGAAAGAGAAGAGGGCGAAAGTGCCACTGGAGATAATTGATTACCTACCAATCGACAATAACGCATTAGTAATCTTCACCTCTGTGTTCCTCGCCATTTTCAGGCAGGCACCGCACACCTGCAGAGCCGCTTTTCCCGTGGATCGACACCTTGGAATAATTGTTTCTTTTCTTCATCCACGCCTCTGTATCTTTGTTTCGTGTTTTTTTTCTTCCCCCCGCATCTCAAATGTTGTGTGACTCACTGCGTCATCGCATTTTTTATCGCTGAATAATTCCACCGTAATTCCGTGTAAACTTCGGCGTAAACACGAACGATGACTTCCAAAGAAGTGGCCAAATGTGATGCAGTGGACAACAGGAGGCGAAGTCCGCTGGACCACTTGCCGCCTCCCGCGAACTCCAATAAGCCTCTCACCCCTTTCAGCATCGAGGATATTCTGAACAAACCGTCGGTGAAACGAAGTTACACAATTTGCGGAACGGCTCACCTAATTTCGTCCTCAGAGAAACACCGTCCGTCCAGCCTCCCTTTGTCCAGTCGGGCTCTACTCAACCAGACCTCTCCTCTGTGTGCGCTTGAGGAATTGGCCAGCAAAACGTTCAAGGGGCTGGAAGTCAGCGTTTTACAGGCTGCTGAAGGTAAATTTCATCAACTTAATAAAAAAAAAACAACAACTAATAAATACAGAATTTACATGCATATACACATAGTATGTGCAAGTGAGTATCACAGGTTAAAATGGCCTTTGGGAAAGTCAGAAACTATTAAACATAGTCAATATTAAATCCAAATAATAATAATAAAATATGTCGAATTTTATTGTTAATATTCTTTTTTCAATGTTATTAATCAAATAATCTAATGTAATGGTACGTTAATTATTAACTACCCAAATCAATACATGGTTTCTATTTAATATTCATCATTTCTCAATATATAATCAGTGTGCCATTTTTTTGCAGTTTTAGCTGCACTCTTTATTCATTCCATTTACCTCCTTCCTCTTACAGGCCGGGACGGAATGACCTTGTTCGGCCAGAGGACCACACCGAAGAAGCGTCGGAAGTCTCGGACAGCGTTCACAAATCACCAAATCTACGAGTTGGAGAAGCGCTTTCTCTACCAGAAGTATCTCTCCCCCGCTGACCGTGACCAGATTGCGCAGCAGCTTGGCCTAACAAATGCGCAAGTCATCACGTGGTTTCAGAACCGCAGGGCTAAACTAAAACGGGACCTGGAAGAAATGAAGGCCGACGTGGAGTCCGCCAAGGCCTTAGGCCAAGTACCCTTAGACAAGCTCGCCAAGCTGGCCGACTTAGAGAAATGTGCAAACGGTACGCTGGGCCACTCACGTACTCATTCGCCGGTGCCGGGCGTCCGGCAAGAGCACGAGCTCGCTCAGAAACTGCGGACTTCACCTACGTCTCCATTTTCTGACCACTCAACGAGTAAAGAGTGCTCGGAGGACGAGGATGTGGAGATTGACGTGGATGACTGATGAAAATGTTTAGGACTAAAAACAAAAAACAAAACAAAAAAACTACAAAAAAAACATAAAACACACACAAAAGACGATTAAATAAATAAAAAAAAAATACAAATGAGGACTTGTAACTTCTTGCTTTTACAGTAGGCCTATATCGCGTTTCAGAACATGTACCAAACCGAATGACATTTACAGTGGTACAGATAGACCTATCCATATCAAAAGCATGAACAAATGAAGAGATGAACAGTGTTAATTTACCATATATCCAGAGCAAAGGTTACTTCATGAAATCATAGCAATATGGTCTAATATGGCACGAGTAACTTGCTGTTTTTTTTTATTTGTTTGTTTGTTTGTTTGTTTGTTTGTTTTTACCATAGGTCACCTACATACGTGCACAAACGAAATGCTTCTGTTTCCCACGCTTTTGCATGTAAATGCATGATTTGATTTGTAACAACAATCTATTTATTTTACAACAACATAAAAGTTATATTATAATAACTTTTATTTCAAGCTATTGTGTTTCTTCACGTAGCCACTTCAGTTTCTAGTCACAACCAGCCTCTTTCCCCTGGTCGTTATTGTTCTCATCATTATCTCACGGCGTAATTCCGTGACAATGGGTCAAATTTAGCGTCACTTTTTTTTTTTCTTCCTCTCCCGGTACTGCATTGCAGAATGGTGACATTCACGAATTTGCGTTTTAGGTTGAACGTTTGCACTATGGCGAGAAACAATGGTTAACACTGCGGAAGATTTTGGTGTGTTATAGACTACGTTTTAGATGTATGGCTTGGACACAATTGATTTACAGTTTTTGTCTAAATTTTATGCCGTTTTTTTTTTTTTTTTTTTTTTTTTTTTTTTTTGTACACCTGTAAGTGCCTTTCTAAAGTCAGGACAGTATTTGAAAACTATACATAGTAATAAAAAAGTTTTATCTGAATATGTCTTTAATGTTTCTTAATTTCCTACAATTTTTTTTTTATATATATGTATATATAAAGCCTCTATTTTTACATAATTGCCACACGAAACGCAGAGAAGCACACTCGGATTGTTAAAGTTGAGCATCAAAAGCCGACCATTAACAGTTGTTTATATTGGACTATTCGGTCCCTTTTTTATTGTGAAGGGCTGAACACTTAATGGCCGGGGATCTTTCATCGCTTTTCACAGCTCAAAATGCGTATTGTGGCTTCTTGACCCTTAGAGGTGCTTCTTCATTCGTGACAAAAATTTATGTGAGAAACACAAATCTGGTGCCAGGGGAGAAAAATAGGAGGACGCTACAAAAATCACAACGTTTGAGCCAGTTTTTTCCCGGCCTTTATAGACCTTTTTGTTTCCGTGACTCGGCCGTAATTCTGAGCGTAAAGCATGAAAAGTAGGGACAAATAAGCAGCGTTCCCTGATGGGAAGGCCCACAAAGGATAAGGGCCAGTCCCCCGCAGGCAGCAATACTGAGACAAGTGTGTCCCACCGCACAAAAAGGACTGAAACGTTTGGAAGCCATATGGTTTTGGAAATTTCCTCACAATTTCAGACAATTTGATGGATTGAGTTAAACCTCCTTTTAAACAGTTTAACTGGGCGCGAACAATGGCCTTATAGACTCTCCCTTCATGTGGGCATCTGCGGCTGTTAATGTCTAGCCTCTTTCTTTGAGTGGCGTTTTGAACAAGTCAATGAATTTCAATGAAACTGCCCTTTTTGTGAGCCGCCTGTGTTTCGTCGCTTTTTAGCGGCGGAATAATCTGTTTGACTTTTGTCCAAGAACGTTTTTCTAAACAATATATTGAAACGATTAAGTGCATTCTTAATGTTAAGTATGAAACCACATGGAGCTAGGACCTTGACATTTATACCAAGCTCTGGTTAGGGAGGCCTTTTGTTTGTGTCTTTTAAATCGGGTTTTTTTTTTGGTTTTTTTGTCCTGCTGCCTCTTATTTTAAATAAAGATTCGGCAGAGGCTCAACACAAGATATATATATATATATACATATATATAGTATATATTTCAAGCGTACTGTTATGCCACGCCTGCGCTGTGTGCTTGTCTTCTGAGGGCTCTTTTAAATCAAGAATACATATAAAAGGAAGAGAATGTTAAGTCAGACTAAGTTTATTGATCCACTTGTTTATTTTATGAGGGCTTGTCAAGCAGGCCGGCGATAAGTAATGCTACAGTCTGAGGGACCACTTCGTGGTAATTAATCTCGAGGTCTTAAGTGTATTTCAGTATTTCAATTCAGGATGAAAAAAAAAAAAAAATCACTACTTCAATCGTGCGGAAAATTGAAGTTTGATGCATGAGTCCCTACTGCAACAGTAGTGCAGCTCTTTCTTTTTTACCCCTTCCCTCCGCCGTTTGTTTGTCTCTTTCCCCCTATTTTATGATTTGCACATGGTGTGGTCTCAGGTGCAAAGTGTATAAATATATTTTGTCATCAAGACGCTTATCGACCACCCTTCGGGTAATTTGCTTAATATTTTTAGCAAATGTCGCCTTATAGTAAATCCATACGCCTCGTACGGTACCTTCTATTTATTTTTATTAATAAATGGAATCATTTTCATTGAAAAGGGATTTTTTTTTTTTTTTGGTATGGCTTTATATTCGCCTGCAGTTAAATAACTCTATATGTCTAAAGAGAGCTGAATTGCAGAGTTTTAATCATAGCCTTCCTGGTGAGCCAGTTAATACTTCAAACTTCAATTTTACGGGCGATTGAACTAAGCGTGTTCCTGACAGAATTGATGTATGTATTAATTTCCTTTAACTGTTGATTAATTGGGCTGCGCTGAAAGTTCAAACGGAGTGGTTTATTCGCAAATTTGCATATTAATCAAATGCAAACTGTTCATTCGAATAATCTAGGTTATGCGATTTTTCTGCTGTTTTGTTTATTTTTAAACGGAGCTTAAAGTAATACCCTACATTTTAAATTGCTCTTGCATTGTTTTGTTGTTGTTGTTGTTGTTGTTTTATGCACGCTGCAGCACATTCACTCGGTTTTCGTCCATCACAAATCAGTTACGCCATTGCTTTATTTGTGTGTTATTGATAGATAAATATGAATTCCAAAACGTAAATAATACTTGTATCACGTACAAACAATGGATCAAGCGGAAGATGAGTGGTGTTTAAACAGACTGTCACAAGCGGGTAGAAATATGCAACGCTTAACTAATTTCAGTTTTATTATTTTAGACCATTGGTGAAATAGAAAAGGGGAAACAAACGGTCTTGCGTTTGTTTAAAACCATCGCTTCTGAGTGAGCATAAAGAAAAATAAGAACTACGCCAAAATAATAATAATTTAAAAAAGCAACAATGTTACACAATTACGACAGACCTGTATGTATAAAGTGAAAGGTTGATTGGTCAAATCTTCAGACTTTAGACTGAGGAAATGAAATGGAAAAACAAGAGGGAGAAGGTAATGGCGGAAGCTGTAATCGCGGACTCTCAACTGAGAGACAAACAGAGACACCTGCTGGACACTGCGCCTCACTTTGCCAAAGACATTCTTCTTACCCATGATATTTGTTTGTTTGTCTTCTCAAATTATACGTTTTACCTTATAGTTAAAGTCAATTAATTTTCTACCTCGTATGGTCAAGAATTATTAGGATAAAATGGAGCTAATCCCAGGGCGGGGTGTCTTGTCCTAATGCAATGTCATCAATTACCAAATACATTTCCAATTAAAAACAACAACGATGAGTGTTTAAAGTTAGCCCTTTTAGTTTGACCAGCCCAATCTGCAGAAATGTTGTTTTAACACTCTAATACGTTTGGATTTTTTTTTTCAATTAAGAACCATGTCATTTTTTAATTTTATTTTATGTAATGTATATGTCTTTTCTTTTGTTTTCACAACATATGCTGTGTGTCTTGTCTGACACAATTGGGGATAATGGAGTTGCGGAGAAAGTATAAAGTTGACTATTGTTCTTCTTTTGTCCGACATGTGATGAATGTGATTTTCATTTATGTGAATGAATTGGTCAGGACGGTGAAGAAGGGCAACTCTAAACAGGCGTAGAATTCCACGAGGAAGTGTATGAACGGTAAATCAACCAAGGTGATGGAAACAAAACATAAAAAATAACATATATGAATATGTTGAGGTCTGGTGTGGTGTTTCTCTCTCGTTTGGAGGATGACGTGATTTTGTTTGCCTTCTTCAGACTGTGCTCTTCAACTACAGCCTTCACTTTAAGCCAGGGGTGTCAAACTCAAATTCACAGTGGGCCAAAATGAATATTTATTGAAAAATTGATGGCAATTGTGCATGTTTTTTCTCTTTCTCTCCAGATACAGTATGTCATGTAGAAATTCTCCATATGAAAACAAACTTTAGTTTTGCGTAAACATTGAATCTGGAACAACCAAACCTTAATATTATAGACACATGAGAAATTTAATTTGAAATAAAATATGCATCAGTGGCTTTGCCGATATTCGATGTGTCAATATTGTCCAAACACTTCATTTACGATTCTGATATAAATTGATACCGATATAGCGGGGCAGTGGTGGAAGTTAAGTGTTGCCTGCACACAAGATGATGGGTTAAAACAGTGTTTCTCAATTTGTTTTTTGCCCCCCCCTAGGGGACTAGAATTGAAATATTAATAAGCGCCTGGTAATATTTATTTATTTATCTGTACATACCACTGTAGCTGGCACCGGAATTCTGCATACAATCCCCTGATTAGCAATACAGTGGGGCTTAGAGATATGAGCTACCCAAAATACGACAAGTGACATGTGTCCTCAGGGCATTGACATTAACTTTGACAGGTTTCATCAGAGTGTCTTGAGTTGAGTTACGGTTAAGTTGATCAGATTTTGAAATCACAGCAATTGCTGAATTTGGGACCTAATTTAAAGGGAAAAAAAAATAAATTCAATGTAGCTCTGTCTATCAACATTTGAACCAATTCATTCTATCAGAACATTTGCCAAAAAGTGAATTTCAGTCCATAGGCGAGGTAAAAAAGGAGGTTGTGACCTGCTCTCTCTCTCTCTTTCTATTATCTAAATCAAGTTCTCACCCCATATATTATATATATATAATTTTATTTAATTGCCTCAAAATCTTTTTTTATATATATAGTCACAGGCCAGATTTGGGAATTTGACCCCTGCTTTGGAACCATACACAGTATATCTTTTTCTCACATGATTATGTGGAAAACAAGTCACACAGAAGAAGTTCAAGAGGTAACCACCAACTGCTATTTCAGTTGATGCTCAGGGTAGCCTTTATTCCTCATATTTCCTCATATTTGTTTGCAATTGTCTTTGAAATTGGTAGGCAACTTAAACGTTTTGAAATGAGGGCGAGCACTGTAAAAGTAGACATTTTTATATATAAATTAAAAAACACATTTTTTTAAAATGTTTTTATTTGTTTGATCCTATGGATCGTAAAAGAAGACATTTCTATATATAAATTAAAAAACACAAAAAAACACATTTTTTTATGTTTTTTATGTTTTTATTTGTTTGATCCTATGGATTTCACAGATATTACCTGACATAACTAGGGACTTGAAACTTGAGATTTTTCTTAAGACTTCAAAGTTCAGATTTGAGACTTATTTCATATCTGAGCAGACCTACCAACCATGACAAATGGGAAATGGCAAGAAGGAGGGGAGGGGGCTACGTTACATGTTCGGCAGACTCGTCATTCTACGCTACTTTGTGATGATTGGTTGAAACTGCTTCACTAACACGCTACTGCAATGTGCTGTCAGACATGAGTATGGCATCGGCATATTTTTCACTCACAGATGTCAGCAGGTTTTTAACGTCGTTTCTAGAGGTCAAATTGTATACTTGCTATCCAAAATGTACAGGTTGGCAGGTCTATATGAGTCATCACTGGTGCCTCAGTGGTTAAGGGTGCGGACTTGGGTCCGGAAGGTTTCAGGTTGGAGTCCACCCGCTGCAAAGTTGCCGCTGAGGTGCTCTGAGCATGGCACCCGACACACTGCTGCCCGGGCGCTTAAAGCAGAGGTTGCATTTTGTTGTGTGCAGTGGTGTGCTGTGTCACAATGACAAATAATTCATTTCCACTCCTCTGATCAATTGTCTGAGCTTTACAGCTGTATGGAGCAGATTAGTTGCAGTACATGGCAAAAGGCGCAGGATCTAATTGGATGGATCTAGTTGCTGATATGCCAGCCAGAAATTGAAAGGAAAGGAAAGAACTGAAGCAAAGTCTGAGAAAACTGTACAGCTGTAGGAATGACTGTACCAAGTTTCGAAAGGGGTGTAGTGCCTTTACATAGACACCCTTACATTACATTGAGCAGAAAAGGAAAAGAAAAAAAAAAATAACATCAAACCAGTAATCCACTTAGAGGTGGCTGGACAATGGACCAATCGTGTCTACTAAGACTAATTTGGCAGGAACAAACACCTTTTGGTGGGGTAGGAGAGTGTACAGCAATTAGGATGGAGCAGCTTTCTTGTCTGGAAATCTGACCAGGTTTATCGGAAACACCGTTTTGGAACAAACTTTTCTTTTCAAAGAACATCTCCTATCCTAACAAACTCACTAACATCTAACATGCACCTCTTCTTACTCTATGACCTACTATCCTTATGACTTACTTATTACATATTCTTATGACATAATATTCGTCTTACTCTATGACCTACTATGACTATAACTTTACTTTTATTATTTATTACTATTTATTATTATTTATTATTTATATATTTTGTATGTTTTTAAACTAGCCAATAGTGCCGGTCCCATGCCCGGATAAATGGTGAGGGTTGCGTCAGGAAGGGCATCCGGTATAAAACCTCTAGCCAAATCAAATATGTGTATCGCAAAAAAAAAACGATTTCCATACCAGATCGTTTCGGGGCCCGGGTTAACAACGACCGTAAACAGTGCTGTTGACCTACAGGGTACTGGTAATAATTGGACTACTGTTGGTCGAAGACAACGAAGAAGAGGAGGGCGATTGATTCGGAGAAATAGAGATAAGAGGAAGGATAGAACTGTTGGTCTGAAGTTTGAATGTAGGTACAATTACAGGGAAAAGTAGAGAACTAGCTGATATGTTGGAGAGAAGAAGAGTAGACATTTTGTGTGTGCCGGAGACCAGGTGGAAGGGCAGCAAGGCTAGAAACATTGGAGGAGGCTACAAACTTTTATCATGGTTCGGATGGAAAGAGAAATGGAGTAGGGGTGATCCTAAAGGAAGAATATGCAAAAAATCTTGTGCAGGTGAAACGAGAGTCAGACAGGTTGATGTGTGAAGGTAGAAATAAAAGGAGTGATGATGAATGTTGTCAGCAGTTATGCCCCACAGGTGGGCTGTGAGTTAGAAGAAAAGGAGAAGTTCTGGAATGAGCTGGACTGGGTGATAGAGGGCATTCCCGGGGAGAGAGAGTGGTGATTGGAGCAGACTTTA
>NC_024315.1:19257982-19263433 GCF_000523025.1 Cynoglossus semilaevis
CCTAGATTATATATAGATTATATAGATTATATTCTATGTAGAAGAGGTTATCGGAAGGAGATTTGTGACTGTAAGGTGGTAAAAAGTTTGAGAACCACTGGTTTAGACAATGGATGGGCTAGAAGTGCTATAGCCCATAGGGCACGATATGTTTTCATGGCAAATCTAATTTTCAAATATTCAAAAAATAATGAACCAGGTAGGTGATGTTCAGAGAGAGATCTACATGTGTATGATTCATTAGTGTGGCAAGTTCAGAGCAAATAGAAAATTATTTGATGTGATTTAGCTACTTTAGGTGGTATATTAAAATACACCAGGGGCGTCATGTATGTCATGAACGTTTTTGTGTATACTAACAGACAAAAGAGTTGGGTAGGTCGCTCACATTCAGATGTATACAAACTGAAACGAGCGTAAAAATGTGCGTTTCGACAGCTCCAGAGCTGGTGTACACACATTCCTACAGGTGTTGTGCCCTTGGCCACACTTAGAGGTAATGCTGGGAAACTGCCAATAATCTAAAAACTAGTAGTCATCAGAAGAACATCGAGACACACCTATGAACATGTAACACACCCACATGCAATTATATGGGTGGATATAAAAGCGTGACGAAAATGGTATTAACAATGGCAGCGTTAGTGTTGTTAGAAGATCTCGCAAATGGTGCAAATAGACCGGAGTGTGTATTTCGGGAACTCGAGGATTTATTGGAGAACGCTAATTGGCTGATAAGGTGGTTTTGTTTACCAAGGCCATTGTTACTGGACTTGTGCGCAGAGCTGTGGCCTGCCCTTGAGTGCAACACGGCGAGGAGCACCCACACAGGTGCTAATCCCTTCTGGGGGTCCTGGCAACAGCTGCATTTCAGCGGAGCCAGCCGATCGGTCCGAAGTCTGCCAGTCAACTCTGCGGTTGGCCATGCCAGCTGTGTGGAATGGAATCAACTAAATGGCATCCATGTAAATCATATTCCCATACAATGCAGTTGAACAGGCTCACATTAAAGTGGTTTCCTTTGTGTGATCGGAGCTGTTGACTGCATACACAATGAAAGAACCATCACATGATGAATTTGTTTTTGTTAACCGTAACGATGTCCATTCCATCACTGTGCAAATCATATGTGATGCCCTTAACGTCCACCTTGATGTCGGACCAGCTCTTTTTTCCACATAGTTTGGAATGTTCAAATGAAACAAACTTGAAGCTAAGGCTGAATGAGATACTCTTCAATTTGTTTCCAGGAGAGAGGGGCCTTGGAATTGTACCATACACAGAATATGTTCAAGTTTGGTAGCACCAATCTACCCTGCGTCCTATCCGGCTGGAGGGTTGTCAGTGTTAATTGTGGTCTCTTCCCATTCCAAATAAATTTGGATATAAGAGAATGTAGTTTTTTCCAAAAACTCTTTGGAGACGTTAGGGGAATCATAGAAGAATAAAAAAAAACCTGTCCCGTTAAGTGTGGTGTGGTCAAATACGCTTCCAATTTCTTCAGACTTTCTGCACAAAGTCTGAATATATATACAAAAATGTCTGAATATATATACAAAAATGTCTGAATATATATACAAAAATGTCTGAATATATATACAAAAAGTCTGAATATATATGAAAAAATATGAAGCGTATTTGACCACACTGTCCGTATCGGTGCGCAGCTACACCTGCACAACCGACCAGGCTCCTGTACACTACACTGCGTCATATGACAGCTTTCAAATAAAATATCTTCTAAGGTAAACATACATCCCTAGACCTGTTTCTAATGGGCTTTGTGAACAGAAAGTAGCTACACACATTTATTGTTTTCACTGTTGTATCTAAAATCTTAAACTCTCAATCTAGTTTTTAACTAGATGGTTACAGCTGTAAAATATAGAGTGGGGTTTTATTAATTAAATCATGGAATCGTTCATTATAAATAATTATATTACCAATGGATGAGTATCAATCAATGTTTATTGGCGTACTTGTTTATCTGATGAACAACAATGTAGTTAATCCGTTTATTTGCGTAGTTTTGCGCAACAGTTGCGCTCTTCAGCACTCTATGCCGTCGCCGACGTTACGTCATCAATGTTGACAACAAAACAGTTTGGCGGTAAGTAGGAAGTGAACAAACGGTCAGTGAACGAAACAGTATGGTGAGTAAAGATGAGACGTGATTAAACGTTGCGTTTTATTGCGTGCTTTATATTTGTTGACCCAGTGTTTGCTCTTTTGTCTGCATCTGTGTGTTAGCTATCTAAAAAAAAATCGAGAAATACATATAACCCATTTGAGGAGATTTGAAATTGATGGCAATAATACATTGGATTAAATCTGAATTACTATATAAAATACTAATGGTAACACTGCGATCATTTGTCTAAATATATTATAAGCTGAAAGCTATTCTTTAAATAATAGCAGAAGATAGTGCTCAAGTAATGATCTTGTGCATATATCCCAAAGTTTCCAACTGTCCTTTTTTTGGCTGGGACGTCCGTATTTTTATCACAACGATCTTTTTTCTATACAAACTAATGATGTGAATAACAGGTTTGCTAAAAAAAAATAGCTGCGGACTGTGGTCTCTGATAGTCTCTCTGATAGTGAAAAGGGCTAAAAGGCTAAACATTATAAGTCATACATTTCTAACTAGTTTGAAATTTCATTTAAATTGTAAAACATACGTATCTCTTTTTTTAGCACTATTTACTATTTGCTCCTTGGCAAAGTGTGTATAAGTTCACTTGAATCGTAATGTTTGTGAATTTTTATTTCTCCCCTTTAAAATGCCTTTGCTCCTACGACACTGGATGATAAACTAGAGCAATCACAGTTTGAATGTTCTTGGTGTCTATCTGGTCAGATTAAATATATGTGACTCCCTAATTATATGCCTTTTGTTTACTGTGCACACAAAGCTGTATTATATAGGCTAAAATAATTTAGTTTTACTTTTTTTTTTTCCTAGGCTGAGGGGAAGACAGATTCACAAGCTACAGCAGAGCTGTCTGAAGCTGCTAGGTTGGATTTGCTGCGCCTGTGCAGTGAGCAGTTTGCTGAACTACAAGAGGTGAGCCAATCTGATGAGTTACACACTGCATTTAGTACCTATATGTATGAGATTTGATAAGGTTACAGACTGTGCATCTCCTGTGTTGCAGCTTCAGAATGCCATACTGTATGAGCCAGATTCATGTGAGGATGAGGAGGTGAGATTCATTTGTTATTTCTCTGCAGAATTCCTCTACTATTTTCAAAAAAACTACACAAGACATGCTAATATACAACTTTAATGCATTTGCCTTTTTTGACCCATTAACTCAAAGGTCGAAGTATTATTACATTACATTACACCAGTGGTTCTCAATTTAATATCTGTCATGCCCCCTCTTGGGGACAGAAATGTTTTCACGACCCACCCCCAGCCCCCTTCCCGCAATCAACACCTCCACGAATTAAAATACTACTGAGAACCTGATAACATGTATATTTTTATCCGTGCAAACCACTGTATAAGTCGCTGCCACCCAGTGACTGGAGGCTTATTATCATTCAAGCGTCACAGCAGTGGTACACTTATGTCCAGTGTGCCGTATTCCATTGGAAGCCACTCACGCCCCCCCCGTACCTCACTGTGCCCACCCCAGTATTTGAGAAGTACTGCATTACATTACAATACATTTAGCTTATATGCTTTTATCCAAAAGCGTCTTACAATTTGAGAACAAATTTGTAACAAATATTTTAAAACTTTGTTCAATCTGTACATCTGCTTGCTTACTAAGAAATGAATGGTCTCTAATTTTATGGTTTCATTTTTTTTAATGGCAAGAAACATAATATCAACAATGAAAAAAAAGATCACGCAGTAGTTATGAAAATCATTGAGTGAAATAATTATTTGATCGCCAAGTAAAAACATTACTTTGGTAGAGAAACTTTTGTTGGCATGCACAGCAGTGAGAGATATACACACAAATACAGTACACACTATATATATATATATATAGTATTCAGACCCCCTTAAATTTTTCAGTCTTTGTTATATTGCAGCTCTTTGCTAAAATCATTTAAGTTTATTTTTTTTCCTTATTAATGTACACATAGCACCCCATATTGACAGAAAAACACAAAATTGTTGACATCTTTGCAGATGTTTTAAAAAAGTGAAAACTAAAATATATCACATGGTCATAAGTATTCAGACCCTTTGCTCAGTATTTAGTAGAAGCACCGTTTTGAGCTAATACAGTCATGAGTCTTTTTAGGAATGCAACCAGTTTTTCACACTTGGATTTGGGGATCCTCTGCCATTCTTCCTTACAGATCCTCTCCAGTTCTGTCAGGTTGGATGGTGAACGTTGGTGGACAGCCATTTTCAGGTCCCTCCAGAGATGCTCAATTGGGTTTAGGTCAGGGCTTTGACTGTCAGGAACGGTCACAGAGCTGTTGTGAAGCCACTCCTGTGTTATTTTAGCTGTGTGCTTAGGGTCATTGACTTGTTGGAAGTTGAACCTTCGGCCCACTCTGAGGTCCTCAGCACTCTGGAGAGGGTTATCGTCCAGTATATCCCTGTACTTGGCCGCATTCATCTTTCCTTCATTTGCAACCAGTCGTCCTGTCCCTGCAGCTGAAAAACACCCCCACAGCATGATGCTGCCACCACCATGCTTCACTGTTGGGACTGTATTGGACAGGTGATGAACAGTGCCTGGTTTTCTCCACACATACCGCTTAGAGTGGCCAAAACGTTCTTAGTCTCATCAGACCAGAGAATCTTATTTCTATATATAGAATCTATATCTTGGAGTTCTACAGGTGTTTTTTAGCAAATTCCATGCTGGCTTTCATGTGTCTTAAAGCCCCGACTGGTGGAGGGCTGCAGTGATGGTTGACTTTCTACAACTTCATGCATCTCTGGAGCTCAGCCACAGTGATCTTTGAGTTCTTTCTTCTTCTCCGATTGCTCAGTTTGGCTGGACAGCCAGCTCTAGGAAGGGTTCTGATCGTCTTCCATTTAAGGATTATGGAGGCCACTGTGCTCTTAGGAACCTTAAGTTTAGCAGAATATTTTTCGTAACCTTAGCCAGATCTGTGCCTTGCCACAATTCTGTCTCTGAGCTCCTTGGGCAGTCCCTTCAACCTCATGATTCTCATTTTCTCTGACATGCACTGTGAGCTGTAAGGTCTTATATAGACAGGTCTGTGGCTTTCCTAATCAAGTCTAATCCGTATAATCACGTAACACAGCTGGACTCCAATGAAGGTGTAGAACCATCTCAAGGATGATCGGATGAACTGGACAGTACCCGAGTTAAAATATGAGTGTCACAGCAAAGGGTCTGAATACCAGAGGTGTGGACTCGAGTCGCATGACTTGGACTCGAGTCAGACTCGAGTCATCAATTTGATGACTTTAGACTCGACTTGACAAAATGTAAAGAGACTTGC
>NC_024315.1:19263655-19267714 GCF_000523025.1 Cynoglossus semilaevis
TTGAGACTTGACTCGGACTTGAGTGCAAAGACTTGAGACTTACTTGTGGCTTGCAAAGCAACGGCTTGGTCCCACCTCTGCTGAATACTAATGACCATGTCATATTTCAATTTTTCTCTTTTAATAAATCTGCAAAAAATGTAAACAATTCTGTGTTTTTCTGTCAGTATGTGGCGCTGTGTGTACAATAACGAGGAAACTCATTGGAAGTTATAGAAAACGTCTAGAAGCTGTTATTTTGGCAAAAGAAAGGATCGACTAAACATGGAACTTTTTTTTTGCCCCTGTGTAATTTTGTTTTAATGCATATTGCACATCTTCTCCAATGAACCGAATAGTTTCATTTCTGAAATATCACTGAATCCATCAGTTTAAAAAAAAAGAAAATAGTTGCTGATCCAAACACCCAATGATTTATAAATGAAAATAATGGAAATTGTCAGGGGTTTCCCAGGGGTTGTTACCATCTCACCAACCTTCTTGGGAATATTCTGTCTCTCTATATTAAAAGTACACTTATGCAGTCCCTTACCTTATTATTTACTGAGTATTTTTGTGCATTATTTTTTTAATTAGTTTTGTCACGTGTTTTTGTCATTGCATTTATATTAAAAATATGCCCTTTTTTTTTTGTTACCAGCACGTTCTGTTAACTTTCAATAGAATGGAAGAAAAAAAAAGTTTATTGAACAGTTTTCCTCCACATCATCATGTGTTTGCTCTTTTGCTTTAGCTGACATGCAATTGTATGTTATTTGTTCAATGTTTTGATTTGTCCCTACTAGGTTGTGAGTCATCTGAAAGCAACAGAAGATTTACTAAAACAGTGGCGGTCAGCAGAGCCAAAAGGTAAGTCTTACCGGCTTTTTAAAAGTCCCTAGAGTTTCATCTCCTGTAAGCCTGGAAGTTTCAAGTTTCCTCCTTTGTGACGTATAGCTCTGCCATCGAATTCAGAAGTTTTGGTTGAAGCTGGAATTGAAGAGGTCTGTTGACATTGATGCTAAAATCTGGATTCACTAGATGCCTGCTGTTTTGTATTTAAACTTGACTTTTTTTCCAACAGATGGTCAAGCTTTGCTCAGAACTTCAGATGGTTCATTCTTCTTATGAAGCAAAAAGAGACACTTTAAGGAAAATTAAAGAGCTGTATGTGATCCTTTAATGGCTTAAGGGACTTCTTACATGTTTTTATGTTAAGTGTGGACTGAATTACTTGGGCTTGTGTTTTCAGTGAGGAGAAGTGGCTGGAAAACAAGAAAGAAATTTACAACGCTACAGTTGAACACGCTGAACAACTTGAAAAGAAAAAAAAGACATCATCGGAAACCAGGTGAGTTGCTTTTTCGCCGCATCTAAAAAGTGGATAGTTTGGAACTTGTATAATATGTGCGACTGTCAAACAATAAAATGATTAATCTGTTTAATCTATAGTACCTGTGGATTAATCATGATACATGTAGGTGGTGGTTAAGTCCTCAACTATATGGTCTAGAGTTCCTCACAATCTATTTGACAGTTGTGTTAGTCAGCATGTTAGCCTCTGTGTAGCTGGCTTTATAGTCAATTTTGTACAAGTTAGATAGAGTTAATGTAGAGTTGAGCGCAAAACTCATCAGCTGCTTCTAGGGGTCGAACAATACACTTAACTCACGATACATGTCACAATCTTTTTGTTCACTATATGATTTTATCACAGTGTTTTGAAGAACATGAGCTTTAGACAAATTGTGACCAAATACAGTCGTACTTGTATTTGTAAGAGATATGCAAAATACTAGGGATGCACCGAATATTCCACCACCAAAAACCGTCTGTCCAAAATGGCCCAAAAGTGCACTTTCGGTTCGCCCAAAGGAAGGAACACCACAACACGGCCGGAACATAAAGTTATGATGACACAAGCTAAAACCATGGCAATTTTTGACAAGCCCACGCTGACAACACCCACGGCTAGCGATTTGTATAACGTTTAATGTTGAGAGATTTACTGAGTATTTTTGTGCATTATTTTTGTTTTTGTTTTGTCATGTGTTTTTGTCATTGCATCTTTATTAAAAAAATGCCCTTTTTTGTTACCGCACATTCTGTTAATTTTCAATAGAGTGGAAAAAAAAGTTTATTGAACAGTTTTCCTCCACAAAACAAATTTAAAAATAATGCACAAAAATACTCAGTAAATCTCTCGACTTCTCCGCATCCATCGCGGCCTGCATCATTTCTCGCTCGCGCTGCTTTATTCCTGCATCCAACTAATGTTGAATCAAGGACAGTTGAATGAAACAAGTTTGCCCATAGACACAGTTTTGTTCATCACTTCAGCACTAGTGCTTAGTGTGTGAAGCACGAGGTCCCAGAACGGTTACGGTGGTTCTAACCACTCATAATTTTTAAAATTGTGACATGGAGGTGTTGGATTCAATGTCGGACGTAGCATGGTGTCCTCAGTATCAGCAACGACTCAGTGGTCCCAGTGTGTTGACTTCATGGCCATTATGTCAAACTTCTGGGCTTAGTAGAGCACCAGGTACAGCCAGTTGCAATGTGAAACAGGGATCATTCATATTTAGGCTGATCACTGAAGATGTCGGGCAATGTTATGTTTATATAATGATTGTGAATCAGCAGCACGTCTACATTTACCTTCGTATGGACGCAAATTTAACAGCAACTAACCATGTTGTAACTGTGTTTTTGGTTGGTCATGCAGACTCGGCATCATCTTTCAAAGGTTCTAAATGAAATGTAAAGCTACTGCGTGAGACCTGGTAATGTTTAGAAGGTGCATGTGCAGAGCTAAAAGAGGTTGAGCCTCCTTTACTCCAGATCGGTCAGATATTTTAGATTTCTTAGTCCTGCAAGAATGTATGCCGAGGTTCATCTTCTCTATCAGCAGTAAAAGTTTATACGTTTTGGCACAATTTCAAAAGGAAAGAATTTAATGAAGGATTTCTTTGCACAGTTTACTGGAGGACGCCAAAAATGATATGCAGAAAATGCAAGCCTATTTGCAAACATTGATGCAGTGTCTGGGAAGTGTCCTGGAGGACCATGTTCCTCCAATACAGATTGAATCTACTACAAACTCTGAAAAGGTGCAGTACCTTACCCGTGTTTACTGGGTCACTTAACTTAATCTACCTTACGTGTAAAACCTGCTTTTTTTAGTGTTGCTTAATATTCTTTTTTTTTCTTTTTTTTTTATTGTTCAAAACAGGATGAAAACATTTCACTCAAGGACATACTTGAGGTAAGTTTCTTTCTCTCGACAGAATTAGCACAGATGTCTCAGTAAAATGTTATGGTGATGATGCAACTATGATAAATGAAAGATTTTGAATGTGTGTGTGTATGTATATTTATGTATTCAGTACAGGAAGTCCGGTACAAATACAAACGTGTACCAAATGGTACACCTGTGGAACTGTATGTTTTTGTCAAATGCCATTTTCACACTCGCGTATTGACTCCTGTTACTGTTACTCCTCTATTACCGAGCTTACTTATTACTTAATATACTTTTCTATGCACACTGACTTTTAAAATGGGGATCGAGTGCACATTGATTTTGCGTGATATTAGCTTCCACCACACAGAAGAGACGTTTATAAAGATGTTTATGTTGTAAATTGAGCATGGTACGTTTTAGATGAAATCATTTGAAAATGTAAATGTGAAAATGTGAATTTGCCCCGCGTACCACTGGGGACTGACTTAGACAACATAGGGATCTGACATCTGTATTTTTTCCTCTGTCAATCTTATGTTTTAGCTGCTGATGAACAAAGCCTTGAATTCACCCCACGACCCCTATGTAGACATAGGTGACATACGCTGGATGCCGTACGTGGAGCTGCTTCTTCGCTATGGGATTGTCGTGAGGCACCATGAGAATAACTTTAAGGTCTGCCTGGAAAACTTTTAAGATGGGATCTATATTTATTTACTAATTGTATGTATTGCTTTCCATTTGATTAAACTACCTATGCTAGCTCAATAAACTCCTCTCTGGAAGGTTTATCACAATGACTATGGCGGCTACAACTCATGATTCTGTTTTTA
>NC_024315.1:19267814-19278312 GCF_000523025.1 Cynoglossus semilaevis
TTTTTTTTTTTTTTTTTATTGTTCAAAACATGGAACAGGATGAAAACATTTCACTCAAGGACATACTTGAGGTAAGTTTCTTTCTCTCGACAGAATTAGCACAGATGTCTCAATAAAATGTTATGGTGATGATGCAACTATGATAAATGAAAGATTTTGAATGTGTGTGTGTATGTATATTTATGTATTCAGTACAGGAAGTCCGGTACAAATACAAACGTGTACCAAATGGTACACCTGTGGAACTGTATGTTTTTGTCAAATGCCATTTTCACACTCGCGTATTGACTCCTGTTACTGTTACTCCTCTATTACCGAGCTTACTTATTACTTAATATACTTTTCTATGCACACTGACTTTTAAAATGGGGATCGAGTGCACATTGATTTTGCGTGATATTAGCTTCCACCACACAGAAGAGACGTTTATAAAGATGTTTATGTTGTAAATTGAGCATGGTACGTTTTAGATGAAATCATTTGAAAATGTAAATGTGAAAATGTGAATTTGCCCCGCGTACCACTGGGGACTGACTTAGACAACATAGGGATCTGACATCTGTATTTTTTCCTCTGTCAATCTTATGTTTTAGCTGCTGATGAACAAAGCCTTGAATTCACCCCACGACCCCTATGTAGACATAGGTGACATACGCTGGATGCCGTACGTGGAGCTGCTTCTTCGCTATGGGATTGTCGTGAGGCACCATGAGAATAACTTTAAGGTCTGCCTGGAAAACTTTTAAGATGGGATCTATATTTATTTACTAATTGTATGTATCGTTGTTTTTTTGCACACACTCCCTATTACAGTTTCACTAGTCTACTGACAGTTGATTATTAGTTTGTTAGTTGATGATCGAGTGAAATTAAACTTAAGGATTATACATCTGCATGATGAACTGCGCATGATCCACATTTACTTTTTTACTTATCCCTACTTGTGTGCATACCCAAAATTATTGAACAAAATATAATCGCAATGTTTATCACCTACAGTAAATGTATATACATACACATACACTCCTCCAATTACTGGAAAGTTCTATGATTGCTTTTAAACACATATTTTAAATTGATCTCTCTGTACACTGGTTTATTTCTGTATATTTGTTCTTATTTATCCCCAAAGGGCTTCATAAATACTAAATTTAAAATAGCTAATAGTAGTCATTTGACTAAAAAAAAAGTAGTTAAAGAGTTCATTTATATTTTTTTATATATATATTCTTTGGGAGTTTTGGACTTGCATGGCATTAGCGACTCCAAAAAAGGCCCAAAAAATGTTGTTGTAACACGCCAAATACTAAAACCAGCGCTGCATGCCTAATAAATCCTGGAAAGCCTCTTTGTGCAAAATCAAGTCCTAGTGAGCATTATATTACACATATACATTATACAGTAATATATCAACATTATCAACATTCATGTTGATAACTAACTTAATAAACCAAATATTAATAAAAAATATTATCTAGTCAAAGAAAAACTTAACTAACTTAATAAACTAAGTATTAATAAAAATATTATCTAGTCAAAGAAAAACTCAGTAATGTGTAAATACAGTAATAAGTAAACCAAACCAGCTAAACTAGTTTTTAAAATAGTTAAAGTTAAACTAGTGAAAGGCTAGATATGTCTTAGTTTTATTTCAAGATGAAGGGAAGTAAATGAGCACAATGAATAGTCACTTGTATGTTTGGTGCACTAGAAAATTGGAGAGGTGACATACAGTATATGTACAGTGTTCAAACAACTGACAAAAAACTTTTTTTTTCTTTATTCCTAGTCTAAGACATAAATGTGATTAAATTGCCTGACTATCCTAAAGAACTTTGAATAAAACTTGGTTGAGAAAGAAAAGAAATCAAAACAGTCCAGTTACCCTGTGCTAAAATGCGTTTAATTTACTGGTTAAGCCATGTTTAAAACTACGTCACTCTTTTCGTCCAATCAACTGCGGCTAATGCGTCAGCGCTAGAATTCCTGTAGGCGGAAAGGAGATTCCGGTTCCGGGTGTTTTCATAGTTGACACGGAGTCACAGAGAGCTCTGATTATGATCTTTACCGAATTACAACATCTATATTAACAACTAATTTAGTTTTTTTTTAAACTCGTATTATCGTCGCTAAAATGACGACCCGCTCTGAGAGAGAGAAGGCCCAGAAACTGAACGAGCAGCATCAGGCCATTCTTAGCAAATTGTTGAGAGAGGAAGACAACAAGTACTGCGCCGATTGCGAGGCGAAAGGTGAGACGCTCGCGGTTGTTGTCTCTTTATATGTTTTGTTAAGTACGGCACAGTATGCTTGTAGCTACTATGTACATTACAATATGTTAATTGGCATGCTAAGCTTGTCGGCTAGTTGGTTCCTAACTGAGGCCGGTCAGCTGACGTCTCTTCCCTTTAAGCTAAACATACAGGAAGTGCGTGCAGTCTATGGCTCAGCTAAGTTAATCAGCCGACTAATACATAGCACATATTGGACGGTAAAAACCTGCGGCGGATGTCGGTGTATGGGACCGAGTCACTAGGTGAATACATATTGTAGCGACTCCTGATGGAGGATAATGCGACAATTGGGTTAACTTACTCTGGCTCCCCCGTAAAAAGTCGCGTAATGTCTAATTTAGTTAACATCTAATCTGTTTAAAAACGGTATTTTAGGGGCGCTTAAATTTCCTAGAAGTCCAAACGTTTCGTGATTTTAACAATGTACATTGTATGTTTACTCTTGTTTTGTAAGGTCCAAGATGGGCATCCTGGAATCTTGGAGTGTTTATCTGCATCCGATGTGCTGGCATCCACAGGAACCTGGGAGTACATATATCCAGGGTAAAATCAGTCAATCTGGACCAGTGGACCTCAGACCAAATGCAGGTATTTTCTGCAGGTTTTCTTACACTTTACGCAGGTTTAATTGTATGTTATTTCCATGGTAAGAATTTTTGCCCCTTGATTAAAAATAGACAAAATGAATTGAACTCAACTGAAGAAAATAACACTTATTGTATTGAAAGGACAAGAGATAAGTATTGGAATATGACAAGATAACTACTCCCATGCTGTTGTAGCTAAAAATGTTGAATACAAGTCCTGAAAACTGTATAGAGCAGAAACCATGAGTTTGAATACAATATACAGTTTTCCTTTTTTCATTACTTTTGAGCTTTGACATTGCTTAATGTCACTTGTACAGCAAGGGCTATACGATTGGCAAAATAATTTTGTAGTTTATTTATTTATATTTATATATTTACCTGTTATAATTTATATATTTATATATATATATATATATATAAGTTTTTCACTAGCATTTTTGACCTTGAAGTTGTGTGTTTGAAACTACTAATTTTAGTGGGAGTTATATATTTACATTTTCTTGAAGCCCAGCATGTTTAAAGTGGTCTGATTTTTATCAAGTTTCCCAGGCTCACTTTGCACATTTTCACAGGGCCATGGCAAAGTAGCAAAACCCCTAATGTATGGTAACTGCTCGCATGTCTTGATGCTCTACTGCTGCACTTCATAATGGACTGAAATGTACTTTTTACCATTCAAAAAAGAGTTGTTGCTCTCAAACTTTTGTCTTTTCTTTTTCAGTGTATAAAGGACATGGGTAACACCAAGGCCAGGCGTCTTTATGAGGCTAACCTTCCAGATAGCTTCAGAAGACCTCAAACAGACCAGTATCCTTTGCTCATTGCAGTTTGTTTAAACTAAATCAATACAGTGTACATAAACACATTCCCTGTTTTATATCTCTTTTTTTCCCTTAACACTGGCCTCAGAGCGGTGGAATTATTTATCAGGGACAAGTATGAGAAGAAGAAATATTACGGCAACAATGTGACAAATGGGAACAGTGTACGTGCAGACTCATTTAAAATGAATTAACTCTAACCCTATTTCTCTTTTTTTAACTCACAGTGATGTACATTTCAAGTACGCAAGAAATGCCCTCTACAAACTTCTTCTTTGGACTGTTCAGGGATCCTCACCTCATCTTCCGCCTCCTCTGCTTTGACACCAACAATCTCCTCATCCTCTTTCATGACATCCTCATTCATTTAACCAATCTTCTTTGGGAGCTTCCTCTTCTCTTCTTGCCCTGCAACTCCTTCTCTGCATCTTTTGTCTCATATATTTACCATCTCTCCTGTGTACACGTCCATCCACCTTAATCCTGCCTTTCTAACTTTTCATCCAAACCGCTTTACCTTAACTGTCCCTCTGATCTGCTCATTTCAGCATCTTCATCTCTGCAACCTCCAACTCTGCCTCTGTCTCTCAACCGTACATCATAGCAACTCTCACTACTGTACTGATCATTTTCAAGATTTTCCTTTATGGATCATCGGTTGTTCGGAACAGCCTTTTTTAATGAAATATATCATATAGCAAACAAACACAGTGATATTTAAGAAGTGAAATGAAAGTTTATAGGATTTACAGAAAGTGTGCAATAATACATCAATATTTAGTAGATCCTCCTTTTGCAGAAATAACAGCCTCTAAACGCTTCTTATAGCTTCCAATGAGGGCTTGGATTGTGGTTGAAGGTATTTTTGACCATTCTTCTTCACAAAGCATCTCCAGTTCAGTCAGGTTTGATGGTTTTTGAGCATGGACAGACCGCAGATTTTCAACGATATTCAGGTCTGGGGACTTGTTCCTCTGCGTGAATGCTTTGGTAGAATTTGAGCGGTGTTTAGGGTCGTTGTCTTGTTGAAGTATCCAGCCCCGGCGCAACTTCAACTTTGTCACTGATTCTTGAACATGAATTTGCTGATACAGACTGGAATCCATGCGACCTTAGCTAGCTTTTTGTATCCTTCCCCTAAACCAGGCGTGGGCAAACTTTTTGACTCGCGGGCCACAATTGTCCCTAAAATTGACCAGGAGGGCCGGGTCAGGAGCAGATAGATGGAGAATTCATGTGAACTAAGATAAATGACATGTAAAAGTCATGCATAAAGGCTAAAATGCTAAAATGCTATTATCATTTTCTATACCATCTATTGGGGAAATGTGGGTATTGCAGGCAATAGAAGTATAATGATAATATCAATAAATTATATCATTTGGGAAAGCTTGGCGGGCCGGATTAAAAAACTGAACGCGCCACATCCGGCCCCTGGGGCCTTAGTTTGCCCATGCCTGCCCTAAACCATGATGTTGAACAATCTTTGTTTTCAGGTCATTTGACAGTTGTTTTGAGGCTCCCATGTTGCAAGTCTTCAGAGAAGATGCAAAGGGGAAGAACAACTTGCAAATACCCTTTCTCGTGATTGGCTTCACCTGTGTATGTAGGTCAAGGGTCAATGAGCTTCCCAAACACATTTTGTGTTCCAATAATTAGTGCTAAAGGTATTCAAATCAATAAAACAACAAGGGTGAACAAATTTATGCACCTGCCTACTTTTGTTTATTGCACACGTTCTGTAAATCCTATAAACTTCATTTCACTTCTTAAATATCACTGGGGGTTTTTTTGTTTGTTTTCATTTACCCAGTTTAAATAGTTAGGATTTTACTTGGGCTATTGAAATACAATTAAATCTTTACTTTTATGTAAAAATAAAAGCATAAATAGCTCATTTTTCCAAAACCCAACCTTCCTGTAAACACGGGTTTCTGAGTATTACCTCTCCACCTATGTATTATTTCTGTACAGTTGTGGTTTCATGTTGTTTCTTTTGTGTTTTAAGCCAAAGGATGGTAAGAAAGAAAAGGAGCCAGACACAAGAATCAAAGTCATACCATACACCAAGGTACTGCAAAACCCTTCCTTCACAGTAAAGCTGCCCAAACAAGGACGGTATTTGACAGGGTTAATCAAATATAATTCGGTCTTATCTGTTAAATTTCTTGAGGTGAAGACCTAGGAATTTCTTACACCTTTAACTCTGTTTCCTGGATCTCCAGGACCTACAGTATGTGGCAATGTCAAAAATGGGTCGGGCATCGGTTTCAGAAACTAGGCGAATGAGTGAACCTGTTTGTCCTGTTGAATGCAGCAACGCGGACGAGCCAGTATGCCGGATTTTTTTTTTGGAAGTGCAGTCAACAAAAACAAGGATACACAACAAACGTCCGTGCCCACCTAATACAACATCCTGACCTAGGGACAATATATCGTCCAGCAAAAAATAGTCACAGAACTGGGGAAATCCTCTCCACTCAACAAAACATGAACAAAAAATCTTTTTTTAAATCTCTTAGTCGGTGGCTGAATTTTGAACATATAAGGTAAATACATCAGACTTCTGCAATATGGCAACGACATTTATTAACAATTCACTGCATGGATTGCATTTGTTGATTAGTGAAAAGGTTCCAAAGTGGAATTTGGAGGACAGCTACAAAAAAAATGAGCAGCTCAATGAACATCCCTTGCAGTCCAGTAAAGTCTATCATGAAGAAACCGAAGGAGAATAGCCCTCTGAAAACATTCAAATTTCCAATGTTCCCTCTTCAGAATTTAAATTTCCCACTCTTTGTTTATGACATGCAAACAAGAATTTTACCAAATTACAATGTTAATGAACTTTTCTTTTTTTTCTAAGAATGAAGAGCCCGTTAAAACTACAATGTTAATGAACTTTTTTTTTTTTTTTTTTTTCTAAGAATGAAGAGCCCGTTCCGGTTCCTAAAATCAGTCCTGTGAAGACCTCAGAACCCTCATTGAACCTGCTAGGCCTTGGTAAGTAGACTCAAATGGATAAGTCTTAAAGTCTGAATAACTCATGTTTGAAGAGTTGACTGATGGTTACCAAATATTAGCCAGTAGTTCACTGCCATATATTTTGAATAGCGTGTCGTTTCCTTGTAATCTGCCAAAATCTTAAACACTAAAAGCAAAAACAGAAATCTGATGTGACGCACAATATACAGTACTATAGATTTTACCCAATCAGGCCAGATGGTGGCAGATGTTGGTGGAACGGTTGCCTTTACAGCAAGAAAATCACTGGGTTGCAGGTTTCGGTCTACGTTTGATCTTTCTGTATGGAACACCCTCGCCTGTTGACCCTGCAATGGTTTACCTTATCTTCTACCTCCTATTGATACACCAACCACCTTAACTCCACCCTTACTATTTGTGGTCTTCTTGTCATTACCTAGCAACTGGAATTTTCCCATTAATACGCTTCAGCAGCTGTCTTACAAATACACCTCTGCCTTTCCAGTCTTTCCAACTTGTATTCGTGCTTGTCTTGTCCAAGTTACGAGTAAGCAACTTTTGCAAGATCTTTCTCACGATACGAGGAAACATTGAGTTATTAGCTCCATGTTTCCACTCGACACCGTCGCGCTGTCGCGTTCGCTGTCCCTCACTTGGTTATTTTACCCGTCGCCTTTTTTTTCTCTTTTCCTTTTTTCTCTTTCTCTTTTTCTCTCTCCAGAGAGCCTCACAATATATCTATGTTTAGATGGGGGGAAATTTGATATAATTAATTAATAGTATATTTCTGGGGGGGCTGGAAGTTATTTTTCATGGGGAAAATTCAGTTGAGATACGAACGGATTGACGTACGAGTGCTGTTGTAGAACAGATTCATCTCATGTCTTGAAGCCCCACGGTGCTCTACTATGTCTCTGTATTTTTTACCAACCTTTTTTCACGGCTCTGTTTTATCTAGTTGATTCACATCATTCACCATTTCTTGGCTATGTTTCAGTTTGATGGTTCTCTGTGGTTTATGGTGACCACCTTCACTGTTCCTTTGTAGTCCTCTGTTCAATCTTGAAACAGGAACTTGGAGGACATGGAATTTGTGCTTTTCTATAGCTGGGTTATTGATGACAAAGTGTTACTACTGGCAAATTATATAAAGCTAAAATAAGTGCCTGCATTTGTTTTTATGCACTACATGTACTTAGAAAGAAGGTTGATTTTGATACTTTTTTAATTAGTGTGGGCATGAACATCGTGGGAATGAGCGTCAGTGCATTACGTTAACATATAACAGTTGACTTTCCTCTTGTAAATGATATACTCACTGTTGTGTGTAGTCTCTATACATGCTGTACATCTTCAGTGAATACAAATTATTGTAAAGCATCCGCTCTTTTGATCGATCTTAATAGCTGAAAAAAATATCAGTGATGTCAATGACGTCATCTTCACTTTGATTACATAGTGTAAGAAAACTTTTAAAATCCTGTACCGCCTTAACACAATGAAAGAAACGTAATCTTCAGAACGGCTGGTATGTATTTATATAATTTACTAAATGACTATATTCTGATAACATACATTCTTTATTAAACAAATGATGTTCAATAAATGCATCGCTGACCTCAGTCAACAGATAAGGCTTTTATAAAAGGATGTAAGAGTAAAATGGGGAATGGTGTTTATAGTTTCAACTTCTAAACTAACTAACTTCTTCACTGTTTGTTTGTTGTTGTTGTTGTTGTTTTTTTCTCTTGCAGAAGCACCGGTACCTGAATTAGCAAATGACTGTAGCTCCAGCACAAGCCAAAACAATAATGACCTGGATATATTTGGTCCGATGGTCTCTAACCCTCTCCCTGCATCCACTTCTGCAGCTCAGTTTTCTCAGTTTTCTCAGGTAAAACTTAATACTAACTACCACGTTGCTCAGCAGATAGATACATAGATAAATTGGGGTAGCGCTTTGGCCCAGAGGCAATGTCTCTGTCATTGGTGTGGAACCCCAGGGTTCACCTCCTGGGCAAGATCAAATCCCGGTTAGGGCGGTTGGTACCTTCCAGTGGACTCACCACCTGCAGGAAGGTTTGGGGGGGGGGTTGGTAGGGTGCACTGTGATTTAATGCTTGAACGATAAACAAGCCTCCAGCCACTAGGTGGCAGCAGCTCATATGGTGATTTGTATAGATAGATATTCATATTCATATTATTAGGTTGTCAATAGTATTTCAATACAAATAATTGAGAATCACTGCTGTAGATCAAGGAATAAGAGCACATTTAAAAATGTGTACTATTAGTTTTAAGGATGTCTTGTGAAAATGGATTATTTCATTCATCTTTTACTCTACATTTTAAAGACATCTTTGCCTATCGGACAGGGAAAGGTGGCAAAAACAAATCACTTGCATTTAAGCCAGGCTATAGGGGAGTAACTGCAGGCAGTGGCAGTAGACGCTGTTTGGCTTTTGTGCGATGGTTGAACAAATGGGTTAAGACAGCATTTTAACAATGTAATTGTTCCCTTCCTCCAGATGATGTCCAGCAATGCAAGCATCATTCCAACACCGGCTCAAGCAGCAGGGGTTACAGCTGGTTCGGCCACAGTGCCAGAGGAACTGGACTTGTTCAATGAGAGTAATAGTACCACTAAAACAGACAACACAGTCAAACAGCCTCTGTCCAAGGACTCAATTTTGTCCCTCTATGGAACTCACAGCATATCACATTCAACATCAGCAGGTAAGAATGAGACATTTTCAATATCCTGTTTGATTTCTGCTGTTATATACCTTCACATAAATCACATCCATCCGTGTTCAGTGGGATGTCTGAGGTGGGCTCACAGAGGAGCAGTCCAGGTAGAGGAGCCCAGACTTCAGGTTTATAGTTGGGTTGTCAAACTTACGCACAGTCATTAAGTAATTAGATGTCAGGTGGGTAGGAACAGTACAATTATAATTACCTATAAATAACAATAAGTACGTTATAATTATCTATAAATAACAATAAGTACATGTGTTTCCACCTTGTTTTCATGCATATTATCCAATCTTCATATTTAATGAAATATCATTTTATAAAACATCATGAACAGAAAGTATTTGCAAATATTTGTATTTTTTTAAAAAAACCATCAAGTGGGCTGGATTGAACCCCCAATGGGCCAGTTTTGGCCCACGGGCCGTATGTTTGACACCACCGGTTTAACATCTTAGTTTAATCTTCTAATAGTAATTTAATGACCAGAAAGTGTTTGATATTTAATTTTTTTTTTTGTTGTACACCCTGAGACATTACTGGATATGGATGAAATGTTGTGCTCTGAATAACACAGACAAACAATGACAAGTTGTCTCCCAAGAGGAATCATCAACTAAAGCAATGGATTTTATAAAGTTGACACTTCGCATACCTATATAATGGCAAAATTACCTGGAATTTCAAGGTGGCATTGAAGAAATTCAAAATGGAAAGCCCCCAAACTAGCATCTTTTGCAGCTTTAATGAAATTGGCCTTAAGTTTATTTAGCCCAGCCTTGACAAGATAAGGATCAAAAGAAAAAAATAAGTTTGCTTTTGGTACTACGGGCCTTTTGCTATGGAAACTTTGTATGGAGGCTAGAAACTGTTACGTTACAAGGTAATTGACATGTCACAGTTTGACAGTTATTAAATATTTCGTTTTCTTCTTCCGGCTGTTCCCTTCAGGGGTAGCCACAGATCATCATCTGCCTCCATCTTACCTTATTCTCGGACTCTTTACTTTTACACCAACAGTGTCTCTCTCTCTCTCTCTCTCTCTCTCTCTCTC
>NC_024315.1:19278417-19280029 GCF_000523025.1 Cynoglossus semilaevis
GTATATATATATATATATATATATGTATATGTATGTGTATATATATATATATGTATGTATATATATATGTATGTATGTATGTATATATATATATATATATATGTATGTATATATACTGTATATATATATATATATTTATGATGTATTTGGGGTTACTTAGTAAGCTTAGCATATTTAAAAATGCCCTATAAAAACAAACTGTTATAAATTCAGTTCAATTACAGATGTTGTACAACTTATTCCAACCCCGTTTCTATTTTTGTTTTACTTGAAATAATCGAAACATTATGATTTTCGCAGCACCTGTTATTCACTGTACCCAGTCATTGTCAAAGTCAAATTTCCTCCGGCACTCTATTGGTTAAGGTGGTCATTTTTTTTACTCACGCCGCGACAGTTTCGGTATGGAAGTCATTTTCATGAAACACGTGATTGTTTTGGCAGAAGTGTCACACTGGATGCCCTTCCTGGCGGAACTATTACCATTTTACTTGGGCGAGAACTAGAGTAGTAGCCAGTAGGTCCATGGACCAGGACCTAGTTTCCGCAGTTGTGGACAGAGTCAAATAAATCTCACATTTGCTGTTATGTGTAATAAATGCAGTGTTCATTCAGTGTGGATTAGATGATCATAGTTTTAGTATTCACCTATTTTTTTCTTCCATAAATCAAGCAGTCCTATTGCTAATGTAATGAACAATCCTTTCTTAATGCGGTAGTAACGCTGTCTTCTTCACTTAAACTGTCAATTTTAACAGGATGAGAGACAGGGCAGTCTACATTTGGAACCCCCTCGTGATCACTGCAACCCAACATACTCTTTTGACACTTAATGCGACCGCCTATATTTATCAACGTTTCGATTTTATTTTGTCGTGCACAAAATTAAATTGGCTTACATTTTGTTTGGGTTTTTCTTTCTCTGTTTTTACTCTCCCAGCTGCCATGTTCATGGGCCCATCGCAGATACAGATTCCTGTGCAGGCTTCAACTGGCTATCAAGCTTTACCTGGAATGGCCACGCCCATGCCACACACATCTGTCATGGGTGCCATGATGGCTCAGAGCACAGCAACAATGATGGGACCCAGTCAGACAATGATGGTTGGGATGACGATGCCAAATGGCTTCATGGGAAATGCGCCTACTGCCGGTGTGATGAGCATGACCCCACGTATGATGAGACCACCAGGTGGTGCATTGCCTTCAGGCACATTGCCTGCTCAAGGCATATATGCCATCCAGCCTGGGCAGCAGGTTCAGTTGAACATGAGTCAGGTATGGAGACATTTCCCACCTTTTTATGGTATACCTCAAGTTATCTTGTGTTATATATATGTTAACCTCAATGAGTCAAGTTATCTTGTGTTATATATATGTTGTGTGTATATATATTTATATAGAGTCAAGGCAGGTGAGTGAATGCTTTTGGCAATATGTATATTGTGTGTATATATATATGTATATTGTGTATATATATATGTATATATATATGTGTATATATGTGTGTATATATATGTATATATGTGTATATATGTATGTATATATGTATATATGTATGTATATATATATGTATATATGTATGTATATATATATATATATATATATATAT
>NC_024315.1:19280844-19298079 GCF_000523025.1 Cynoglossus semilaevis
GACCCACAATTGAAGTGTATCAAGTAAAAAAAAAAAACACTGTTCCTCATATGAAATATGGTGGAGGATCAGGCATGGTGTTTGTGGAAGGAGCTCAACCATGGTGTACCGAGAAGGCACCCTTCAAACCTGAGACATCTTGAGCAGTTTTCTCACGAGCCGTGGGCCAAAAACCTGTTGACAGGTGCAGAAGACTCATTTACAGTTACAGAATTAAATTTGTTAAGTTTGATTGCAGTGATTGCCTCAAAATCGACAAAATATTAAGGGAAACAGTATTTTTTCTTCAAGTCACTTTATTAGGCGTTTTTGAATGATTCTGTTGAACCACAATTCAAAAGCAATGACTTGATTTTTATTGGTTAATTTTCAGTTGTTGTTTTTTTTCCGTCAGTTTTACGTTATTTCAGTTCAGACCATTGTTGTTATTCCTTTTGTTAAAAAAATGTACAATTTGGGATTACGTCGTTATCTCCCATAAATTTATTAAGAAAGTTTTGTTAAATAATTTTGACATATTGAGTTAAAACTCGCCAACTAGTTTTTGCGGGAACTAGTTGTGGAGCCGAGAGAATGAATAGATAGATAAAAAGAAAGAAAGAACTTTATTGATGCCTCGGGAGTTCCCTTTAGGATAGTTTGGTCTAGATTGTTATTGTTGTTAACTATACACATACACATACTAAAGTACTATACTATACTATATTACACATACTATATTATTGTTCTATTTATATAATCAAGTGTAGTATGAATATAGTATAAATTAATATATGTGCACACATACATACATACACTTAATATAAAATATATATTTTATATAAAGTGATTTGAAAAGCATGGCAGAAAATACGGTAGCATATATACTATATACATGTATATATACATACACACATATACTGTACACATTATATTGTTGTTAACTATACACATACTAAAGTACTACACTATATACTATATACTATATTACACATACTATATTATTGTCCTATTTATATAATCAAGTGTACTATGAATATAGTATAAATGAATATATGTACACACATACATACACATGCACGTACTGTAAATATATATTTTATATTGAGTGATTTGAAACGCATGGCAGAACATACGGTAGCATATATACCATATACATATATATATACATACATACACACATATACAGTATACATGTAATACAATATATATCAATATATCTATATTAAGTCAGTGTAGTAAAAGGCGTGGTAGAACATGGATCTATATGTACGGTATTTATATATATATATGTAATACGTGTATGGGAGTCAGTCTAGAAGCCCTTCAAGGCTTTGAGCGCCTTGGTTTGACCGCTAGATGGCAGTTTAGAGTTAATACTCCATGAGTAAAACACAGTGTGAAAATAACAAACGTGAAATTATATATTTTAATATATAAGTCGCACTTGAGTATAAGTCACAAACCCAGCCAAAGGATGAAAAAAAGTGTGACTTATAGTCCGGATCCCCCCCCTCATTTGTGAGTTTTTTTTTTTTTGTTTGTTTGTTCCTTTTTTTTCATAATACAAAACATGTGTTTTTAACTTAACTTGAAAGATTTACACAATATACTGTATATACACAAGTATTTGCACACAGATATTGACCCAAGCAAACTACCCCCCCCTCATTTGTGAGTTTTTTTTTTTTTGTTTGTTTGTTTTTTTAATGTCAAAATGTCCATCCTTAGGTGAACCAGCAGATGTCAGCATTCTCTCTGAATGGTACGGGTGGCCAGATGACGTTTAGCCAGCCATCATCATCTATGGGTGGATGGACTGCAGCTGGATCTGCCCCGACTCTGAGTACACAGCTATGGAAGTAAATCTTCAGACACATGGTGGTGGGATTAAAAAAAAAAAAAAAGGAAATCTAGATCACACAAAAAGTACAATGAATTTGCTGTTTGCTTGGTCTTTCACAAACTGAACTGATGGCCAAATACTCACGGACCTTCAAAAGCTACCACATTCTCTCCCCCCGCCGCCCCACCCCCCCTCTCTCTCCATGTGTTTTTTTCTCTTTTTGTGAGTCAACTGGAGGGTGTGACTATATCGTAGCATTATCGTTTTTGATCTTAACTTTTCATGGGAGAAAGAAAGAAAAAAAAAGCAAGGTTCCAACAGAAATTATACCACCATATGGAGAAAAAGCTGCAGGACCAGTTACACACAATTTCATTGTATCACTTTATAAATATAAGATTATAGAACGTTTAAACGAATCATATTTAAAGGGGCAAGGTCCACTATATTGTCTGTCAAGTACTGCTTGCATATACTGTGTGTATAACCTTTCAGAGTACTTTTGTTTTCCCTATAAAATTAAAGTAACAACCAACATCTTACCCTTGACCCCTGTCTTGTGTTGACAAACATTCTGTTTAATATTTGGATCTGCCCATGTTTGGAGGTTCATACAAATACGCCATCTCTAGTTTTGAAAATAAATGAAAACCGTGAAAAATATTACAAAGGCTATATATATATTTAGAGTATGCTGGAAAGAAAAAGACTATTTTTTTTCTCAATTGAGGGGAGGGAACAAACTAGGCTTGGCCTACACCAATGTCAAAGAGGCATGCAGGGCAACACCCTGCCCCAACCTAGGATCTTCAGACCATCAGTCTGTATTACTAATTTCAAGCACATAAAGCCCTGTGGATCAGGGAGAGAAGGAAGTGAGGGTTTGGCCAGCAGGACGGGCATGGGCTGGGACATGTTTAAAGCAACGGCTGCAGACAATAATCAAATGCAGGTGGGGCAGTAAGTTGAGTCTATGTCTATGGACTTCCAGAAAATGGATACTTGGTAATGTAGAAAGGATAGAACCGGGCTTTTAAATCTGGGAATAGGGTGAACTGCTAGAACTGTGCCACTTGAGTTGACAAGCCTGCCAATGGTCAGAGCATGCAGGGCTTCATCCATGAGTCCATAAACACAAAACAAAGTTGGCAATACATAAAAACAATGGTTATATAAAATTGTCTGTGAAAACAGTTACGGTATTTTCCTGGTTATATAAAAAGTTTAACATAAAAGATAAAGGTCTGTGAAAACAGTTACGGTATTTTCCGCACTATAAGATGCTCCAGAGTTTAAGTTGCACCAGCCAAAAACTGCATAATGAGGAAGAAAAAGAAAACATACATATGTAAGTTGCTTCGGAGTATAAGCGGCACTAGTCAAAGGATGAAAAAAAGTGCGACTTACAGGAGTTGTATAGAAGTCTAGAGTGCCCTCCAGCGGCTGTTGGTGTGAAAATAACGAATGTGTACATTTTCAGTTGTACAGGAGTAGCAGATACTGGTACATAAGCCTAGAGTGCCCTCTGGTGGCTGTAAAAATGAAACTAGCAAAAGTGAAATTCTATGTTCGCACCTGAGTATAAGTCTCAAACCCATCTAAAAAAATTGCGACTTATTGTCCGAAAAGATATGGTACATTTAAAATGTGTTTAATACACAAGACAAAAATGTGTCCTTGGAGGCACTGAAATTATCTTGAAAACCAAAGGGGGGGGGGGGGCGGCAGAGAAAGTTTTGGAACCACTGACTTAACCGATTTCTTTATAATAAGCCATAGACTTAAATTAGAAAATATAAAATAATTAGAATCTCACTCAAGCAAAACTCTTATAAGGTAAATATGCCTTACTCAACACTGGAATTCTTTTGTTCCTTTCTTGCCCTGACATTGAAGCACTTCTTTGCACCTTTGAAGTTTTTTTTTTTTTTTAATCAGACTGTTTGTTTAAACACCAGACACGCCCTGGTTGAATACATTTCACCGCACAACTATGCAGTACACGGAACACTCTCTAAAGTAATCTATTCATTTCATAATCTCAGTTTGTTATAATGGAACGCAGCACATGTATTTGCCACCTAGCTGTTGTAAGCACTAGGGGCCCCACCCAGAACACCACCCAGTGGACACTCCCAGTTCTCCCAGATTATATGCAGGGTGTGGTTCCTCAAACCAGCCATGCTTGCTTAACACCTACTTAATAGTCCTCCTGCGCAGCCAAGTCGCAGCCACATGCCTTTTTATTGACAGAGGCTTACACAAAACAATACCACACCTATTGTGGCACCGTTTGGGAAGAAACAACCAGCATAAACCAAACTCGTGGTGGCACGTTGAACGTTGAATCTGTTTCGCGTTTGCCTCGCTTCGGCGTCCGCACTGTCGAGAATTTTTTTTTTTCTGAGGAAGGTCAGCTGTACTGTATCTGAGACTTTTAGCACACAGTCATGGTATTCCCTCCAGCTTGTGAAAACGTTCTCATGTGTGATTGCTTTTTTTAGAAGACAAAGTCACTATTACAAGCAAGACTACAAATTCCAAGGATTCAAAGATCACATTTGCACAAGCGTAGCAACCTCTTGATTTCCAGAATCATAAATCTTGCGTTAACCAAACTCACTGCCATCAGCGGATTGCTCCATGATAGCCTACATGGCTTTTTATGGATCAGTTAAACAGTTATTAATTTGTCAATCACAGTGTTGTCCCTTGGACTCACAATCGATAAAGTGCTTTATTGCAGCGGTCCCTAACCTTTTTTGGACCAAGGACTGGTTGGCCAGTACCAGCTGTTACTGCGGGCCAGTGATACCAGTTGAAGGATCATTAAATTTCAGGAGTAAAATATATCGGAGTATGAATGACCTATTGTTTCGAAACATTTCCAGATTGTCGTTCATTGAAAAAAGTAAATGCATATAAACTGGATTCTTTGCGAATGAAGTAACTTAGTGAAACTGAAATACATTTTTTTCCACTGTGTCCCACTGCGTCCTGGTATCAAACGACTTACAACCCGGCACCAGTCCCCGGACCAGTGGGGACCCCTGCTTGACTGTACTTACTTACTATACAAAATCGACTTTATATTGATTATTTAGGAAGGAATTTTCTTTTTATATATTTACCCAAAGCTGTTAAACTCCATTGAGGCAAATAAAAATGACTGCCAAACAAAACAACAGTCTCTTTCAAACTCCCACAATCATCTTGTCAGTTGAATGTCAGTTGCTGAATCAAAAAACAATTTGTACAAGCTATTTACTAATTCAAGGAACCCATAAATCTTCCTTTGCTCTAACTTCAGGGGATGATGTAATAACGTAAATGGCAAGAAGCCAAGACAGGAAGAAAAGAACAAAAAAATGCTGTTAACAAATTAGCATCAAATTGGATTCCTGTAGCTCTTTGTGCATAAGATTTGTATCTTAAAAAAAAAAAAAACTATCCCTTTATTATTTATTGTAGGAAGCAGGTTCATACGAATATGTTTGCCCCTTATCCCCAAAAATAAAACGAGGAGTTTTCAGACTCTTTTATTTCACACATTTAAAAGAAAATATTTTCCCATACCTTAAAGTTGTCCATTTTATGCTAGCATAAATGGGGCACAGATTCAATGGGCAACAGCAAACGCAAAAGCGAGAATTAAAAATTACAGCCTTCTTCGCAATATTATTACTATCAGGCATTCATTTTACACTTTCCGCCTTCGACCAATCATGACATTCTGCTTTCAAATGTTTATCGTGCTGTATTCTGATATCCAGAGGCTAACCCCAGTCATTTACTTAGTCAATTATTGATGTCGGTTTTATAACACAACCTGAGTACACAACAGAGGTTAAAGTATCGTCAAGATAGCTCGTTTCTTTGCACAATGACCTTCTTTGTTTAGTTACTCACTGGTGGCATTATTGCTGGGAGTTTTCTATCCATTTGTGTTCTGGCTACTTGGTAACCGTCTCCATGTAAAACAACAGAAAAGGGCTTAACGGCAAACATTAGTCATATTCTTGGGAGTGTCTTGTTTAAAGTACCTCTCTGGCCCCCTTTGCTTATTTGCTCAGTGATTTTTTTTTTTTTTTTTAGAGGCGCTGAGCTGAGCTCCTTTTTTCCTAAATCAACAAGTCTCCCGCACCAGAGAACTGAACCATTGTTCGCTCTTTCCTGACAACAGCTCTTGTTACATAACAAGATGACGAGATTTCCTCCTATGGTACAGATTTTTTTTTTTTTTTTTTTTTTGGAAATGAAAGTCATTGAGAATTTGATTTTTTAGTTTACTGGCAGTTTTATTTGTTCACACACACACACACGTACAAACACGCCCATGTCAAACACTTATTATTATTCCATTTGCAACTTCAAAACAATTCATGATTCATTCCTGAAGTCAAATAGGCCTGTTGTTCAGCATTTTATTCAGCGTGGCTCGACTTGTCGCGTGAAACGGCTTCGGTGACATCAGCGCGTGCCTGTTTGTCTGCGTGTCTTAGAACTTTTTTGTCTGCCAGTCGGTCCTCTTAGCTTCGCACAGTCGTTGTTGTGATTGTGGTCTTGGAGCCTCCTGTAAAAATAAAAAATAAATAAATAAATACAATTTTAACGCCGGCCATGCTGCGGTGCAATACCTCCTATGAAGCCAGGAATTTGCTTACCCGTACTGAGTGGTCTGTCATGTGATAATACGGAGAAAAGAGAAAAGAAGAAACAAAGTGAGAGGAAAATACTGATTGCAAGCCTTTCGTATCAGATCACTCTTGTCTCCTCAATGGGCGTCTACCTGGACTCCTCTGTCTCCAGCAGGCCCCTGTAGGTGGCGATCTCCTGCTCCAGCCTGGTCTTAATATCCAGCAGCATCTTATAGTCTTGACCCTGTTGCTCAATGCTGGCGCGCACGTTGCCCAGTTCAGCTTCTAGCATGTTGATGGTGTTCTGGAATCCGCCAAGCATGGCGCTGTAACGATTTTCTGTCTCTGCTAATGTGTTCTCCAGCGCTCCTTTCTAAAGGGAAGGAAAGGGAACACACTCCCTGAGTGGCATGTTTCGGACAGGTCAGCAAAAAAATGTAACATTATTGTGTATGGGCCACCCTCCCCCAGTAGGGAGGAATGGAGAGATGTGTTTCTCTTGCAAGAATAGTTGAAGGATTATCTTAAGCTGGGCAGAGATAAAAAAGGGAGGAGAATGGCCGTTTATGTGCCGTACACCCTAACATTCCTGAAGTGTGATTCAGTGCCTCATGTTTCCCCTTATGTGCTGTGTTCTGTGCCAAAGCGTTTCGTTATTTGAGTCCAGAATCTTTTGCCTTTTTTGTCTCTCTTTTCGAACCACTACCTCTCTTCCTATTTTCTTTCTTATTTTCTAAGTCTGTCTGTCTTTCTGTCTTTCTTTTGTTCTTCCTAATACATAGTCTCTTAGACTTTTTTTGTTTTTCATGCCTTTCCCATTCAGATGGGTTTGGGTTGTTGTTTGTTTTTTGTTTGTTTTTTGTTTGTTTTTTTGTCTTACCATGCTAAGCTGTGACTGCAGCTCAATCTCCAAGCCCTGCAGTGTGCGCCGTAGGTCACTGATCTCTGTCTTGGACGTCTGGATTGTTTCAGTGCTGACAGCTACCTCCTTAGACAGGCTGGCTGACTGTATTGGGGAAATAAAAAAAAAAAGTTTGATATAGACATGACGTTTACTTACTTACTTAGATGGGGCGTTAGCGAGTTTAACTTGTGGCTAATTAGTTTTACCTGATCATTAAACCAGGCCTCCTGATCCCGTCTGTGTTTATCAGTGATCGCTTCATACTGTTGACGGATCTCGTCCAGGATTTTGTTGAGGTCTACCTGAGGTGCGGCGTCAACCTCCACGTTGACTGTGCCAGTAAGCTGGGAGCGCATCGCTGCAAGGTCCTTAAATGCATGAAAACATTAGGCATCAGGGCGAGATCATCTTTAAGCAGCATTTCGACAGTGGCTTTGAACTGAACTAGCTGTTTTCCAAAACAGGACTGGTTTTCGGCGTAGCCCGAGAAATGGCGTCAGTTACCTCTGCGTGATTTTTCTTGAGGTAAGCCAGCTCATCCTGCAACCCTTCGATCTGCATTTCCAGGTCGGCCTTTGTCAAGGTGGTCTGGTCAAGGAGACGGCGCAGGTTGGCAATATCGGCCTCAACCGACTGGCGCATCATGAGCTCATGCTCGAATCTAATAAGAGTTGTAGCGTAAAAGAAACACGAATAAGTAACAGGAATGCATATACGCACGGATGCATGTATACACGCATAGATTTGGTCCTCACTTGGTTTTGAAGTCGTCGGCAGCGAGTTTGGAGTTGTCAATCTGCAGCAGGACGTTGGCGTTGGCAATGGTCGCAGCGGCGATCTGAAAGCAACAGCAGTGACAACAAATGATGTTAATAAAGGAAAAATGAATCAACAGGTGAGATAGAATAGAAATCAAAAAAAACAAAAAAACCAAATCTATCATACCTTGTCCTTCAGATCGTTGATAATGGCCCAGTAGTTGCTGTAGTCCCTCTCTGCTGCGGGCCCCTTCTTCTCGTAGTACTCTCGGATCTGCACTTCCAGCTTGGCATTCGCCGCCTCCAGGGAACGGACCTTTTCAAGGTAGGAGGCCAGGCGGTCATTCAGGTTCTGCATGGTGGCCTTCTCATTGAGATGAATGGAGCTCTGGTCCGCGGCACTGGACAGATTGAAGCCACCGCTACCACACATGGACATTCCTCCACCATAGCTACCGCCACCACCCATGGCCATTCCTCCACCATAGCCAGAGGAAACGGTGCGCGAGACGGAAGAAGAAATGCGCGGGCCTCCGTAGCTGAGGCCGGACACACTGTAAGCCTTGGTGGGAACACTGGATGTGTAGCTGCGACTTTGTCTGATGCTTCTGGTGTTCATTATGGCTGGAAATCGTCTGCGGGTTCACAGGAGAACTGAAAGGAGTGCTGCTGAGCTGCTGAAGACAAGCAGGACGGTGAGGGTTCAATAACGCGGACAGGCTCTTCATATAGTGCGTGACTGGGGCGGGCCTGGCTTCAAGGAGGAAGGGAGGGAGGCAGAGAACGAAGGAGGGAGTTTCCCTTTACACTCCTACCACAGGCTGTTGCAGTGTGGGACCATTTTCTTTCCTACAGGATCAGAGTTCATTTTTCTAAATCCCTTTCTGTGTGTGTGTGTGTGTGTGTTTTAGTTTACCATGAGTCAATCATTAAACCGTATGAAAAGAAAAATCATTTTTTTCCTCTTTTTCCTTTCACCGTGGGTTGACGCAGTAATGTTTCAGTAATGTCTTTAGTGTCAGCAAATACTATTACATAAAGAGGTTGGTTTATAAAGTGTAAGTATGTCATTGATTTCACTTATTATGGTGTTCGGTGTTTCACAGTATCCAGCATGTAGCATATCCTTCCCAGTCCTGTAGATGGTGCTATTATACGAAGCCTTTTCTGCTGGACTAAACTGTCCCGGAATCTGTAATTTATCAGCCCCACCCCAGTTAAAAAAAAAAAACCCCAACCTTCCTTAATAGCAAAACAAAATGTCTTCTTTAACCAATCAGATTTTGACTAGTTGGCGACACCGAGGCCATTTAACAGGCATGCAGTTATGTTGGCATTTTGAGTGCGTCGATTGAGTGTTCTTTGACCATGCGGTCAAAGATTTGTAGTATTAGCAGTGTGTGTGCTAGGTCATAGGTTATTTTGTTGTTGTTGTTGTTGTTGGTGGTGGTGGTCTGTGAAAAGACATAATGATGTCTAGCGGTGAAATAGGCAGCTAGGCAGCTAGGCATCTAGCATGTTAGTGGTATTTTAGCACTGTGCTGGCACATATCATATCATATTTTGTCACGAATCATACCAAAACTTTGACCGAGAATATCTGCCAATATCAGTGCCATCGCGTAACCTTGATTACTCCTATTTTGAAGTCGTTAATAATATGTGTATGTCTTTGTATGTCTTTGTATGTTTCTACATTGCTAAATATATTAGGTTTATGTCACCTAAATGATGCTGTCGCACCATTTTTGTCAAGGACTAAAACCCACAGTTAAGTTAATTTTTTCGGACAATAATATATTAAAATATATAATTACACTTTTGTTAGTTTTTACACTGACAGCCGCTAGAGGGCACTCTAGGCTTGCGTACCACTATCTGCTACTCCTGTACCACAAGGTAACCATTTCTTCTACACTGGTAAATATTTCATCTGTACAAAAAAAAAACAAACTTCCAACAAAAAGGAAAAACAAGAAATAAGGTAAAAACATGTTCCCAGGACAAAATACTTTCTCAAAATACTGCTTATCACCCATTGCAGGGGGGGGGAAGGGTTTGCATATAGAACAAGGTTCCACTATGATCTCATCCTTTGACCTTGGGCAAAACTATCTCCCCCTCTTCCCCCGGAAAAACAACAACTGAATTCTTGTGATTTTTCCTTGAGCGGGGCTTATTGTTCTTTTTTTGAAGTGTATATTAAAAGAAGTACTTTTTGATCATACGGTATGTGAATATGAGATAGGATTGAGTGGGAGCAATGGAGCAACGGAGCAAGTGTTGTGTTGTGTTTCTTTTTATTGGACAGCGCCACCAGTTCCAGCATGTTTCACACATCGCCTTGACTTTTTAACTACAATACACTATTCACACAACCCTGTTGTATGTGTGCGCGACTGTTTATCTGCCATCCTCCCTCTTCCTCTAGCCACCCCTCCCCCTACACTTCCTCCTATAACAGCACCCCCTAAAGGTGTCGGCATGTCATTAAGCCTCACACAAAAAGTGTTTTATGGTCTTGAATTTTTTATTTTTATTTTTATTAGACAGTGCAATGAACATTATTTGTCATTTGAATAAACAGTAATCAATTGCTGAGACGATTTCAGTTACACACCTGACTCTACATGAACCATAGATTTAACGTGAGTGTGAACGGTTGTTGGTCTCTATATGAGGACATGTATTCAACGAATGCTAATAACAAGTCAAGGTTATGTTATCTGAGTAAACACTGTCTAAGTCGAAGCAAACGTACACAAACATTGCTCACATTTCTTTGTCCTGAGACCCTTTACACTGTAAAATGTCCTTACATGAATTTAGAGTAACTGGTTTATGTCACGGCAAGACACTCAACGCTGTTTTACTTTGATTTGAATATTCAGGCCATTTTGACCTTTTCTCTTTATCACAAAATTCCTTGCGTAATCCTGTAGTTATTTTTCCATCATGCCTTCCCTCGGGGACAGAAATGTTTTCACGCCCCACCCCTCTGATCTGAATCTGATAAGATGTTATTTTCCAATCTGTACAAACCACTGCATGAGTTGCCGCCACCTAGTGACCGGAGTGACTGTTTATCGTTCAAGCGGCACACTTCTGTCCAGCAAGCTATGTATATTACAATGGAACCCCCCCCCCACTCCCCAACTCCCACAGGACATGCCCCACTATATGTTTATGTGTGAGCTCAGGCGGTTCCTTCGAATCAACAGGGGAGGACATAAGCTCCAGTCCCACGGGCGTTAGCACGTCCTGCAAAGCGGCTCCGTTTGTGGTGATGTATTTTGTCCTTTGGAAATTCTCTCTAAGTTTTTCGGAGGTCCCAGCAACATAAGGAATGACAATGTTGTTCCGTTTGTTACCGTCCTACCGTCCTTTTGAAGAAAGGCCCAATTGGGGTAGCCACAGGTCTTTAAAGCTCCTTTGATGTGGGACTGGTCCCCTTAGCCTTGTCCTCCTCTTGTGAAGGAATGTGTTTGGCCCTGGTGATTCAGGGTGCTGATAACTCCCAATTTGTGTTGTAACGGGTGATGATGTGAGTCAAAGTAAATACTGGTCGGTGCGGGTGGGTTTCCTGCAGACGTCAATGTAAAGGTTTCTGTCTTCCTTTATGTGTACCACCAACCATGTCCCCTTTAACAGCACCCATCTTACGCAGCGATCTTATGCGCTTTAGGAAGTCCGTAGATGTGTGGGATGGAGACACCCATCCCATGATTTTTTGGATTTTTTTTTCCGATTAAATGACCTGGATGGCTGAGAACCTACACAGACTTTTGTGCAACATCTTTCTGTCTAAATGTCCCATGTTACAATGTGGACACCTGCGGCTTATAGAAAAGTGCAGTCTATGTACAGTATGTACAATTAATTTTTTTTTATTAATGGATGCGGCTTATATTCAGGTGTGCTCAATAGTCCAGAAATTACGGTACTCACTCACGACTCCATGCTCCAATGCTGCCAATGCATTCCGCACGACGTGACAACTGTGATTCATTGTCACTAAAGACATACTTTACAATTTTGCCATTAAGTGAGGACCAACTGTATTTTGTACTGTGTCACAAAAACGTTGTTTTTCCTTGCTGTTTCCACATGTTTTTTGGGGTTTTTTTGCCTTAAAAATATAGGCACTATAAATACAAGCAGTGTTTTGATAGGCTGGCTATCATTTTAGAATCAGGGGTGTGATTGGACTGTTCAAGTTCAAAACATGGACTTGTGAGTGAAGAGTTGATGTTAAAAATCTGGCTTTGCCAAGGCTGTAGTGAAAAGTGAATGTTACCCACTGCTAATGTTCATGGAAAGGACACATTTATTCATACTAATAAAAAATATTAAGGTACTTGGTAGAAATCATAGCAAAGCCACTGAGACAAGCACGAAGAGACAGCTGCATAACTTCAACAGAACAGATGGGAGGGAGTGCGTTACACAAATCAGAAATAAAACAGGGCATGCCTAAAGACCATAAAAACATTTTTTTTTAGTTAAATGCTGTTAGTTATTTTTACTTCTTTCTTCTTTCATAAATATGTACGGTTTATTCAAGTAATGCATGTTTGACTATAATAACATTTTGTTTATCACTTGGTTCTGTTACGCTAAAGTAATGCAGTGGTTGGCAATTATTTTCTGTCATGCCCCCTCCCCCTTGGGAACAGAATTGTTTTCACGCCCCCCTCCCTGTAAGTAAGTCTCAAGTCTTTGCACTCAAGTCCGAGTCAGGTCTCAAGTCAAGACAGGCAAAGTCCGAGTCGAGTCCAAGTCAAGACTAAAAAGTGTCAAGTCAAGTCCCAAGTCCTTACGTTTCTATAATCATATATTTACACAGATCACTTTGGGTTTTGGAGAAAGTATCAATTCTTGTCGAGTCAAAGGGCCCAAGTCCAAGTTAAGTCACGGGTCATTGATGTTAAAGTCCAAGTCGAGTTGCAAGTCTCTTTGCATTTTGTCAAGTCGAGTCTAAAGTCATCAAATTGACGACTCGAGTCTGACTCGAGTCCAAGTCTTGTGACTCGAGTCCACACCTCTGGAACCTGATAACATGTATATTTTAATCTGTACAAACCACTGTATTCAGTTGCTGCCACCTAGTGACTGGAGGCTTGTTATCATTCAAGATATGATATTTTTGCAGGCTCTCAGAAAACAATGTTTAAGTTAAGTTAAGTTAAGTTAAGAAAAGTCCACATTACCTCCATGGAATGCTTAGAAAATACACGTTCTTTCCATCTTAGCCGTATGCGGAAGCAGATGCAACGGTGTAGTCACTAGTCTTCTCAGCAACTATGCCGCTGAGACACTTAGGTCTGACCCAAGTAGTGGACAAAAGAAGGAAGTTATCCATTATCTTAAATAGATGGGGGGAAAAAACAATCATTTTGTCTAGCAGCTCTGCTTCAAGCTGTAAAATGGGGAATTCATTTTTCTTTTTCTTTTTTTTTTAAAGATAATAATAATAATAATAATAACTGCATGACATTTGTATTCCTTATTTCTTATGTCATTTCATTCTACATGACATTTTTATTCCTTATTTCTTATGTCATTTCATTGTGCTTCTAGAACAAACACAAAACCTAAAACAAACCTTAAGGTCCTGAATTCAATCATTCACATGTTAACGTTAACGTTTTGTATTACTATAACAAGTACCCTTTTCTGTACTATAAGTCGCACTTTTTTTCATTTTCTTTAGCTGGGTTTGCAACCTATACTCAGGTGCGACTTACATATTAAAATATACAATTTCACATGTTTGTTATTTTCACACTGACCGCCGCTAGAGGGCACTCTAGGCTTGTGTACTCGTATCTGCCACTCCCTTATCACTAAAAATGTACATGTTCGTTAGTTTCACACTGACAGCCGCTAGAGGGCACTGATGAGACTTATGCTTGAGCAACTTCAAGTCCAGAAAATACGGTACAAAAGTACAGGTACAAAATCGACACAAAACAAGCAGACACACAACAAAAATAAAAAGCGGAAAATTACAAAGGCCAGGGAATTCGTAGGACATAAAGAAGAACAAGAAAATGAAAAGATTTTGATCGCTGTAAATGTAAGATTTTTGTTATTGTTTCTCTCCTGGTCCTTGATGCTGGTTTGTGTGTTTGCGCTTTTTTGTTGTCTTTTTTTGCTGTCTTTATAGCAACATTTTACTTTGTAATAGGTAATGGTCCCAAAAGCCATTCAGGCTTTTTTAAACCGGGGAAGCTGAAGCTTGAAACAGATTTTTCTTTTCTCTTTTTAAGCTTCAATCTCTTGAATGTACCCCTTTAGTTAGACAAAACGAAACAGCTCGGACCCTAAAAGGGACATACCCCCCAGTTTGGGAACCAGTTTCAGAGAGATCTTCTTTTACTACCTTGTGTTTTTGCGACTACTACATTCTATTTAATACGGCTTTCCATTGCACCAAACCCAACTTTAAAGTGATTAATAACACGTTTGCAAAAAAAAAAGCTGAACACTTTCTTTTTTCTCTCTCGCACAATGACAGCACCCTTGAAACATTTCACTCATTCCAAGTCTAGGGTAGTGCCTTGTGCACAGGCAGATTTATTTGTGTAAGCAGAACAGCTCAGAGAGTTGCTGTAATGAGTCACAGATGTGGTTCATTGGAGACAATAAGGGCTGAGATGTCTCTGCCTGTCTCTCTCACATGCAACTGATTATCACACACAGCCACACCCAAACTATTTCACAGATGATAGAGCGGGCAAGGTGGGATTTTGTCCAATGCCGAAAAAAAAAAAGATGTGTAAAATGAATACCTGATAATAATAATGTAATTTTTAATCCTCGCTCTCGTTTTTCCATATCTTTTTGTGAACAGAAAATTGTCTTTAACGTGGTATTTTAGTAATCAATCTATCCATATCCATCATATCCATATCTATCCATGTCTAACAAATGGTAATATCAAATATTTTCTACCATGCACCCCCTAGCGAAGTGGTTCTCAAACTTGTTATACTCTGTACCACCTGGGAAAACATTGAGCTCTCTGAGTACCACCATGATGACCGACATTAGAATATAGCGATATATACGCGAGCAACAGACTTGCATTGCAGCAAAAAAAAAAAAAAAGGAAATAAATAAAAAGACCAGGAAAGAAGTTGTTGCACCCCCTATTGAGCGCCTGGTAATATTTATTTACTTATCTGTACAAACCACTGTATGAGTTGCTGGAACCAGCATTCTACATACCTATCCCCTGATTATCACTGTAGATTAATAAAGCCGACTCTGCTGCCATCTAGTGACTATAGGTTTGTTTATCGTTCAAGCGTGAATAAAGACAGTAAACACGTATATATCGCTACTGAATATAGCGATATATACGTGAGCAACAGACTTTCATTGCAGCAAAAAAAAAAAAAAAAGGAAATAAATAAAAAGACCAGGAAAGAAGTTGTTGCACCCCCTATTGAGCGCCTGGTAATATTTATTTACTTATCTGTACAAACCACTGTATGAGTTGCTGGAACCAGCATTCTACATACCTATCCCCTGATTATCACTGTAGATTAATAAAGCCGACTCTGCTGCCATCTAGTGACTGTATCGTGTTTATCGTTCAAGCGTGAATAAAGACAGTAAACTGGAATCCTCTCTCACGCCTCCTGTGACACCTCAAACTGCACCCTACCCCAGTGGGCACCATTATTTGAGAAGCACTGTCTTCATTAATTTTATCTGGTTTGAAGTGCTCCTCTATTTGTTCCATTTTTAAAAAAAAAAAACAAATTACAAAAATGGTTTTGAACAATACAATGAACTATAAATGTAATAGATGTAATAGATAAAGAAACGTTTTCCCCTTTTCACTTTTCCAGGTCATCTTGGTACATCTACCAACTCTCTTGTCGAGGCACTGACAAAACGCCACACCCTGTCTGCGTGAGTACACAAAGGTGTGTCACCGCCTCCTATCATGCCACACTACATTCAAATATTTTTCCAGCTGCTTCTAATCTAATCTAAAAAAAAAGGAACTCACTGCAACCCCAAAGGATTGCGATGGTATGCGGTGAAGAGAGGCACAGCAACATTTTTGTTTTAATTATCTCGATAGAACAAGTCTATCGAGATAATTAAAAGCAAAAATGTTTCTCCTCGTGGAGATAAGAAACCGATTAAAAAGTTCAAAAGTTTAACATGTACAGTGCCACAAGTTGTGTTTGGAGAAACAGATTTTTAACCCTAAACGTGTTAGAGACCAACAAAGTTACACAAAATAAGAAATACTGTGCTGACTGTCTGTCTTTTAGGAAATAGCCATAATACAGCAAGAAAAAAAAATACAGTGACACTGTAGTATTGGTCAAAGTAGTAGTAGTACTGATAATCATTATTAGTGTTTGTACTTGGAGTCACAGTCCTGGTGTTTGTAAAGGTTGTAGTATGCTGTGGAAAAAAATGATATTCTCTGCTATTATCAACCATTTGACTTGTGCTAAAACTCACGTATTCAATGAGAAAACACTGAAATGACCAGCCGGTTCCTGTAAGACCTTGACAATTGCGTGGCCATTCCTCCCTGTTTCTGAAGTTCTGTTGGCCAGAACATACACTATATTGCCAAAGGTATTCGCTCACCTGCCTTGACTCATACTATGAACTGAAGTGCCATCCCATTCCTAACCCAGAGTTCAATATGATGTCGGTCCACCTTTTGCAGCTATTACAGCTTCAACTCTTCTGGGAAGACTGTCCACAAGGTTGAGGAGAGTGTTTATAGGAATTTTTGACCATTCTTCCAAAAGCGCATTGGTGAGGTCACACACTGATGTTGGTCAAGAAGGCCCTAATTCATCCCAAAGGTGTTCTATCGGGTTCAGGTCAGGACTCTGTGCAGGCCAGTCAAGTTCATCCACACCAGACTCTGTCATCCATGTCTTTATGGACCTTGCTTTGTGCACTGGTGCACAGTCATGTTGGAAGAGGAAGGGGCTTTTCGAGTCCTTTTAAAGAAAATATAATAATATATTTACACAGATCAGTACCTCTCATTTTTTGTTGACCACCTTGTAGTCATCAATTACGGTTCATTAGATAAACTGTAAATCTTTTAAAGGAAAAAAA
>NC_024315.1:19298302-19304020 GCF_000523025.1 Cynoglossus semilaevis
AGTCCAAGTGAAGTCACGAGTCATTGATGTTAAAGTCCAAGTCGAGTTGCAAGTCTCTTTACATTTTGTCAAGTCGAGTCTAAAGTCATCAAATTGATGACTCGAGTCTGACTCGAGTCCAAGTCATGAGACTCGAGTCCACACCTCTGGTACAAAGTAAAATAAACTCTTCATTGACTTGTCCCAAACTCAACTCACATATACATTTTCCCCTTTCTTCTTATCCCCCGAATCATTCTACTGTTTTAGTAGAAAGTACATTATTTTCCTATTTAAACTAATTTTCCAATTGAGATCTATATATAAGAATGGAATAAAAGAAAAAGAAAAAAAAATCTATGATTTTTTTTATGACAGCATATAACAGTATAAAATATATTTTTTAGGAATCTCTGATTTTTAGGCAACAAACCTTTAAAAAAAAATTTTAAAAATCCATTCAGTGATAATCTATACTTAAACCATTCGTGAAGTGATGCAAGAGACAGGCATCCAGAAAATCCTGTGTTGGTTGTTAACTGGAATCCTCCTTGAGTGATGGTGTTTCGCTGGCGTGAGAAAACGGCAAAGTAGTTTTTGAACAAAGAGCAGTCATTAAAACTCTTACGTGACACAAGAGTAGCAGAAGTTCAGTCTGTTTTTGCCGGGTACATTTTGCTGTTCGTTTAACAACAAAAAAGTTGACTCGCGTTTTACGTCTTTTATGGATGTATGCAACAAATACAGAAGATAATCCAGTTCTAAGTGTAAAATAAACAAGGTAGAGGTGAACAAATATAGGTGAAAAAAAAAGATCCATCAAGGGTGTGTACTGGAGTCAGTCCCAGCAGTCAACAGTAAAGGACAAAGTCTACTCTAAACGGTTGGCAAATACATTGCTTTGCCAAAATATCTAATGTCAATTCAGAATGTCCACATGCCCTTTTTGCCCGTCTGCCTTTGTGCATGCATTTATTAATAACCACTAATAAGAACTGTATGAGTGGCGCTTTGGCCCAGTGGCAATGTCTCTGTCATTGGTGTTGAACCCCAGGGTTCACCTCCTGGGCAAGTTCGAATCCTATCAGGATGTCAGTAGTATTTCAATTTTCAGGGGTTTGGGTGGAAGGGCATGTAAACATTTCTGTCCCCAAGGGGGGGGGGGGCATGACAGAAAATAATTAAGAACCACTGATCTGAAGGAAATATGTAACATGACCCCTTTTTATCCATCTATAACGTCGTACCCAAAAAAATTCAAGCCCCTCCCCTGACAAAGAGACCACAGTTTCATTCTAAAGGACACCCAGCCAAAAGTGTTTATTTTTCCATAGGTATGGTATCACTCACCTTTCACACCTCTAACCTAGTGACTATACATTCCACTCCCCGATAGAATAGGGTGTGGTCCACCCCCCCTCCTATTAGTGTATTGTTTTCTGCAAAGACCTATGCAGCCTCTTTCAGGCTGCATAAATACCAGAACTTTCAAGTAGTCAGTCAGAACTGAAGAAGACTCTTGGATGAGCGGTGAAACGTCTTGTTTAGTCGCCCTGGATGGAACTATTTTTGGATAAAGTGACCTGGCTGACTGAGAACCTGTGAAAGTCTTAAGTTTAACCTATGGGCCCCTTAGTTTCACCAGGGTGAAATAGTCACCGATAACTGTCATTTTTCACACTCTTGTGTGCATTTTCTTCGTATATGAATGCACATTTAATTGTACCCATATGTGTGTGTGTTTTTGTTTTCAAAGCTTGTTTGATGACAGCTAGGAAAAATGTTAGCTTCACATACAAACCTGCTGGGAAGGTTAAACAAAGACGAAAGAATCCAAGGAATGCCCTTTATTTAAAAAAATGTGGAACCACGAGTTTGACCTTTAAAGAGGAAATGTTACACTACCTATCACTTGTCACACTTGATAGGTGATAGGGTGATTGGAAAGACAAGTGGGGGGTTATTTAGTAAACACATTCTTTCTTCTAAATGTTTTTTTTTTTTTTTAGCCCTTCCCATTTTACCGTGTTTGACAGCTATATAAGTGGCGAGATGCAAGTCAGTGACCTATCTGCAGTTCCATTCCACATTCAACATGAGTACCCGACCCTTCAGCTACAGGACCATGAGTGTTTACGGAGGAGCAGGTGGCCATGGCACCCGCATCTCTTCTAGCCAAGGTCTGACCTTTGGTTCTGCTGGGGGTTTTAGCCTGGCCGATGGCTTGGACCTCCATGTTGGGGCCAACGAGAAAGCCACCATGCAGAACCTGAATGACCGCCTGGCCGTCTATTTGGAAAAGGTCCGCACCCTGGAGAAGGAGAACAGCAACCTTGAGAAACAGATCAGAGAATGGTACCAGAGCAGAACCATCGTTGCGCATGACTACACCAAATACTTTGCTATTATTGATGACCTGAAAGACAAGGTAAAGAGTGGACATGGCCTCTTCTCATCTTTTTAGTTTGGATTTTTTTTTAGTACAGTTCTTGGATTTATTTTGGTGCTTACGTTTGTGGGGGGAAAAAAATAATGAAATATTTGCACGTACCCTTTGGGTTCACTGTTCCTTCTGTAGATCCGTATTGCTTCCAAGCTTAACGCTAGGACTCTACTGGATATTGACAATGCAAAATTGGCAGCAGATGATTTCAAAATGAAGTAAGTGCACTCGCTAAAATTTGATGTGTGTGTGTGTGTGTCGTGCCTCAAATTTCGGGTAAACAAATGAGGAACTACTGAAATCCCATCATGTCCATCTTTACGTTAATCCCAGGTATGAAAATGAGCTAACCATGAGGTTGGCTGTGGAGGCAGACATTTCTGGACTGAGGAAGGTGCTGGATGACATGAACCTGGTGAAAATGGATCTGGAGAGTCAGTACGAGAGCCTGAACAATGAGATCATCATGCTCAAGCGCAACCATGAAGAGGTAAGACGGTGGCGAGCGACATGTGGTGATTCTATTCAAAACAAGCTGTCGTTCTATCAGGTTCCTTTTTAGAGAATGGAATTTAACGTCGCTCATCTTGTTCATGCGTCTTTAAACAGGACATACGCCCACATAGCAAACACGAAAGGACATGAACAGGCCAAATCCCACAGCACTACATTTGTCACGTTAAAGCAGGCGCAAACAGGTCCTCCCCCATCTCTCCTCCCCTCCCGAATCTGCATCTGCTTAATCTCTGTGGACTTCCTCTCACTCTCCCTTTTTCATTTACCCACTGTGTTCAGTGAAGTTACAGTAAATCACTCAAAGTGTTTGCCGGCGTTGCCTTCTCCTTTCCTGACTTGTTGGGCGTCTATTCATAGATTTAAAATCTTGCGAGCTGCATCACTGAAACTTGCCTTGTGTATTTTACACAATTTTTCAAGTACTTTACAAAGTACTTACAATTTAGAACAGGTGTGGGCAAACTTTTTGATTCGCGGGCCACAATTGGTCCTAAAATTGAACGCGGGGGTGTGTGGGTTGGGGGGTCAGGAACAGATAGATGGAGTGTTCGTGAGAACAAAGATAAAGGACATGTAAAAGTCATACTTAAAGGCTAAATTGCTTTTGGCGTTTTAGCACCATCTATTGGGGAAACGTGGGTATTGCAGGGGAAAAGGCTGAAGTATAACAATAATATAAATGAATTATATCATTTGGAAAAGTTTGGCGGCCAGATTTAAAAGCTGAATGGGCCACATCAGGTCCCTGGGCCTTAGTTTGCCCATGTCTGATATAGAATTGCTATTAAGGAGCAAAGGAAAGCCATCGATCTAGACATAAAACTTAAAATAATTACAGGATATGAGGGAGGTAAAAATGTAAGTGATCGCTAACAGTTATGGCGTCTCACGTTCGACAGTCTCTGCCAATCTTTAAGGACAAAAAGTAACAGAAATGGCAAATTTGTCGGTCAATGTGGGTTTAGTTTAACAGAAAAATCGTTTAATAACACGGTCTTCGGAACGTAACTCTGTGAGGACCTGCTGTAAGAGAATTCCTGCAGGGTCAGTAAGGGTATCCCATGTACTCTTTTAGAACATGTTAAAGGTATTATCCGTCTGACACCCACAGGAGATAGCCCTGCTGAGAGGTCAAGCGGGTGCGCAGGTCAACGTGTCCGTGGATGCCACACCATCGGTAGACCTGAACCAAGTCATATCAAGCATCAGAGAACACTACGAGAAAATGATCAGTAAAAACCAAAAAGAACTCGAGGCGTGGTATCAGAGAAAAGTAAGTTGTTACAGTATTTTCCACTTACTTTGATTCTTTTTTTTTGTCATCTAAACTAACGTATGTAAATGCGTCAATGGCATCATCCACAGATTACTGATATCGAGCACGAAGTGAAGGTAAGCACAGAGATTTTGGTAACAACGCGCACCGAGATCAAAGACCTGAAGAGCACATTTCAGAGGCTGCAGATTGAACTCCAATCAAATTTGAGCATGGTACAGTGTACATATGTATTTTAAAGATATTGGTGAAAAACGTCACGTTTTGCGACCACAGTATAGCGTAACGTAATCACATGTTTAAATTCGTCCAAAACAGAAAGCATCTCTGGAGGGGACACTGGCAGAGGCTCAGGCCCGCTATTCGGCACAGCTAGCAAACCTCCAGGATATGGTTATAAGTCTTGAAGCCCAACTCTCCCAGCTCCGCGCCAACATTGACAGCAACAAGCAGGAGTACGAGATGCTGCTTGACATCAAGACCCGTTTGGAGCTGGAGATTGCGGAGTACAGGAGGTTGCTGGACGGGGAGGATGAGAGGTGAGACAAGTGAAGATGAGCCTAAATGTCTTTTTTTTTAGTCAGCAATCTTTAGTCAGTACATTAAGTATGGCCAGGTAAAATGTATAAAAAATTAATGCTTTTTTTATTTGTTTTCTCTTTTTACTACAGCTCAAAACAAGGTAATTTCCCTAACATTTCACTCAAACAACAGTCTTAATAGCTAAGATTCATCAATAACCTTACACTTTTCGCTCTTTTCCTATTGCAGTGGTCACAAAGGTCATCACTGTTGTGGAGACAGTCGTGGATGGAAGGGTGGTGCAGAGCAGTAAGACTGTCGATGTGGATGTGGATGAGATCAAATGAAAACATTTTTAAAAAATGAATAAAGATTGTGCAGTTGAAAATATTTTTGTACTATTTCTTGCGCTGTGCTATTTCTTCTATTTTATTTTAATTTCATAAATCACCATGGAAAATAATAGTGAGAACAGCAATAGAAGTTGCTTAAGCATGAGAATCTGTTTCGGTGGATCGAATTATTTTCATTGGTTTTGGGTATGAACCTGTAAACAAAATACTGTTGAAAAAGTTTGAATTGGGACGGATGAATCCATTTTACATCTTGGGGGTGATACTATGGGGAAAATTTTTCAGTTTTCGAACTCTTGCTTCATAAAAGGTGTTCAGGAACGAATTCCGAAAGTTCGTATTTCAAAATTTTGCACTTTTGCTTCATAAAAGGCGTTCAGGAACGAATTCCGAAAGTTCGTAAATCAAAGTTATATATGTATATACAGTCGAACCTCGAGATACGAGCATAATATGTTCTCCCTATCTTGAGTCACTTTTTCCCATAAGATATAACAGAAAAAAAAATAAATCTGTTCCGGCCCTCTAAAAAATATTATTAATATTAACAAAATGTGGTTTTAATTATGAGTTCTTACCTTCGAGACAGATGATACAGTAGCGGCCAATGGCGGCATGGGGGGGGGGGG
>NC_024315.1:19304678-19330153 GCF_000523025.1 Cynoglossus semilaevis
GGAAGAAGAAGTAGTCCCACCAACCGAGCGTCACTTAGACAACATCTCAATAATTTGGATACTTTTCACCGTGTTTCTGTTTAGGATACACCTCATCTCAGAATGCGTAAGTATCAAAAGTATCGATATTTTGATTTCAGAATCGATTTCAGAGCATAAAGATCCAGAATCGGAAAGTATCGATATTTCAGGGTCGATCCGCACATCACTAGCGTGGGCTGCACCTAGCGTTGGTGTCTGTTAGCGTGCTTGTATCTCAACTCTTACTCATATCTCGGAAGCAAAAAGATGCTCGAATGCTCGCTCGTATCTTGCTTGTGAGATAGTCCTATCTCGAGGTTCTTAGCAGCTGAGTATATATTACAAATTGTGAGGTCTGTCGGTCTTCCTTTCCTCCTGTGTCTGGACTTTATCATTGTGATCACACTCACCAGCGTGTTAGTCATTAGTCTCACTCGTGTCACCTGAACAGAGTCTCCTTCTGGCTGCCATTTGAGTCCAGCTTACTTGCTCTACGTACTGCATAACAATGCTAGCTTATTCAGTAATAATGAATAGATATGTCAAAACAAAATCTTCAATGAACTTGTTAAAAAAAACAGACCACCTTAAAAATGCCAAGACACCTTAAAAATTCTTAGGGGTATCTGGGCATGACACCATAAAAAACCTTTAAATTGTCATGCTGCGTGAACACCATGAAGATTTTTTTTTTTTTTCTGGGCAGTATGCGCAACTTTTATTGTACTACGTTTATGAATATTTTTTTGCGTGACACATCTTGAGGAATCTCACAAAGATGAATTGTGCGTCTTAAGGAAGTTGTTCAAAGTTGACAAATATAAAATTGGGTATTGTTTGATTCATTGTGCCTACTAAACCAATACCACTGTTTTGTTTTGTTTTTTAACTAACTAACCATCCAAGAATTCAAAAAACCCAAGGAAAAGTAAAAACAACCCAAACAAAACTATTCATTAAAAGGCTTTAAGTTTTTATTTCATTTACATTTATATGTAAACGTCTTGTGTTGATGTTGGAATTGTAGCCTCCAGGTCCTTGTTCCTGCTGGCAGATTATGAGGTTCTTGTTGATGAAGATACCACACTGCCATTAACCATTTCTTCAGTGACCACTACCACCTTTGTAGTTGTGGACCTTGAAGAGCTACCACCACTGGAAGGCAAAAGATAGAAGTTAATATTAAAAAAACAATCTACATAACTTTGGGGTTTTTCTTGCTTATTCTTCTTTTATACCTGTTTTTTTTTTTTTTTTTGCTTATTCTTCTTTTATACCTGTTTTCTTCCCCTACCTGCCCTCGCCATCCAACAGCCTCTTGTACTCAGCGATTTCCATTTCCAGCCGCGTCTTGATGTCAAGCAACATCTTGTACTCTTGATTCTGCCGTTCGATGTCCGCACGCAACTGCATTAACTGCTCTTCCATACCAGTTACCTTCATCTGAAGTCCCTGGAGCTGCATTGAGTACCGTCCCTCTGTGTCTGCTAGAGTACCTTCTAGTGCCGCTTTCTGTAGAAATGTTGAGAACAAAAGATTGGTATAAATGAAGCACTGTCAAATAAATCTAGAATTTCTCAACTAAAGAAAAATCTCCTTTACCATGCTGAGTTGTGACTGTAGCTCAATCTCCAGGCCCTGTAGTGTTCGCCGCAGCTCATTGATCTCCGTCTTAGATGTTTGCAGGATCTCCGTGCTGGCTGCCACCTCCTTGTTCAGTTCCTCTGACTGCATTTGACATGACAGTTTATTAGCATAAACATATCGGACCATGGCAAAAGGAGGCTCTGAATATACCATTGTTTGGCTACAAATGTACCTTTGTTTGGAACCATGCTTCTAGCTCTTTCTGGTTTTTGGCAGCCACTGCCTCGTACTGCTCTCGGATCTCGGCCATGATGACACTGAGATCTGCCTGCGGCCCTGCGTCCACCTCTACGTTGATCTGTCCAGTCATCTGGTTCCTCATGGCTGCCAGTTCCTGTTCATTTAACAGTTTAAGTAGCGTTGGGTTAGTTTTCTGAAATTGTATTTTTCAACCAAAAGAGATACAAAGCAATCGAACATGATCAGTGTTTTGAAAATCACCTCCTCGTGGTTCTTCTTGAGGAAAATCAGCTCTTCCCTAAGGCCTTCAATCTGCATCTCCAGGTCTGATCTGGCCAGTGTCAACTCGTCCAGCAGTCGTTTCAAACCGTTAATATCTGCCTCCACTGACTGACGCATTGCTAGTTCATTTTCGTATCTGTAAGGTGTTAAGACGTTAGTCGCATAAACCAGAGGTTCCCAAAGTGGGGGGTGTGGCCCTAGGTGGGGTCGCAGTGCCATTGCAAGGGGGCGGGGGAGGCGCAGATGGAACAAATAAAACACAGCATATTGTGCAGTGCTGTAAATGTTTAACAAGAGACTGGCAAAAAAAAACAGATTTGTTGAAGGGTCTTTTTATTTTGGTTGGGGGAAATATTTTTTGCTACTTACTTGGTTTTAAAGTCATCTGCTGCCAGTTTTGCATTGTCAATGGACAGATATGTTCCTCCGTTGTCACGAGTAGCTGCCTGGATCTGTGTGATAAAAGATTGTGAAAGTTTTTCATATGACCTGAAATAAAGCAAATTTCTTCAGCCTTGAATAGAAAAATTGTGAACACATGGAATGTTGGCACCAGGACCCATGTATTTCTTATCATTATCGCTATCAATCATCATTACTTTTAGAAATCGACACTCAATTAAATACCTTCCCCTCATAAAAAAAACCCCTCAATGTATCTGTCAAAAGCATTTCTACAGTTTAAATATTAGAGAAAACCAAAGTAGATCACAGATTGAGCAAGCAAAGAAAACGCATTCAGCAGGTAAAGAGTTTACGGTTGTCTGCTTCCACCGAGAGTGAAAGGGAAAGAAAAGTCTTGTGGCATACCTTTCCTTGTAGGTCAGCGATGGTGGCCTCAAAGGCAGAGTAGTCTCGAGCACTTGGAGCAGTTTTGCTTTCCAAGAACTGGCGGATCTTCAGCTCCAAATCAGCGTTGGCCTTCTCCAGACTGTGGACCTTCTCCAGGTAGGTAGCCAGACGGTCATTTAGGTTCTGCATGGTGGCCTTCTCATTAGCTCCAACATGGATGTCCGCGCCGTCGGCCAGATTGAAGCCTCCTCCATATCCAGAGCCAAAACCTCCAGCAGAGCCTCTTCCTCCCATACTACTAGTTGCCACAGAGATTCTGGACCCCATTCCCCCTGCACCGCCATATACGCTTGAAGACTTGCGCGCAACAATTCCCCCACCTAGGCTTCCGCTACCTAAGCGCCCAGACATGGAACTTGTCATATAACTTTGCCTCTGCATGGTTAAGGGTGGTGTGCGGGAGTCTGCTCAGGATGTTTGCTTGTCCTTGAGAAGAAGATGGCTTGAGGTGTGGTAATCCGCTTGCGTTCTCCTTTTTATTGCTGCGCAGGTGGCTCGATGTGGGTGTGACCGTGCAGAGGAGAGCGCAGGAGTGTTATGTAAATATTTGTTACGAGTACCAGCTTGGCCTGGGCCATAGGATTTTGAGCAACAAAAGGGGAAGACTGAGAATTAAAACGTATGTTATCACTTCTTAAGAGATTGTGATTTTCATCAACCACTGTCGTAATAACCGGGCAACCTGTTGCACTTATTTCCAATGATTAGTTTATTTGGTTGATTTTCAGTAAGTTTGACACCAGTGGCAAGTCTGACTTAGTCTGTTCTGACACTTAGGCAACATGAAGTGTTGTTGTTGTTATGTAATTTTGTTGAAGAGATGACGGAATGACAGAAGTTGTTTTACAGTTTTTCGTGCCTACCATTATCTTGAATAATCTTGCCTTTCACTCTATTCCTATTAGACTGGGATTATCTTCCACTGTCATTTTTTTTTTGCTTAGAATACAAATAGAAATAATTTTCATAAAGCCTGTGGGGTTTTTTTTTCTTACATTCACTCTTCCACTCTCGTTTCTTGTCTACACAATAGGTGGAGACTTGTTACCCATTCAGGACTAGTCAGAGTGCCACCAGAAAACTTTGGGTGCGGTTACATGTACTTGGACTCACTCTTAGGTATGTATGACTTGTTTGAACAAGAACAGGCTCTTCTTTGTGTTCCTTTTCCAATGCCAAACAGGTTATTGTGTAACGATAGTTTTACAAACAAATGAACTAATTAAAGAACTTCTCCTTTACACGTTTTGAGAAGAAATAAAACACGGGAAATGAAAAAGGAAAATTAATAACATGAAGAACACCGTCCAGTTTTTTTTTTTTCAAATGTGGGCATAAATATGACACCGGAGCACAACTGTCTGTTTTCTCTTTTAAGTTTGCGCACACAAACGTAGGTATGGGTGTGGTACCGGTAGTCAGGTTTCAACAAAATTGCACTGGGTTTTCTGCTTGTTACCTTTTATTTGTATTGTTATTATTACATTCCAGACACCAGTTATTGTGAAAATGAAATGCAAATAAAACGACACGTGACGGCATTTTCATCTCTTTCGACAAATGATTGTTGAAAAATATATGTAATTGATAAAATCTTCTTCTCTGCTTCTGCACCTAATTTTCTTTGAATGAGTTTTTTTTTTTTTTTGAAGAAGAAGAAGAAGAAGTTGTCACATATTTGGCAGGTTTTCTAAGCTTTTATTTTATATGATAATATTGTCATAACAGTGCATGGAAAAGGGAGTTGTCACATATTTGGCAGATTTTGGCATGATTTTTGTTATTGTCATAACAGTGCATGGAAAAGGGTATGCATTTGTAATAGGTAATACTATTTATTATTAATGTGACTTCTAAAACAGTAATCAGAAGATGTGCACAAATGTGCGTTAACTATAATAATACAAACAGAATACTACAATGGAATCATACAGTACTGCGTTATTTAATTATAAAAAAAATAATAGTGAATAGTTGTAGTTAGATAGATAGATAGATAGATAGATAGATAGATAGATAGATAGATAGAAAACATCATTGTTGTCTCGCAAAATCAAGTTCAACAGCATAAAAAAAAAGAAAAGAAGCATACCTCGTAAACATGACTATCAAAACGGTGTTAGTGAAACTACCTGTGTACACAAAGTGGAAACCGAGTTTCGTTGGGCAGCATGCCAGACAGTCCGCAGCCAACGAACTGCAAGATGCACGGCATAGCCAGTTATACGAGATTCATCATGTTGAGGGAGTGAAAGAGAAGCCGCAAAAAAAAAAAAAAAAAAAAAAAAAAGCTACATCAGTCACATTTGTGCCGGCTGCTAGAAGCCTTTTGTACGCGTTCTTAAAAGCTTTTGCTGCATATGAACATAAAATTACCCATAACCAAATGATAAAGCTGAGTACGTGATAAAAAAAAAAAAATTAAAATCGAAAAACATATGTATTAATCCAACTTTTAAACATCAAACCATTTGAAACTGTTAAATGAAAAACGTTGACACTAATATGGAGACCAGAACCAGAGTTCCAACATATTTTAAAGACAAAACTCTCACATCAAAGAAAGCCGACAAGCGCCACCTGTTGGCCTAATTTCCACTGGTATTCTGGTAGACTAGAGTAATTACCATATTTCACAACTCGTGCATGAACTACAATACGTATTCAAACGTTCGTTATGTAAATTGAGGAACACACCCAAAAAGAAAAAAATAACTTCCAGTAGATGGAGCTATAGTAGCACAAGTGCACGTTGTCAGCATGACAGAAACCAATGCTATGAAGTAAAACCACCAAATAATACATGAACAACCATTGAAAAGACCATTGAAAGACTATAATGGGAAATATGTAGAAAGCAAAGGTCAGTGCTAGCTGACAAAGACAATAAGGAACAACTACTACAATGTTCTCTTTTTTGACACAATGAGAGCAATGAGTCACTGTTAGGTGGTGCCGCCTCAAAGAAATGAACCTTGGTGAGACAGAACCTACCACAGGATGTCAAACATAACGACCGTGGGCCAAACTGGCCCATTCAAGGGGATGAATTTTGTAATAAAAAAAAAATTGTTCTTAATAACATTATATTCCCAAATTATCCATGAAGTGGTGCCCTATATTTACTACTACGAAGTGAGTGGAAGAGGCAGAACTCTGGCGCTCCGACTGCACAGTAGATGGTGATTTGGCTTGCTGGAGTCCTGATGAAAAGTGAAACATACATCAGGATCAGTTGAAGTTCGCTTCATTAGCGTCAACTAATGTTAGCTATACTTAAATGTCAAATAAAAAAAAAGACATTAAAGATTGAATTCGTCATGAAAAGCATCTATCTATCTATCTATCTATCCATCCATCCATCTATCTATCTATCTATCTATCCATCTATCTATCTATCTATCTATCTTAAACTGGGCTGCTGGAGATAAAATAAAATCAGTGAAACCTTTTTTGAGTCATCATATAACTCCCTTGTCAAGAACAAAGAACTGGTCCAGAGTGACTTTAAAATTGGCTTTATGTTAACGTTAGACATGAAAATGACTTGAAAATTGGCTTTATGTTAACGTTAGACATCTTTAGAAATTGAGCGACTATAACTCACTTGGTTGAATAATTTGTTCTATGTGTGCACATGGTTGTTATCTGTCAAGAATCAATCTGATGCAGACGTGTGGATTTAGTCTTGTGGAAAAGCATCACAAAGACAGGTGTTCATTTCACTCTTTTATTTACATGTAAATCAATAATTTTACGGTTGTTATATTTAGAATGATATTAGAAATCCTGCTGATTACATTTAATGGGTTCAACATTGCCATTGCCTTTCGATGCATTTTTTTTTTAACTACTGCCACTCTTTTTTTAAAACGAAATATTTACAACTTCCTGTTCCTCAGATTCGATTGGATTGTTTCTGTTTCATAGGCCGTATTGGACAAGGGATCCACAGTGTCTATAGAAAATCTATACTCTTTGTAAACACTGGTAACATTAGCAGAGGTTTGTTGTATTTTAACTCAATGATTATGTGCGTCATTTGGAAAATCCTGGGTAAAACACTCAAGTGATATTCAATCTACCTTCTTATAGGTCAGAGATGATGTTTTTTGTCATGGATTTATTTTGTTTTTATGACACATGTGAAAAAAAAAACACATGCCAACACAAAATAATTCTGTAAAAGCAGAAAGCTTTAGCAAAAAGAATAAGTATCTCAAGACCTTATTCCTACCCTTAGCTCTATACACTATTGGATTTTGTAGAGTGACTATGACCTTTACATTGTTAATAAAGGAAGAAAGGAAAGGGGCCTTCTCAGGAAAGCACAATAATGGGTTTGGTGGATCATGTGGCCCATTATTTACTCTACACATCTCCTCCTGGTGCATCTGTTTCTGATCAATCAATGACCACTGTTGTATAAAAGCAGCCTCAAATCTCCAGAAGCATCATTTTATTTGAACCGTCTGTCTCAAATATTCAGAAGGTCTTTGCTATTTTCAGTTATTACAGGATAAAAGAAATTCCTTATTTTTTTATTATTATTCTTTCTGAAAGTCATTACTTTTGTGCTCAAAGACATGTCCAAGTTACAGGATAAAAGAAATTCCTTTTTTTTTTTTATTCTTTCTGAAAGTCGTTACTTTTGTGCTCAAAGACATGTCCAAGAAAGTATTTGTGGTTCTTGCACTGCTTCTTTTGCTGATGGAGACAGGTGAAGCCTCTTCCCTGGAATTCTCTGCAGCTGGAGAGGTAAAGAAGACTAAGGCAATTCAGAGGCTTTTGGCTGAGAGGGAGAAAATGAGAGATGGGGATTACAATCAGGAGCCGGTGCATCAGACTCGTACACAAAGACATGCTTATCCTTCTGAGGACAAACAAGACATTATGACCAAACAAATAATCCAAGCCATTTCAGGTATGCATTTTTTTTTTAAATTTCTAAATAGTACTTTTCTTTGTTTGTTTCCTATGTGAAATATAGATAACTTACAAGCATTGGCAACTGTGCATTTACCTCTTGTGTGTGGTTCATGTAGGACTGGTTTGTCCACAGAGATAATGAATTCTGAGTGCATGCCGGATCGTGATTACCAAGGCTGGGTGGACTTTGGACGGCGGGATGCAGAATGAAAAAGAACAGACACCATATTATGTTGACATGCTGAAATTATATTTTACTGTCAAATAAATTACTTGGGTAAATTATTTTGTTGTATGTGTTGATTTAATCACATTCCCCCACAAAAGACAAACCAAAACAAACAAACTGTAATAGGTGACAATACAAACTTACTTTCTTGATTTTTTTTTTTTTTTTTTACAAAACAAACAAACTGTAATAGGTGATAATACAAACTTACATTCTTGATTTTTTTTTTGTATATAACACACTTTAGAACAACCACATAAACTAGTTGTAGTTTATGTCTACTTAACCACTGTGCAACATCACCATGAGAAGTCATGGGTGTACCTTGGAAAATTATCAATTATTAGCTGTAGACATGCTGTACTTCAACATCAAGCTCCCTTAGGTCTTTAGTCAGGACTACTGGACAAGGACAAAGGATAACGGTCAGGTTTGGTTAATCAAGCTGCTGTCACTGATATGGAGTCACAGATGCTGGAAGTACATTCATGTAGTAAATAACAATTTTCATTTTCATAATAAATTAATAAAACCATGAATGTAGATTTTGGTTGTTTTGGCAATAGTTCAGGTTTAGTATTTTACTGGAGGGAAACAATATTGCTGCAAGTTAAAAAAAATAAAAATAAATATAAAAACAAAGTAATAAAAGTTGAGAGATGATTGTTAGCTCCTACTTTCCATGAAAAAAATCTATCAAGAAAAACAAGAAAATACAATTTTAACATTATTTTAATTTGGATAAAGTAACAAAACAGAATAGTCATAATACATTATCATTATTTGTTGTTATTTTTTTAACAAAACCAAAGACTTACACATTCTCCTTCATGCTCCCAATAAGAATTGTTGACTTATACTTGTAAAGTATGTCATGGTCCACCAGCTGTAAACTTGTATAACTCATTACAAATGACCATTCGATATTGATTTGTGTGTTTTATTTTAGTTTCCTCAACCTGGTGGCTATGGAAAATGTGTATTCCTATGTTAGTTTATACATTTCTATCTGTTTATATAGTTTACACAGTAATGTGAGGCCAAGTCTACAATTGTCAGCTACGCCCAAAATTATTCATTGCCTTAGTAATCTTTGATTTCACAAGTTGTGGATTTTACAAGACAATGAATGTAAAAAATTAACTAAAAACATAAACTCTCAGTGTCAAATGGGTTCACCCTTGACAGCAGACACTGATATAGCTTGCACCTCTCTCTGCTCTCTGTCTCCGTCCACCTGCTGCTACGGTGTCTCTCTCCTCTATTAGTCCCAGCTCCTACTAATATTAAAAAGAGATCTGCGTCAGCCGCATCACCACGCCAATGCTCTCCTTTCTGCAGCTAAGCACTAATCGCCGCCACATCTCCACACGGGGGCAGTGGTGGCCTGGTGGTCCAGGAAGCAGACCTGTTCGTTGGAGGTTCGAATCCACCATTCACCAGGTGCACTGAGCATGGCACCATCCCCACACTCCTCGCTAACAAATGTGATAAAACTCTTTTGATGCCAACATAACAAAAGTATATAGCAACTAAGTCAAGAAAGCAAAACGTACAAGATGTGAAGGCTACAGGATCTCTACCTTTCTGTGAAAAAAAATCACGCATAATAAAATTACATTAATAATGATATGACCAAATATTTCTCTTTGTATATCTGCTATTACTTGTTTCCCGTTCCATGTTCAAGCACACGAACAATAACAAGTAAGATTAAGCAGCTTTTAAATGTCTCAATGACATCAGGTTTGTTCTACTGACAAAATATTTTAAAGACGTTTATTTATTAACTGCCGTACAACTACATATACCACTTTTTCACATCTCGTTTTGAACATTTTATCGTAGCTCTAGTTATGACTCCTGCGCATGTGTCAAAAAGACAAGCTTGATTCGTTTGGTCAGAGTCACGTGATCAATGACGCCCGACGCTTCGTTTGATACTTTACTGCTCTAGTACCTGATTCGATGGTGTACACGGAAATGTATAATTTCTGTTATTTGTAGTGAATTCGAGTGCTGAAATATGAGAGAAAAATATCGATTTATTAGAAGTATTGAGAGAACTGTTGCCGCCATAAGGAGGGGGCATTCGGTCGCAGCATAAAATCCAAATAACCTGAGTGCTTTTCTTTACTCTACAAATACACTGAACTTCTATGTTACAATACGATATAAACGCACATGTTCACTGGTTAATTATTACATACGGCGTGGGGGAGAGACCTCAAAGCAAATTCCCAAGATATAAGATCGAGTATGCGATATTTATGTATTTTATCTATTGTATTTGTATAAGTATGAATGCGTGACCAGGAACATCACCGTGGCGCATTCCTAAACAGTTTAGGGATGCCTGTTTAGTAAACAGGCAAAAGTTTGCTAATAAGGTTTTTTATTAAATCATTTTCTAAGTTGTTTTTCAAACGTAAGACCACCTGTGTTAAGACAAGCCTCGGGTGATTAACCCTTTTTCAATTCAAGCCTCAGCGCTTTAGAAAGCTTATTTTTTTACCAATACTAGCCAAAGCTTTGATAGAATCAAATAATTATATTCCTCCGCCTGCAGTGGTAAGTTAGATTTTTTTTAGGTGTTTGGGACCTTTAGACAAATAATTAGAGGCGACAGATTGACTGATTTAAAATGCGTAAACGCCACCGCCATTTTGGGGGAGTAGTATAGAAATATGCCATACACAATGATGCGTGTGGCTGCACAAACCGCCGCAGTGTTTCAACAAGATACTAGGAAATAACATTTTACAAGTAAGTACATATGATTATATGGTTTGTCTTCGACTAATAAAACGCTGTGTTTGTCGCTAAATTAGGCAATGATGTAAGCAATTATATATAGCTTCACGGGCTTTCCAGTCTCCACACCAAGTTGGGGCTAAAGCTAACCCAGAGTTTAAAGGATGATACTGACATGACTGTAATCTGTCGGGGTTTTTTTTAATTAAAATTTTTATATTTTAACCATGTTGAAATGCCGATCATTCCACAGTACAGAGACGAAGCGCTAATGAAGCAGTTCGAAGTAGCTTTGAGTCAGGAATGATTTAGGCCACCCAGCCTCTGCAGTGTGAACTTTAGCCAGGAGTGCTTCAGCGGGACACATGAGACTGTCAGAATTGAAGAAGGATCATTTCCATGGGTTTTAATTTCGTTGCTTATCCTTAAAGCGCAATTAATGTTGCAACAACATTCTACGTATGATCAAACTAACCAGTCTCACGAGGCTTAAACCTCAGTCCTGGTTAGTGGGTGAACAAATTGTGCTTGACAATGACAGGAAGAGAATTTGATATAATGTAAGTAAATTAACACACAGTTAATAAGGGTAATATTTATCACCCTTATTAAAGAAATTTCCTTGTTTACTCCCTTTACCTTTGCGGAAGACACGTGTCAAATGTTTTAAGTCACCTTATTTTTTTCTATTATCTTAGTCATGACATACGTTTGTTAAAGCGGTTTTTATTCAGTATACAAAATTATCTATGTTCAAATTTAGTATTCAGTTTACAGAATTAACCTCAATAATGTTATAATGTTAAGGAGGACCTTTGAATGTCAGCAAGGTTGCTGCAGAAAAAAAATAAACATACAAAATGAGCAAACATTTTATTTATAATGCTGTTTAATCAAAGTAGTACAATTGGGCAGAAACCCACCTTGGGTAAAGCTCTTAGAAGAAACAAGACTAAAGGTTTGTTTTGCCCAGCCATTTGTAAGGACTCTCAAAAAGTGTTTTCTCATACATGCTACATACTACCAGAATACTGCTGCTAATACTTCCTATAACACTAATTTGCGACCTGTAGCGTGCAGCTAAAACACCCACTGAATGCCCAAAGGTAGTGCATCCATGCCATGCTACATGCTAAGCATCTTTGACTGTGCATGTCTCATATCTAGAAGACAGTCAAAAAAAACCTTAATAAAAGTATACTATATATGTGTATATATGTATGTATAGCTGTAGCGTGCAGCTAATACACCTACCAAATGCACTACCAAAGGTAGTGCATCCATGCCATGCTAGTGTATTATATATACATATATATGTTTATATCTCAAGTACAAAAATATTTGTTTATAAATATACTGTGCAGGATTATCTCCTCATCTATCTTATCATTACAAATATTTTTAAACTACTAGATTTAATATTTTTATGTCCCAGAACACAACTTTATAATCTATTATTAGGAAACATGAACAACAAATTCAAGATATAAAGTCAAAAATGTGAATGTTCTTATTTTGTTTGTTTGATTTTTGGTTATGATGTGGGTCTTTGACACAATTTGTGTTATTGAAGCATTAAAAAAATGTGATCTTTGATTAGATCTACTTATGTTGCCATGATTGAAATTGCAGACCTTAGCTAACCTAGCCAATGTTTAAACCAAAACGATATACCTTTTTTTATGTATTAGTATATCGAATATGTTTTTAACATGGTCATGCAAAGCAGCCTGATGTTGTTGTATGACTTTTTGTCCATTGTTTTTTTTCTTTCTTTCTTTTATTTAAGTGAGAAGTTACAGTACATTAACTGGCCTAAACAGTTTGAGTGTGGAGCATAAGGGCGGAAGTGAACCACTGGCCTAAACAGTGTGGAGCATAAGGGCGGAAGTGAACTTGAAGTTGCTTTAGTATGGAAGTATGGAGCTGTGAAGTTGTTTCTTAGTAACTAAATGACAATTATGGGGGGTTGTTCTGATTTCATGTTTTTATAAACCAATGTGAGTAAGAGTATTTTCATTTTGAGTACTCAGCAAAAGATGCCAAGTACCCTACTGATACTTCTTTTCGTTGGATTTCAGTAAATATGCAAGAACTTGCCACAGCTCTTTTTCGAAATTGGATGACGTGCAGCAAGTGGCTCATCCACAGTGAAGCGAAGCAGCAAAAATACTTAAATCTGAAAGCTTTATTTTCTTCTCATCAATAGAAGACTATATCAATCAAAGGGTAAACAACTATCTCCATTAAACAGAAGTCTTCAAAATGACAATGTTCTCACAACTGACAATAAATCAATAAACCCAAGGATGAAATTATAAAGTAAGCTGAACAGAAATTGTGTGAACCATTAATACTAACGGGACATTGCAATAGAAAGAACTGTCTCCTACTCTTTGCTGTTACACCGAGGAGAGACATTCACGTATTCAGCCCTTAGTTGTGTCTTCAGATGTTCTATTTAAATTACTTATATTGTAACAGAACACATCTTACAGTAAGGCTTACTCTTGTCTTTGTCCCTAATGTTTAATCACCCCCAAACTGCTGGGTAATGAGACACTGAACTGCAGCCAAAAAAACAAAACAAATAACACTGGTTGACTAGTTTGCAGCTCTTTGTCATTAGAAGTAATTCAGAGTTCTATGTCTCTAAGTAGGAGTGTGAGTATTTGAACGCAGTATTGGGCCAATATTGATTTTTGGCCACATGATGTCCTAGCCTTTTGAATCAACATGTAAATAAACACGTTATTTCTTTGTTGAGCTGATGTTCACTGTATATCCAATAATCCTACCATCCATCCACCTGTTGTACCTCGAATATTTTGAAACATTATTTCTTTGCTGAGCTGATGTTCTATATATCTGTATATCCAATAACCTTTCATCCATCCACCTGTTGTACCTCGAATACACAGTCGATACACTTATTTACACGGAAAGTTTTTTTTTCACAGAAACATCTAAGTTATAAATACACTTGCTTTGCCCAACATGTGTTTGTTGAGGCTTCAATTTCTAGAGGGATGCGCAGCTTTTGTTGGTCCAGCTTCACTGAGCTCAGAGCATTAATTAAGTCTAAGGATGATAAGCTGATGCACACAATTCTTAAATTGATTGTGAGGGAGACGTTCTACAAGCCACAATCAAGTTGCAAAGATATGACTAAAATGTACCATCTTTGCAAACCAGAATTTTCAATTGAAAATATATAAATTCCATTTCCTGGATATGGATGCGAGAAACACATCTACCTGCTGTTGTCTTTCCAGGAAACATATTACAGGCATATATTAGGAATACAACATATATTTAAGTATGGAATGTTGATTTATGTCAAAAAATAATTATCCATGATAAAGCTACAGTAAAAATAAGTAAATAAACAATAAAAGGCACAAGCCAACCAAATGTTACTTGTTCTTGCATTTTATCGCATTCATGATGCATTTCAGTTGTGGACATGAGAAACAGTCAGTTTTACTTGTCCATAACCTTTTTGTCATTTGTACAGTAACTATACAAATCATATGATTATAATTATAATATAGTTAAGCTGATTTGAGCATTAGTATTAAGCTTCATGAAAAATAATATTCATTTAATTTATTCAATATTTTAGGTTGCTAAAATAATATTTTAGGCCGCTGTTAAAACTGCAGATTTCGGTGACCCATTTCAAAGTGACTCGGGAGTTATGTGGCAAATAGCTTAACTACAGTGAAAGTTAAGGGTTACTTTTCAACACTAGTGGTGAGTAATAGAGCTGTATAACTGCTGAGCGTGAATAGGGTGGGGTCGGAATGAGGAGGCGGCGTTTCGCTCTGAGGTGACCTCTCACTCTTTTTTCTTTTTTTTCCAGATTGGACTTTTCTCTGCCACGGAAAGCAGGCGGAAGTACGAGGGGAGCGTCAGGGTGGGAGAAACACAAAAGCTCGTCCTTACAAACAAACTCAGCGGCGTTACTATCGAAAGCAATCGTGTTTTCACAGGTAAGATGTGACTGGATATATACCACTAGTTTCTTCAACTCTTTAACGGCGAGTCGATGATAACCTGTTTTAACCATCGACTCAGGTTTTGTTTATCTTTGCTAATTATTCCCTGTCGTAGTTACATGAAAACGCTAGCTTGTGTGTTTTTGTTGTTGTTAAATTTGGTTGTTGCACTTTCTTCCCGAGTATCACTTCAGTCGAATGTATGTTTAACTTCCGCCTGGTTGAAAGGGGCCTATTCTCGTAGTGATAGTCCGGTGTGTTTTTTAAGAGGAACTTCGCCATACTTTTGTTTACAACTCAGTTTACAACAGTGGACCCCTGGCAATTAACAAAACGAAGTTCGTTGCCAGTATCGCTTTCTCTCTGACGTCACTTGTAAGTCTAGCACAAGTGTGACTTATTCTAGTCAACGTTTGTGTGCGCATGCGTGGTTTGCGCTGAGTAGGTCGATATGAGGCAATTTGACTCTTACAGTTAAGTTACTGTTAAGGTTTGCAAGATTAACCTGTATTGCATGGTAATGTGTATTGTAAATATGTATATAATTTAAACTGAAAGGTATTTGCTTTGAAAACACCGGCCTTTAACATCTAAGGTAATCTTGTCTGTTGATTTGTGTAACAGAGAGACATAACAAAAATACCAGCTTTCCACACATTGACAATTTGTAATGAGACGTAGTCTTCCACAGAGCCAATTATTTTTGTCTGCTCATGATGAATATTGTAATGCAATTTTATGAAATATATGTATTCCAAATTTAGACACTTCAAATGGGCATAGGAATGAGTAGAGTTATATAATATCATATTAGTGACAATTGTTTTTAGCTAGCATGGCAAGTTCATCCCCCATTAAGTCATGAGCTGTTTTGTCAAATATATTCTGTGCGGAAGTAATAGCTGTGATTGTAAATAAGTAAAATAAATTAACAATTTTGGAGTAGTAAAGTTTTCCTCTAATGTGGGGAGATCTGATAAAACAGTATATTATCTTTTGGAATAAAGCATCAAGTGTAACACTCTAATTTGCTAAAATATTTTTTCTTAACATACAACATTTTCAATGTTCTTGAGAAAAAAAAATAGCTTAATTGGTTTTGTAGAAACAAAAACATCCGCTGCCTCAGACTGCCTTCCAATTATTACTTCACAGAGTATTAGCTTCTAAACTAAGGGTGCTTGATTATTGAAAAAAAAAATCAAGATTATTTAACACAATTACTCATTGTGGAATTGATAGTAATTATTGCATATAAAGAACCACACTTGTGATATCTTTTCCCTTTAATTACTGTCCTGTTTATGTTTTCCTAGAAATAACTTACTAGTATACTTTTAGAACATCGCCGTAAACTTAAACACAAGGGAATTAAATCAGCAAAGTAGTGCACTTCCAGAATCTCGTGAAAGCAAGGACAATGCATTTAAACAAAATACAGGGACATAAATTATACACAACGGAATAAATACCGTACGAGATGAAAACCATAAATCAAAGAGAGTTAACATTACTTATAAGGTTTTTATTAGTTATTTACTCCAAAAAAATACAGTATTTTCTCACACTGCCAACTTTGGTTTACTGTATTTAATACATTTCAGTTAGTCACACAGAGTGTAACAACACACTCAACTCGCATAGTTTCACGATTTTTTTAAAACAGAATGAGCTCCAGTCAAATTATGGCCAAATATAATAGATGATGGCCCTTTACTTTTTAAGAACTATGTAAAATATCATTACCAACTGAAATGTTCTTGTGTACTTCATGAACTGAAATTGTTATCCTAAATAACAGAATACAAAAAGTGCACATTTCTTTATGAAACACTGCACATCATCACCATTTATCTCCTCTTATTAAAAGTCAAAACTGGTCTGGTCTTCTTTACCTCGCTAACTGTTAATATTTTAAACAACAAAAGAATATTAAAACATATGAACTGGAAAGAGATCCTTTCTTAACAGAAACACTTTGAAACACTATTTGTCTCTGCGTAAGAGTTCTCCCCATGTTCTGTTTGAAAACCTAAATGGCACTTAGGCTACGAAATGACTTTTTCAGGGTCTTGGTTTAATAGTGTATCACACCCAACGTTTTTAGGCATGTACCGCCACCTACTGTACAAGAGTGTGTAGTCTGATGGTATAACCTGTGACCTTTTGAGGTAATGCAACCTACCTTGCGCTGCGATGTGATTGGACTATTCAACCAATGTGAATTGTCAAGCCTTTGTATCGATTTTTAACCTATTTCACAAAGCATCGTTACATCCCTAGTAACACAACACAAGAATATGCAAATGTCTGAGTTCGAACAGTAAACGTACATAGTCGAGGTTAAAAACCTTGTACACCAACACCAGAAGTGTGTGAAGCATCCAGGATGCAAGGCATTGATGTGTATTGCTAAATAAGAATTACTTGCTGGTTATCTTTATTAGGCACCATGGTGAACAGAAGCATTGGCAAATTGTTATTTGTGCATTTTGAATCAATGGTATAACAACGAATGATGCTTTAAAGCATCATCCTGAAACTATTTTTTTTTTTTTTGTTAAAGCATCATCCTGAAACTATTTTCTACCATCATTTGTTTATGTTGTTTATGTTCTTTCATTTACTGCGTGAAGAGGGAGACGAAGTGAACGAAATACCACATCGTTACGTTTGTTGAGATCTCAACCACTTTGTGTGTATTGTGGTATAAGGCTGAGATGTGACTAGCTGAACAAGGCAATAGTCAGGCAAGCAAAAATATTAGCATATCTTTGAGTTTTGATTCCATCATCCATTAGAATTTCTGAATCACTCTTAAAACTCAGAATTGGGATTCCAGAGCGTATTTGTCAGTATTGCACCATATTCTTCTCAGTACATCTCTGCTCTTGAACTCGGGGCAGTACAACTGTGTTAGCATTTCCTGCTAGCTTAAGCTAAAAACAATTAAGCCAGCCAGGCCTCAGAGAAAGATAGCAGCGTTTCTTGCTAGCTTAAGCTAAAAACAATTAAGCTTTTGGATGTTGACCGTTTACACATATTCTTCAAGATCTTTTATAGTCATTTATGTATCGTTCCTCCTGTTAACCCTGTTTAACAGCAGTTCTAAAGTAGTTCATAGTTAAATTCGTCAAACATGTTTGCTCAGTTAACCAACTGTGCATGTAAAGCCCCGATCAAAGGCATTTTAAACTAGTTTTTGGAATATAATGCCATAGTGCATTGATTAAAGGAACAGAGACTTGAGTACAAGGTGAATTGGAGAGCAGTTGAAAGACCAAAGACAACCCTGGGAAATACATTTAATGTCTTGTATTTTTGAGTTGTGTAAGTTTTCTTTAGGGATTCAACCACGCCCTTGCTGTTGTCAATCTTTCATAGACTGTAATTAAAGGACAGGAGAGGGAGGAAGGAAGCGGAGGACAGGATACCACAGGATTCATAGTAGGCAGAGGGTCAGCTCAACTAAGTTATTCAACTGGAATATGTTTTACTTCAATGCACCATATACGTAGTACATAGACACAATCTTTGTTTTTATATTTACCAGGCAAGAAGTTGAGGATATAAAATGTTGCAACTTTATAGATAGAAAAAATGACTTCACTTTGCAGTCGCCACAGCTTAAGTAATAGTAACATTTCATTGCAATTTCAAATCTAAAAGCTGACATGACAACGTTTCAGCTTTTATTTAGGTGAATAGAGGGAGTAAGGTGGACAAGACGTGCAAATAGATACTTATAAGAAACATAATCAACATGTACTTCTGTTGGCTCGGTGAACCATAACACAAGCCATTGCTGAGCTTTTACGCAACTTCTTTTGGTGTAGTGCACCAAAAAGTCAGTTGAAACGTCGATATTATACACAATGTGCTCGTGTGTCACACAAGCAACTATAAAGGTTTTTATTTGTAGAAATGTTTTGTTTTTTTTTCTGGACCATCATTGGTGAACGTAGAAATGTTGTGCTGGTTTCTTTTTTTTTTTTCTGGACCATCATTGGTGAAGGGAGCATTGTTTTTAAGTGAGAAATTAAACATGCAATACCAAGAGGAATATACCACTTCTTTCGCATTAATAAAAGTAAATGCTACAAAAAATAGTGGATTTGAAATATACCTATTAAAATTGTATTTTATTGTGTATTTGCATAATGCTTGCATAATTATTTTCCCTCAATTGTAATCAAATCATCAGAGGTTTCTAACCCTAGATGTGGCACTTGCACGAACAAGCCTTTTGCAAACATGGTCAGGTTTTGGTTGGGGTTTTTTTTTGGTTGTTTTTTATTTATGTGGACATTGAAACACAGTTGTTTTCTTCTATTGGGTAACTAAGGAATGCTGTCTGTGGTGATTCAAGCCTGAGCCTGACTTGAGTAGCCATGGACCTCTTGACAAAACGAGCTAAACTGAAGACTTAAACTCTTTATTAATTGAATTGCTAATTTCAATTAAAAGCATTTTATGAGGTTCTAAAATATGGTAGCAAGACATCAGAATTACAATTAGATTATTTGTGCTCTATGGCCTTATAATTCATTATCCTTGTGGAATTTGATTTATTTTATTTTTTTACAAGTCTGTCTTTCCTTTAATATACACAGTGGACTCTTTTGGGTACTTTGTTTTGTATACATAATAGGCCTTTCTACTACCCTTTCTACTTCACTATCAGCTTTGTGTAACTTGATTCCATTCCATACTTGGCTACCTCCTTTGAGATGGATCATATTTCCTTAGATGCAAAACAAGATCCCAAAGGGAGTAAACAGCAAAACCCTAGTTTACAGAAGCTGCCCAGTCTCCATAAGCCATAAACAAACCATTGGTTGTAGTAGCAAATCACGTTATTATACTATATATAAACGTGGTATTTTATTTCCAAAAAATGTTGAGGTTTTGAGAATGTTATTCTGCAGCCGCCACAATTAGTCTCTTATTTTGTGTGTTGCTCAACTGCAGCAGTTTCTGTCTTTTTTTTTTCTTTTTTCTTTTTTTACTCAATTGTTTTGCAGTGTTGCTGTTACTGATTATTTCTTCAACTTTTTTTTTTTTTTTTTTTTTTTTCCCCTCTTCTTCCTTGGAGTAGAGTTCCCTGGGGACACTCACAATTTTCAACTTTTATGTGTTTCTAATATCAGACTTAAGAGCAACAACACTAAAATGTCACAACAAATTTGTATTTAATGTTTTTTTTCATGCATTTGCTTACTTTTGGTTTGGTAAATAAATGCATTTAAAGCTATGGAAAATGATGTGACAAAGCCAGTTTTGAAGAAGATAGATGGTAAACAATCCTCGCTGTGATTTTGCAAAGTTGATTTTCTGACTTACTGTAATGGTTTTCACAAACCTCCTCCACTTTTTTTTTTTTCTAGCCTTGAGATCTGAGAGTCAAATCAGGTTTATTATCATGTCTCCACAATCTACTGCCACACCCTGAAGAGTGTTGACAATGTGTCACTGCTGCTGCCCAGCCACTCCCTGTCTCACATGCCTGTGGAGGTGTAGTCAATCTGTTGTCCCTGTACATTAGTCAGCACGTCGCATTTATAAAATATTTGCCAAAAGACAGAAACAGCACATAAACCCTAATGACCAGAGATTGGAGGGAATGAATGTATTGTGGTAGTGTGAAATGTCTCATTGGTGTTTCAACATCTGGCACCAAACAGACCACAGGCACCAATCTAAATCCGGCGTTCTGACGTAACGCACACTGGCAGTTTACACTGACATGCATTCTTTTTGCGAGGAAACTTTTTTTTTTTTTTTTTTAAAAAGGTCACTAAAGTCTAATAAAGTGACGTACAACTCGGAAATTTTACCTTAATGACTTAGCTCGAGCTATCGGTGTTTTTTTAAAGTCTAATAAAGTGAAGTACAACTCGGAAATTTTACCTTAAAGACTTAGCTCGAGCTATCGGTGTTTTTTCTGACTTTGTTGTGGGAGGTGTTGGGTAACAGTATCATAGCATATTACTCATTTACAAGGAGTGAGAGCAAAGTACTTAGAGCAACAACAACCGTTTGTAAATACTGGACAAAGGGAATGAAGGGAGAAAGTAAAATATGTTTTTGGGGTTTTTTTTTAACTTCAAATACTTTGAGAGAAGTAAACCAGGAAAGCCTGACTATTAAATCTAGAGGAGAGAGATTGTTTGCTTGTGAAAGTGCATAGTTTCAGTCGATAAAGTTGGCGTGTTTTGTAAAAGGAAACGTGTTCTTACAAGTACAGACTGTCAAACTAAATTCAACTCGAGTAAGCGAAGGGAAAAAAAAATGGACTATGAAAGCTATAACTCCTAGCATCTTACACGGTTTTAATGCATAACATGATTTTTTTAAAGGTTATTGTTTACTAAGGCTGAGCTATGTCAACCGTCGACTTTTTTTTTAACTTAATCGGCAGGTCTGAATCTTCTTAGTTTCATCGCTGTACTGTTCTGCGTCTGCTTTACTTAGTGGTAAATATTTTATTTAGAAGACCTCCTAATTACCTGCAGCCAAAAAACAAACGCTCCAGGTCTAACAGATGAGCCTCTGATCTCCTAGTGTTACCAGGGGACTCGGAGATGAATGTCCAAATTGGACTGGCTAGTGTTGCTGTGTTACAGCTGTCTCACCACGTTTATTTTATTTTATATTTATACAGCGCATGTCTTGGTGCAGGATTGTGTAAAATGCTTAAAAAAAAAATTCTGATTTTTTTTTTTTTTATAGATTGTGCTCCATCTGCATTGAGAACAGAGGTCAATGATGACGATGTCAAGTAAGTCAAGTTTGTTTTTGTTTTTTTCGGAGCTTTTTTCCATAATTGCTAACTTGCGTTTCTTATTTTTATGTATGCCCCTAACATCAACAATGAGCTCTTATTTACCGACCCCGTGAATGTTAATGCAGTGCTTCCCTTTGGTATTCTCATAAGAGATTTTTCTAGCCCTCCCACCCAAAAAAAAAACCCAAAAAAACACGTATGTATTTTGTTTTCAGACTTGTTTATTTTAGGTGTTTTTACACACCTTAAAGTCTTCCATCGTATGCTAGCATTGTCCACTAGTGCAGGTCTGCTACTGCTGTTCCAAGGCGTTAGAACGGACAACAGTATTATTTTTGGATATAGATTTTACACTGTCCCCAGCTTCTTAACTTTATTATTATTATTATTATTATAATTTCTCTCTTTCTTCGGGATGGCTGTAAATCATTTATTTTTTTTTAATTATTATTATCATTTTTTCTTTCTTCGGGATGGCTGTAAATCATTAGGCAAAAGAGTTGGGCTTCTAATGGGAAGTAACGGGCTAAAATCTATTGCCGGTCAGAAGCCCAGCTAAACATGAAGACTTTTGACCTGCTATTAGCAGCTTTGTCTATATCCTTTTGTAGATTATTGTTGAAAAGACCCCTGAAACATTGCATCAGAGTTCATTGACCTGATAATTGCAATTATGGGCTATTACCATGACGATTTTATCACTATATATTTCAATGAAAATGTTGTTAATATATTTCCTCCCTTCATCTCTGATTTTAATTTTGAAAACCATCTCCCTAAATTATTACCAAAGGTTAACATTGTGCTCCTCGGTATGAATACGAAGTCATCGATCTCTGTCTCTGAGAGACAATAAAGTTACTATTTAGTTATTATGAGGAAAGTTAATATTTATAATAAAAAATCTTGTTTGTTTGTTGTTGTTTTTTTTTTTAACATCAGTTAAAAGTGAATTTTTCAATTGTCTTTATTAGTGGGTGATCTCGACAGTGGGATGGTGAAGGTGGCAGAGTGGCAGCAGACCATGTATGGTGTCGACTCAGGTATTCAGTCCGGAGCAACCACAGTGAGAGACGATGATGGCGGCGAGTACACCACCACCAAGCACTACACAACGACCACTACTGTCAGCGGCATGCAGCCCGGTTAGACTTTGAACATTGGTCACCATACTTTTGAAATGTTATTGCCTTTATAATTTGGCAGTCGGTCGTAATTGTTATCTCACTTTCTACTAGAACTTGATGCCCAGTACTCTTTGACCAGAGCCCAGCGTGTGCGGGCTGCAATGTTCCCAGAGACAATGGAAGAAGGCATGACCATCCTGTCCACTCAGACAGACCCAGCCCAAATGACAAATGTCCAGCGCCTGGCAGAACCTTCCCAAATGCTAAAGACCGCAATCATCCATCTGATCAATTATCAGGACGATGCTGAACTGGCAACACGTGCTGTTCCTGAGCTTACCAAGCTCCTAAATGATGAAGATCAGGTAATTTAAAAAAAAAGAAAAAGCTATACATTTTATAGGATTAGCCTAGCATGACTCTACTGAATGTTATCAAACTAACTAGAAAAATGCTTTTAGATTTTTTTTTTTTTTTTTTTTTTTTTTTTTTTTTTTTTAAAACGGAAAGATGGATATCGCATGTTTTCGCGTTGCATCTGGATACAGAATTGTATCCACTTTCTTACATCAAAGAAAATATTCATAATAGAACCTTCTCTTGACCTAAGGTTTAGCTTATTTTAATAGCTTTATATCTGTACTTACTAATCAACCATTGCAAGAAAAGCAGGGCAACAAAATGCATTTCAATTCATTTGTCCCATGTTCTCAATTTCCCAGTTGGTGGTGAGCAAGGCGGCACAGATTGTCAACCAGTTAACCCGCAAAGAGGCCTCTCGTCGTGCGCTGATGCAGTCACCTCAGATGGTGGCTGCAGTCGTGCGGGCCATGCAGAACACAAGCGACATGGAAACGGCACGGGCAACGGCAAGCATCCTTCACAACCTGTCGCACCAAAAACAAGGCCTGCTTGCCATCTTTAAATCGGGAGGCATCCCAGCTCTGGTTCGAATGCTCAGGTGCGCCTACACTACGCAACCGAACACCAGACATTGAAAAGTGAATTGACAGTAATAAACCTAAAATAGAGTCCCGTTTCCAAAAAGCAGCTATCCGGTGATCCCTCTCTCTATATATTGCGGTTCTCCTTTCGCTCGCTCACTACAGAATCCGATCTCATGAAATTTCCGCTATATTGTATAAAAAGACATTATAAAATAATTACATTGGCTTAGTTTTGGCTTGAAAAAAAATTGTGAATTGCGATTGTTTTTACCCATTCGGAGGTGGGTCTTGGAACACAACTAGCGTGATTGGAGAGGGATCACTTCTCTACCAAATGTTGTATCTAGGTTAATTCTGCACTGGCTGTAACACCTGTCTGTATGCCATCTAGCCTGCCAACAGAATTCAGTATTCTTTTTTTAATTTTGAGGCATGCAGTATTATCTATATATATTATATATCATAAATAAATTCTCAGAAGAGAGCCAACTCGTTTGCTGCGAGATGTTGAAAAATGTATGTAGTAAATGTGTAAAAGGAATACAGGTAATTGCGTATTGTAATCAAATACACAATCAAAATACTTTGTTTTTAGTTTTATTGTGGCAAATGGAAGATGTTTTTTTTTTTTTTCTTTCCCTTTAGCTCTCCCGTGGAGTCTGTACTTTTTTATGCCATCACCACACTTCACAACCTGCTCCTGCATCAAGAAGGAGCCAAGATGGCCGTGCGTTTGGCAGATGGCCTGCAGAGGATGGTACCCTTGCTAAAGAAAAGCAACGCCAAATTTCTGGCCATCACAACAGACTGCTTGCAGCTTCTTTCCTATGGCAACCAGGAGAGCAAGGTGTGGAGATTTAAGTAGAAGTACAAGCCAACGTCTCACAACCGCAGAAACGTTGACGTTGTTTTGCCTGTCCGTACATGTCAGTCAGTCAGGTGTGGCGTGTGAAAATACCTGTTCGCGTATTGACGAGAGGGGAATAGGTGTGGCGATGTGAAATAAAGTGCAGATTGAGAGGTGTATTTTGCTGTTCTTCTGGTTGAACGGGTTTTTGATTATACTCTTTCCATGGCTTTACAGCTGATCATCCTTGCCAATGGTGGTCCCGAGGGCTTGGTGCACATCATGAGAAACTCCAACTACGAGAAACTGCTGTGGACCACAAGCCGTGTGCTCAAAGTGCTCTCTGTTTGCCCCAGCAACAAACCCGCCATTGTTGAGGCAGGTATGTAGCATTTTTGTCCTGTTTTAGCACACACACACCTATGTGCACAAGGGGCTGTCATTCAGGCTTTTCTGAGACGAACTGCAGGAAGGCTTGTTTGGTCAACCGTATTGACATGAAATGACAGTACAATTTACAAGATGTTGTTAATGGCCATAGTTCTTTCTTTCCCCTGCAGGTGGAATGCAGGCTCTTGGTAAACACCTAACAGGCTCCAGTCAGCGTCTGATGCAGAACTGCCTGTGGACACTCAGGAACCTGTCAGATGCTGCTACCAAGCAGGTCTATGTCCACACAAGGATAATACATTCATAGGATGAACAATGGGGGGAAAAAAAAAACTTGTTAACCTGTTGAAGATTTTTTTTTTGACTTATTGAAAATATTCATGTTTAGCATTAAGTTGTGCTTTTTTTTTTTTAAACTTTCATTGTTAAAAAATGAAACAATGAAATTATCATTGAATCATATTTTTTTCTATTTTTTTTTT
>NC_024315.1:19330279-19347808 GCF_000523025.1 Cynoglossus semilaevis
TTTTTTTTTTTTTGACTTCTCTCCTGATCTGATTTTTCACACACAATAACTCGTGGGCTAGAAAGACACAAATGACAGTTGCGCGGTGGGCTAACTGACAGAAAGGTTTTTGGCAATTAATGGGAAACACTGTATAAGCTTGTTAAATGGTCATAAAATGAGCTTAGAGACGGGTAAAAAAAAAAAGATGATTCCAAGGAAACAAAAATGTTTTCAACGCCAATGAATCGTTGTCCTTTTTGTTTCCAGGAGGGTTTGGACAACCTGCTGCAAGTGCTGGTCAGCCTCCTCAGTTCCGATGACATCAACATGCTTACTTGTGCCACCGGCATCCTTTCGAATCTCACATGCAACAATGCACATAATAAATCCCTGGTCACCCAGAGCAATGGCGTCGAGGCGCTCATACATGCCATACTCCGCGCTGGAGAGAAGGAGGATGTGACTGAACCGGCCGTTTGTGCATTGCGTCATCTGACCTCGCGCCACCAGCAGGCTGAGGTAGCACAGAACGGCGTGAGAACCCACTACGGCATCCCTGCGATCGTCAAGCTTCTGAACCAGCCATATTACTGGCCTGTCATTAAGGTAGTATTGGAGAAAATGATTTTCTTGCCTTGTTTCCTATGCTAATTTGTGACAGAGACGAGCATTTTCGTGATTTTTTTTTTCCTCACTGCCTCCTTTTTTTTCTGTTCTTAAGGCAGCAGTTGGCTTGATCCGTAACTTGGCCCTGTGCCCAGAAAATCAGACTCCTCTCAGAGATGCCGGAGTAATTCCCCGGCTTGTCAACCTGCTCTCTAAAGCCCACCAGGATGCGCAGAAACATGGTTCATCAGCTCAGCAAACATACCAGGTACTAGGAGGGGCTTGTGGGGGGGGTCAGAAACTACACACATAATTAGTGTGTGTGATATCCATTGGCTGAAAAAAAATTAGAAAAAAAAATTAACTGGAGAATTAATATTTTCTTTGTTGTCTTTGTTAACAGGATGGAGTAAGGATGGAGGAAATTATCGAGGGATCCACAGGAGCCTTGCACATCTTAGCCAGGGATCCCACCAATAGAGCTGACATCGCCAGCATGCAGACCATTCCGTTGTTTGTGCAGGTAGAACACCATTGTTGATTGATATTTTTGCCACTGCCATTCATCGGTTAACACCAATAGCAAACTTTTTAGTCTGATCAGTTACAGCGTGTCAAACTCTTTTGTTCATGCAAAGATGTACAAAGTGTCTCTTAGAAAATATTCATGTTTAGCATTAAGTTGTGCATTTTTTTTTTTAACTTTCATTGTTAAAAAATGAAACAATGAAATTATCATTGAATCATATTTTTTTCTATTTTTTTAAAAAAAAAAAAAAATTTTTTCATTTTCAATTTTCTTTTTCAAAATTGAAATTTTTTTTCAATTTTCATTTTTTATCTTTTTTTTTTTTTTTTTTTTAATCATTGAAAAAATGAAACAATCATTAAGTGGGCCAGATTGAACACCCTAGTTTTTTTACCATATGTTTCACACCCTGACTTTAAAGCGGGGGTCAGGAACCTATGGCTCGTGAGACTCATGTATATATATAAAATAAATAATTTCATGCAAGTAAAACATTACAGAAATCATAGTATTAAAATAATCTTAAAAAAAAATCTTTTATTTCTGGCATGAAAACTGTAAACAAATTCAGTCCATTTTGTAGCAACACACAGGTCTTGTGCTGAAAATATGAAAAAAAAAATAAAGGTAAAAATTAAAATAATGAATCAATCAATGAGGGGTGTTGCATTTAAGGACCGTACGGTATATTAAGATTTTTCTTACATCATCATCATTTTTTTAAAAATAACTTTAATGACTTTTTACTAATACTTCCGAGACTTATTATAGTCTAAGTTGTATTCAAAGCAAAAATCTATGGTTCTCACAGAACATACATTTTAAAATATGCGGCTCTCTCTGCTGAAAAAGGTTCCCAACGCCCCTGCTTTAGAGAATCGGAACAAGTGACGTGCGTGGATGCTACATAGACTTTAATGTTCCTGTTTTGTTTGAGCTTCATTACACACTTGCATTCAGAGGAAATACTTTTGGTTCCCTAACATTACTCATACTGTATTCAATACATTACAACTACTGAAGAGGAAGTTTCAACAAGAGTGTCAACAAAAATTTGTCCGCCAAGTTAAAGCGCTGTTTGGGCTGTCCTAGCTTCCTAATGCTAATCCTAAACAGACAGTTCCGAATAATCCGAACTTGCCATGTATGGAAGGTAGTTTTGTAATTTAAATTTTTAAAGCTGGAATGAGCCTGGCGCCAATTGTATGGATGCATGTGTACATTTTTGGGGGGGGGTTTGTTTCGATTGTCATTTCTTCCTTCCATGTTCCAGCTGCTTTACTCACCAGTGGACAACGTGAAGCGCGTGGCAGCGGGCGTCCTTTGTGAACTCGCACTCGACAAGCAGTCGGCTGAGAGCATCGACAGCGAGGGAGCATCCGCTCCGCTTATGGAGCTGCTGCACTCCAACAACGAGGGAATCGGTAAGACGCTCGGAACGTGCCTTTGGAGTGGCCTTTTTAAACACTTTGTTTTGTAAAAAAAAAAATAAAAATATTGTCTACATGATGACATTGATCAAAATGACAAACATCTCATTGACATTACTGAAAAAAAATTTTTTTTTTTTTTTTTTTACAGCAACTTACGCTGCTGCCGTGCTGTTCCGCATCTCTGAGGATAAGAACACTGATTACAAAAAGCGAGTGTCCGTGGAGCTCACACACTCTCTGTTCAAACATGATCCAGTTGCATGGGAGATGGTGAGTGCAGGGAGATGGGCAGGTCTTAGAATTTTATAAAAAAAAAACATAATTTGAAACAACTCGACAACACTTTGGAAATGTCCATGTATTTTTGAATGACTTTTTATGCCGAGGTTTTATCTGATCTTCATTCTCTTGTGACCTCTCTGCAGGCCCACAACACTGTAAGCATGGAGGGACATTATCAAGATGGTAAGTTAACTGTGGCTGAACAGTTCACACGCAACACATTTCTCAATACTACAGTAGTCCTAAGTATCCAAATATGAAAACTTTTCCATGAGATATATTGATAAGACACTTATGTCCTAAAATAAATGACATGAAAAAAGTCATGCATAAAGGCTAAAATGCTTTTATCATTTTATATGCCATCTGTTGGGGAAACATGGGTATTGCAGGGAAAAGACAGAAGTATAATAGCTAACCCTTTGATGCATGACCCATGATATACTGAGTTAAAAAAATGTTACTAAGTGTTTTTCATGTGTTTTTTTTACATAAAAATAAGAAGTGATTTGGTTCTGTTTTTATACACCAAATTTTCTTTTTTAAATGTTGACACAATTATTCTGCAGTTGCAAAGGCTGACCACTGTACGGCAGTGTTGGGTGATTCTCAGGCGTCCACTGTCGAGGCTTATATGCAACACTGCCATCAAACCTATTCTTATCATAGAAAATGACATTTTAATAGCTGTCCACTGTAGTGACCGTCATGCATGAAAGGGATAATATAAATTTGGAAAGGTTTGGCAGGCCGGATTTAAAAAAAAACCTGAATGGGCCGCATCCGGTCCCCGGGCCTTAGTTTGCCCATGCCTGGTCTAACCATTTGGACCACTTTCCCACAGAAAAGAAAACACTGGGAGTAACAAAACCATTTGACTAAAATAAATATAAAAGAGCTACTTGTTTAATACAGACTTCACAAACAATGTAATAATAATTACTTCTGGGACATACAATAGCAGACACTCTTCTTACCATTGTCATTGTCACCATTGTCATTGTCAAAAAAACTAAAAAAAAATTGAACTCTAAAAATAAAATACAGAGTTGGAGGTTACTTTAAAAAAACAAAACTATAAAATAAAAATCTGAACTTAAATCATCCAACTACAGTGTGTAGTTTAGTGTCTGGTAAATGTAATGTCATTTTAGTGAAGTAGCAAGTAGTACATACAAGTACAGTAAGCAGAGTGTAGAAGCAGTAGAAGCGTGTTTCTTTCAAGCTCACCAATTGTACTGGCTGAAAATGAACTCCAAATTTTAATTAAAGTTAAATAGAACTCAAATCTATTAATCCTGAACTATACTAAAAAAAAAAAAAATACTAAAACAATAATTTCTTTTGTTGCAGAGATGGATGGTTTTCAAGCCTACGCAGGTGGACCCTATGCTGACATGCCTATGGACGGTCCCGAGGGAAACATGATGCATGAAGATTACACCGGCAGTGTGGCCTACGACAGACAAGGATACCCTTATTAAAAAGGTCTGTATTCACTCCGATCAAACTTCCTGCAAATTCACAAGCTAAATCAAATAAATCACACACGTTCGTTAAATATATTACACGGACGTCAACGTGTGTGAGGTACGCATGTAATCGAGTATATTGGCGATGTAAGGAGAGACAGCAGTGGGCATGCGCCGAATGGCAACCGTCACAACCGAGACAACACTTACGGCTGCCGCACCTCACCCTTTTCCCCCATGTTTGTTAACAGTAATATGTAAATTCCGCAAATTTTACCATAGAACTGATGAAATGTCAAGTAGACATTTTTTTTTTTCTGTTATCATTGTTAGTTATTTTCTCTGTCTCTACTCCCTGTCTAACTGGGTGTCACTTATTTATAACAGCGAAACATGCACCTACAATCACGGCCTTTCGAAAATCAAATCCCTCATTATTAAAATGAGAACGAAAAAAAAAAAAGACTAAAATCTGTGACGATAACGCAAGAATAAAAACAAATATTGGTTGTTTACAATATCTTTAGCCAAATTTGAAAATGAAAACTTTTTCATTTGGAGTCATGCTAACAAAACTCGCGTGCGTTGGCCCTTTATGGTGGTGCAGCAGGTGGTGCTGTTATCGCTAGAAGTTACTACAACTTCTCTGCCCCCCCTCCCGCCCCCCCCCCCTTCATTCACTTTACTCTTTACTCCTCTGACTATCATTAGCAATAGCAGAGCTCGGCATCATCTGATTGGCTAAATGGTGTGCATGCATGCAACCATGTGTCCATGGCTGCGTCTTGACTTAAGGCGCACTTAAAAGCCTTTCATTTTCTCCGAAATCGACAGTGCGCCCTATAACCCGGTGCGCCTTATGTAATACTTTAGGTTGCGCTTACTGACCTCGAACTGATTTTTATAAAGCCAATGACGTTTAACTCAGATGCTCAACAACAACTGTTACAGTATGGTTGTGTAACCCAAATCCGTGCAACGTCACGTCGTGCCTCCCAACGCTGAAAACGGAGATTTTGAGCTGTGTTTTTGAATTGTCGCTGTATGTTTGCGATGCGGGACGACTTTTGACACATGGCAGTCGAGTTTTTCCCGTAGTCAAGAACTTTTTTTTTTTTAAATCGATACAGGAAAAACACACTCTCTCAAGAAAAATAGTGAGAACCGTAGTGCTCTAAAACAATCACAGTCAGTGACTTTGTCTTTTTTTTTTCTTTTTTTTTTTTGTAGTTGCAGACCTCAATGGAATGGAAGGGGAGCAGGACACAGACATGGGACATAGGAAATGCCTCTGTTTTCATCTTGATGTAATTTGCATTTAGCTTTTAGCAGTACTGGATTATAATCTTAACAGGGTAAACTTTGCTCTAAAGCCTAATTTTTTCCTCATTATACCATTGCCATCGTAAGGGCAATGCTTATAGGTTTCTGTTTTAAATCATTTTACCGTAGTTCTTCGCAGATATGTGTGTAAAAGCGTGTGTTTCCTTTTGGTGGGGTAATTCTTTGCTAGGGAGATTTTATTTGTGACGGTCATAATAGAGTCTCTCTTGTTATTAGAAAAAAGAAACAAAAAAAATTTTTACAGTTGAGACCACTGCCAGGAGGTGACCCAATGTGTACGTTCTCACCACTTTTTCTTTTTTTTTTTTTATAAAAGCCTCTAAAACAGACACTGTGTCTATGTTCCAAGTTGTAACACGACGTATACCTTAGTACTGTGCAAAAGTTTTAGGCCTCTGTACACCGAGTTGGGCAAAGTTTATGGGCGGCTAGCAAAAACGTTTGAAGAAAGCTGCACAGTTCCCCCTTCAGCATCTGGTTGGTGGCTCGTCTTTGTACCCACGATCCCTAACTGTTTTTTTTTTTTGTCTGTTTGTTGTTTGTGGCAGTGCCCGGCTTCTCCTGCTCAGATAGGGCGAAGGGCAAGTGTAATAAAAATGCCCCCCCCCAAAACAGCATTATTTAAATTTGTTAAGTATGTGCTTCTGGTTCAGTTGCATACATATGTACATAAGTACAATTTCAAAGGCTTCCGTAACAATTAAAAAAACAATAGAGAAGATGTAGATTAATTATGATTAACAAAAAAGACAAACAAACATTTCTTTTTTTTTTTTTTTTTTGTTCTGCATGTCGCGGAAACACCTAGTCCCTAAATCCTAGGTTTGGTTGTGTTAGGAAGGGCATCCGTTGTAAATACTTTTCCAAATCACTGTGTTGACAACTGCTGGCCGACCCCTGATTGAAAAGGGACAAAAGTGATTTGTCTTCTTAATATTGCTGAAAAAAAAAACAACAACAAGGAAAAATAACAGCAGCTAGATGTATTTGTTTTATAGCTGTTTTTATTTGAGACTAATCCAAATCATGGAATTATTCAGTTGTAATATGCAAAAGTATAACTTAAAGTGAAGCTTTAAAGATCTTGTTGATTGTAGGCATCACTGTGAATGTCTGACAGCGGGTGTTGAGGTGGTGTTGAGAGTTCTTTTGAGAGGTGTGAAGTCTTCGTCCTGAATAACAGTCATCATTCCGAGTCCCTCGCAATCTTATTTGACAATCCTGATCGTCAGCGTATCAACCCTAGACATGAAGCTGGTTCCCCCACGGGGCGGGGGGTCACTCCTGTAGTTGACGCCTTCACAAGTGCATGCTGGGATGGTATTTTAGGCTGCAGGAGCTGTGGTGAAATTAATGCTTTTATGATTGCGCAATACAAGCAATTAATCTTACTGGAGATGTAGAGGATGTCCTTTAACCAATGGGTTAAAATGTGGTAAAAAAAAAATTTTATTTTGAATAATTTCATACACAGATAAAGCCGATTAATGTGGTCATTCCGACAGCCCTACTTTAAATTCTTAAAAAGGGAAAAGATTTATTTAAAAAAAAATAATAATAATATAACGATAGTTTATGCACCGCCAAAACCTTTGCACAGAACTGTATCTTTCAACTTCCTGTTTGCTGCGTCCTGGCAAACAAGGTGTCTTTTAAGCGTTGTGCAGTGTTGACAACACTTTCATCGTTTTTTTTTTTGGTTTTTTTTTTTCAATTAGTGTTTCTGCTCTTTTACAAATCGTTTACCGGGGAAGGTCCACATTTTCTGTCTGTAACGTTAACGTGTTTTATAGTGAACCAATTCATTATGTGATTGAAATGATGATATAGTTAGGGACTGGCCTACAGCAAGAGCAAACTACTGACAGGTAAATTTATCTTTCTACTTTATTAAAATGTTTTACTAACTTTTCTAAAAATCAAAATAAAGGATATATGAAATCTATTGAAGTGTCGATGTTCACTGGGTGTCTTGATAATAAAACAACTCAAATGAATAACTGGTTTTATTTTTGTTTGGTGCAGTTTCGGGAAACCCAATAACAGCTGTTTAAAAAATGTTACTAAGTGTTTTTAGACATAAAAATAAGAACTGATTTGGTTCTGTTTTTATACACCAAATTTTCTTTTTTTGAATGTTAACACAATTATTCTGCAGTTGCAAAGGCTGACCACTGTATGACAGTGTTGGGTGATTCTCAGGCATCCACTGTAGAGGCTTATATGCAACACTGCCATCAAAACCTATTCTTTATCATAGAAAATGACATTTTAATAGCTGTCCACTGTAGTGACCGTCATGCATGAAAGGGTTAAGTTACGTGCAAATAAGTACCGGTAACAATGTTTTTTTCAATTCCGGACTTATAAGCTGCTATTTTCTTTCCGCATGCTTTGAACAGCTTAAACAATGATGCGGCAAATTTTAGAGATTTTAACAGGCTAACGAAGTTCCTACCACTAGCGATCAATGACTTTCTCCTGGCTCCTGTACGGCACGGCTTGTGCCAACTTTTTCTCATACTCAGATTCTGGGTCAAGATGCAAACCCGTGTCGAGGACGCTGGGTGTGTATAAAAAATGTGACGGACAACGGGAGGGTTAAGGTCAGGGATTTTAAAAATACATTATACCCAAACTGCTGAGAGTCAACCCCAGCACTCAAAAAGTCCAAAAAAAAAAAAAAAAGTATTGTTTGCCAGTTGATCGGAGGGACACAAGTTTCTCAACAGCTCAACAATGTATTGTGCATAGTCCATTACGCCCCAACAGGCTGAGGCGAATACAAGAAGTTCATACTGTTCAAATAACATAAGATTTAACATAACATTGCACCAGGTAAGCATTGTGCCGAGTTTGTTTTTCAAGCAAAAATGTATTATTTCTTTCAATTTTTTTAATCTGCACAACATAAAAAAACAAACAAAAAATAACGTTTCTTTCAATAAAAGCTCTACTTGGCTAACTGTTACAATTTTGTGTGGGTTTCAAAAAAGAAGAATTTCAGTTATTAATGTACGTTTGTAATGGTTCACCGGTAGCTTTTCCCGCCTCTAAGATAAGCAACAATGAAACATTTAAAAAGATTCAGAGTATTAACACCTTCGATTTATTGGTAGCATGGAAAAAATTGAAAAAGAAACACATTCCCCATTCGCACATCTATCATTAATCACAACGTAAATTATCAAGGAGTTAGAGAAACCTTTAATGTTAAAAGACTACCTGGTAAACAACGACCCAGAGATCCATTAGAAACCTATGAACAGTAGCAGCAGAGCAACATCATTATAAGTAGGGAAGGGTGGGAGACGAAGACCAGTTCAAAATACTTTGCGTGGATGACGCTCGAGGTGCGTGTGCAATGTGACCTCTCTTTCTTTTTCAGACGCACTTGATCGTAGAAGAAAAATGCTAACGTTCGTATTTATCTTAAGCTGTATCCAGGCTGTCCATCACCGAGGATTTTCATCATTCACAGATTGCGAAAGATGAATCATGGCAAGAACCTGTTTCCACTTGTTGGTTTCGGAGAGATTTTGTTTAAGTGTTTGTGCACGCCCGTGTCTCAGGATATAGTGGAGAATTCTTTAAGCAGAACGTCCTGACTCATTGTGTTTAAAGAGACATTCTTCCTTACGTTCAGGCTGATGGAACGGACCTGAGAAGGGGATAGAGAGGGGCAACGTTACAATGTAGAAAAACCTTCTAAGACCTGGGGTCTCAATGCTCAACTCAGTTGGGGGTCACTGTTATGAAAAACAAGTGTGGCCACTTTTTTTAATTTGAGACCCCGCCCCTAAACAGTTGGCCAGTCCATTATGGTTTCAGTCTTAAATTTTACTCTTTTTTTATGAACCTCTTCCGCTCTGCTCACACCCAAAGTCCGCCGAAATAAAAAAAGCTAGCAAGTTTTGATGGGACAGTACAGCCCAAGTTTAAAATGTCCAGTTTACATGTTTGCAATTGAATGTCTGGAATTTCTACAAGATCCCACCCAGGACATGTATTGTGTATTTTTATGTTTCCTCAATCCTTAGGTACCGTACCTTTCATGTTCTTTATACATAAGGTACAGGTAGCTTGAACCATTTTAAGCCACTAGCCAGTCACCAGCACTTGTTTACATTGTACACTGGCTGAATCTTTGTTACTGTTTTGTTTTCATATTGGTTAGTGACTGCAATACAAGCGGTGATTACAGCTCAAAATGACACAAATCCAAATCAAATGGAATTGTGATAATCGATTCTTGAAATCTGAACCTATTCCCAGCCCTAAGTTCCACATACACAATCAATGCAAATGATGCAACCGCTTACGATTTAGGTGGTAGTGACGGTGCGATCAGAGCTTTGGAAGTGACGCAATGAAGTGGGGAAAAGTGATTGAGGCAATGCAAAAGAAGTTGTAAAAAAATTGATCTTTTCAGGGTTAGCATTGCGCCACAACATCCAATCAGTGAAGAGCTTACTCCCTGAAGTAAGCAGAGTTTGTAAGTTTGTAAACAATGGCGGACAAGCTTATTGGGACCAAAACATATTATTGGGACTTTCTGTGGCATGTTTTACTACTGTTAGGTGCGACAAGCAAACGAGGCTATGGCCTCAAAATGGTTACAAGATTTTTTTTTTCCGCCGCTGTCACTTTTGGTGTGAATGCAGCTTTATAAGCTAGCAGCTAATTTAATCTCCACTTCCAGAAGCACTACCATCCCTGGGTTGGTTTAAAGTTCATGTAATATTTATCAATGTTTGAGATATGATTATGATAATGACAAAAATAAGATGATTGAAAACATACCAGCTCCTTAAAAAACGCAGCCTCCTTAGGCTGCTCCGAGTATCTCTCAAACTGGTCCAGACCATCCTGCAGTTTTAGTGTAAGTGTGTCGTAGTTGGACCGTACCACCTCCAAAACCTGTTCATGGAAGATGAAAAAAGTCAACAAAAAGTCAAATTTTAAATTCAAGAATAAGATGTTGAGGCAAGGCATTTTTTTAAGCGCATGTAAAAATTTTGTCTTGTCTTTTTTTTACTTTAAAAACAAGCTTAAATGCAACTATACATTTCCAATAGAACACCACTGACCATTTACACCGTCATTTAATGCTGTTCTTCTGCACTTTGTATCTGTAGTACTTTTCTGGATAATGAAAAACCCTGCAAGATCTGCTGATCACTGATTTTTTTTTTCTGAAATTAAATTCGGATTTTCCAATACGTGATTACAATGATCAGGGAGAAAAATTATTTTACAGCCTTTGTCTTTCTGGTAGCTAATACAGCAGCCTCTTTGCATAACACTTGTGGGCCACAATTGTCCTAAAATTGAAAATTGAAATTGTAAAAGTCATGCATAAAAGCTAAAATGCTTTCATCATTTTCAACGCCATCTACTGGAGAAACGTAGATAGCGGAGGGCAAAGGCAGAAGTATCATGATAATATAAATAAATTAAATAATTTGGCGTTTTTTGGGGTTAGGGCCGGATTAGAAAGCTGAACAGGCCGCATACAGGCCCCCGGGCCTCAGTTTGCCCATGCACTAGAGTGTATTACAAGGTAAGATTACTAACGACCTACTCATGGCCTCAGACAACAGGCTACCATCCATACTGGTCATATTAAAGCTTAGTGCTGCTTTTGACACGAATAATCAAAATATACTATTACAGAAGTTGAATAAATATATATATATATATAGATATATATATATATATATGTGTGTATATATATATATATATGTATGTATATATATACATACATATATATATATATATACTATACATATAGTATATATATGTTTATATATACTATATATATATACTATACATATAGTATATATATGTTTATATATACTATATATATATACTATATAGTAGTATATACTTCTATAGTGTATATATATATATATATGTGTGTATATATATATATATATGTGTGTATATATATATATATATGTGTGTATATATATATATATATGTGTGTATATATATATATATATGTATCTATATATATATATATATGTGTGTATATATATATATATATGTGTGTATATATATATATATATACACACACACACATATATATAGAGTATAAACTTGCTGTACACTTACAGCTGTGTTGCCTTCATTTAAGTCTTTTATAAGGTTTTTATTTTTTTTGTGGCTCCAGACAGATTTCTTTTTGTTTTTCTTTTTGGTCCAATATGGCTCTTTGAACATTTTGGGTTGCCGACCCCTGGTTTAGGCGAACAACAAGGTGCACCGTGGCTCCCCTATGGTTAACCTTACTTCCCTTATTTGTAACACAAACAGCAAGAGTTGACTTTTCCTGACTCACTGTCAAATACTTTCAAGCTAAAAAAAAAAAGGTTAGCTTAAGCTTGAGGGTTTGAACTTCTGTTCTTCGGCACACAAGCCAAGCATATATTGATCCAGTGGGGAAAACTAGAAATACATGTGGTGGCCAAATACGGTCACTTGTTGATGGATTTTTAATGGAAGGGGGGGGAGTACCAAGTTATCAGGTCATGAGTGTGCTGCTGGAAATGTCAACATTTAAAGTTAGATCATTCGTTTTTCTACAGTTATGCTACACTGGTATGTTATTTGGCAAAATGCATATACCGTTGATCATAGGACGTCGGTAGTTCTTACCTGTTCCTCCGACAGCTGCGAAATGTGGTTCAAGGCAGTGTAAGACTCGATCTTTGGGTTAAAATGGTTAATGATGGCCCTGAAAAAAAAAAGAACAAAACAAAAGTTGTCAGATAACAGTTAGGCAAATTTAAACCTTAGAGAGAGGTTTTATGGTGTGTAAAACAGTGCCCCGCCCCCACCCCCCCGACTCCCCTCCTTGAAAAATCTGCCCAAGAAGCACTGGAACTACAAAGTGACCACCATCTTTCAAAAAAATAGTGAAAATGAAAAACTTGGCAGTTTCAGTGTAATGCAATGATAGACTTTTTTTTTTTTTTTGAAGAATAAACAAAATGTACAAAATGACACAAAATGACTTCAACTTTACACAGACGACTAACTGCGGAACTTATTATAGAAACACGCCACAGATACAGATATAAACCTCAAAAGTGGTACAACAATTTGAAGAGGGCACTCTAGGCTTGTCTGCTACTCCTGTAAATCTGAAAATGTACATGTTCGTTATTCTCTCACTGACAGCCACTAGAGGGCACTCTAGCACTCTTATACTCCACAGTTGGCTTATAGTCCGGAAAATACGATAAAATGTTCGCCAAGATGTTTTTCGCAAGAGGTGTAAGCACAGAGCACTAACATTCAGCACACTGTATCATAGTAGAAGCATGCAAATGTTTACCTAATATTGACAAGGGCATACGTGACTTTGCTTGCTGCTTCTTTCCACTGGCCCGTGTTGGTCGATACCCTCAGAACTAGAGGACAGGGAAGTAAATATTTTTAGATGACTCCTGTAAACTCTGCTATTCTTTGCCTTTGTACATTCTGTTTCGAGGTAAAAGCAGGATGCAGAGTTATACGTACGTACATACATACATACATACCCATGCAGTAAAGGTTATCAAAGACCTGGTGCATTCGTACAATTTCGTAGTATAGCTCGTCGTAGCTATTCGAAGAGGGCAGGAACGTGTCACCATATGTTATGAACATATTGAACAGGTTCACTACCTGTAAAGGAAAAAAAAATATATGGTTTTATATTTTGGTACACAAAATTATACCAATGTTGCAATGCATGACGGTCACTACAGTGGACAGCTAGGAAAATGTCATTTTCTATGATAAAGAATAGGTTTTGATGGCAGTGTTGCATATAAGCCTCTACAGTGGACACCTGAGAATCACCCAACACTGCCATACAGTGGTCAGCCTTTGCAACTGCAGAATAATTGTGTCAACATTCAAAAAGAAAATTTGGTGTATAAAAACAGAACCAAATCAGTTCTTATTTTTATGTCTAAAAACACATAAAAAAACACTCAGTAACATTTTTTAAACTCAGTATATCATGGGTCATGCATCAAAGGGATATTCATGTAGCATAAGACTAGCGGGTGAGAACGACCACGGCTAATGGTAGCCTTACTAAACCCTTACCCTTAACATAACTGCTTGTTAACAAGCAGGAAGGAAGAGTGCGGAGAGGCGATAAAGAAATAGACCTGAAACAAATCTCGCTGCAACACTGTTGCACAAGAGGTTGAACAATTACCGTATTTCCCAGACTATAAGGCACACTTTTTTTTTATCCTTTGGCTGGGTTGGCAAATTATACTCTGGTGCCTTATACACTAAAATATATAATTTCACATGTTTATTATTTTCACACTGACAGCCACTAGGGGGTACTCTAGACTTGTGTACCAGTATCTGCTACTCCTGTACCACTGAAATGTACATGTTCGTTCATTTCAGACTGACAGCCACTAGAGGGCACTCTAGGCTTGTGTACCAGTATCTGCTACTCCTGTACCACTAAAAATTTAAATGTTTACTATTTTCACACTGACAGCCGCTAGGGGGCACTCTAGACTTGTGTACCAGTATTTGCTACTCCTGTAAGTCACTTTTTTTCATCCTTTGGCTGGAAAGACATATAGTCCGGAAATTACAGTGAAAACAAAACACAGACCATATGTCATTACCTTAGAAATGTTTAAATGTTTGTAAAAGGTGGGGGGGGGGGGGGTTTATCAATTTTGCGAATGAATCAAACATCAGTACTTGAACCCTTCCGAGGTTGAACATAGCAAAAACAGAGCAATTCAAAGTTACTGCAAAAAAAAACAGTACGATCTGTTGTGAGTTTTAATTGCTGATCGGTGTATATTTAAACTAAAAAAATAGGGAAAATGTAACCATGTTGACTTCAACAAGGACTCTTTTCTCCTCTTACTGGAAAAATAATCTGGTAAAGTCATTTGTGTGTGTGTGTGTGTGCATTTGTCTGGTAAAGTAAAAATGGTAAAGTCATGTGTGTGTGTGTGTGTGTGTGCATTTGTCTGCGTGTCCCTCACCAGCAAAGCCAAATGAAAAATGTTGTGCTTGACGAGCAGTGTTGTCTCATTGGAAAGCAGGAACTTCACAAGGTTGATTAGAGCTGGAAGTAGAATAATATGCATGCATAAGTCACCCTGCCTGCAGTACTTTAAGAAAGTGTGTAACAGCAAAAGTGTGGGACAAAGTATTTTAACCTGGGAGTATATTGTTACTAATAAATGATTGTAAAAAATTAATATAAAAAAGGGAAAAGGCATTCAAGCAAATAAATAAAAAAAAAAAAAAAACTTACTAAAACTTACTGAAATGTTTTAAAACTACAACACGCTAAAACTTCTATTTACTGTACTATTTTCTGTCACAGATTCAAGGGAGGGTTGGTGTTATTCAGTGGAACAATGTAAAACCTTGCTGAATTGAATCCAGGAACAGCCTACTTACTGTACAAGAACAGAAAGACAAATAAGAGCTGCTAGATAACTGTTTGAGAGTTGGCCTGAGAAACGTTGCTAAAATCGCAAAAGAAAGTCATTGTTAGCGTTACATTAAATGATTATGCTGATTTTCCTAATACAAGTCATAAGTTGCTTTGCAAATAAAAGGTAACAACAACAGGTAAGGCAAGGTTTCGATCAGGTGTGAGCAAGCTTTTTGACCCGCGTGGTCCTAACATTTGACGGGGGGGGGTCAGGTCAGGAGCAGATAGATGAAGCGTTCATATGAACTAGAACTAAGAATTGAGGAAATGCAGGCACCGCAGGGAAAAGGAAGAAGTATAATGATGGGAATAAATAACATCATTTGAGAAAAGTATGGCAGGCCGGATTAAACAGCCAAATGGGCCGCATCCGGCCCCTGGGCCGTAGTTTGCCTAGCCTGTTTTAGATGGTTTAGACGATGTATGGAGGAAAGAGAGTGAATATTTGACAAAGGATGTTGGCGACATCTTGTGGCAGGGCAATAAAATGAAAATACATTATATATTATATATTGCAAAAAACTTTTTTTGTACTTTTTTTATATATATATATATATTTTATTTTATTTATTTATTTTTTTTGGTGTTGGTGACTGCTACTACTTTTTTTTGTTTATCATCAAAAATGTTTACGATTTTTATTTTATTTGGATATTTATATTTTAATGTGTATTATAATTTTTATTTGTTATTTTAAATCTATTATATTGGGTCATTTATCATTTTTAAGAAATTAGTACTTCTAGCGGAATATGGCATAAGTGTACCACTGGACATACAGTGGGTACGGAAAGTATTCAGACCCCTTTAAATTTTTTGTCACTCTTTGCTTCATCGCAGCCATTTGCTAGAATCAAAAAAGTTCATTTTATTTCTCCTTAATGTACGCTCAGCACCCCATCTTGACAGAAAAAAAAAAACAGAAAATGTAGACATTTTTTGCAAATTTATTTAAAAAAAGAAAAACTGAAATATCACTTAGCAAATGGCTGCGATGAAACAAAGAGTGACAAAAAATTTAAAGGGGTCTGAATACTTTCCGTACCCACTGTAAGCGTACCACGACTGTAAAGCTTGAATGATAACAAGCCTCTAGGTGGCACCAACTCAATAATAACACATGTTATCAAGTTCTCAATAGTGTTTCAATTCACAGGGCATGACAAATAATAATTGAAAACCACTGTTTTAAGGGGAAGGTTCAAAGAAAGTTAAATATTACCACTAGTGGTTCAGTATTGAAAAAATAATTCTGATTATAATTTTTTTTGTCAATAATTGAACAGCCCAAAGATAAGGCAGAAAAAAAGAATTTCTACAGTTTCAGATCAACTTTTAAAAATGAGTAATGTATGGTTTAAGTGCTTCAAAGTTTCAGACTCATGGGGCACTTTGTTTAAAAAGTAAAGACGGTATGATAAAAGTGATTATTATTACCTGACCACAGCTCTCTCCAGGTATAGTGCAATCGGATTCTGCATTTCTTCTGGTAACAAAGGAGTTTATGGATGATCTGAACGCAGCGTCTACACAAGAAAATAAATCTCATTGTCTCATTGTGTGTGTGTGAAAACAGAATATTACACGTATGTGTTGAGTGTCTCATTGTGTGTGTGTGAAACAGAATATTACACGTATGTGTTGAGAATGTGATCTTACAGGTATAAATCCATTGGAAAATCCTTCATCATATGTGTAACAATGAACTCCACCATCAGGTCTTAAAGAGGGAAAAAAAAACCAAAACATTACTTATCAAATGTTAAAGCGAACAGGAAACCAAACCATGATGTTAAAATTATTACAAATAGAATAAAATATTTGTTAAGTTTGGAAGATGTAAACTAATATGGGTATAAACACACACATATATTAGGGCTGGGTAATGATTAAAAAAAAAAGTCACCTTGATTGATTGCACGACTCCCTCTGATTAATTGCAATTCAATGGAATTCTTACGCAAAATCCAATTATTAATTTAGAAGTAGTGTAGTGTATATCGCACTTTTATTTGAAATTTACTGCAGTACAGACAAAAGTGCCATGACATTCGCACACTTTTAACACCAGCCTTTTTTTTAATACAGTAGCATTTAAATAAATACGTACTCTTGAATGTAAATCTGAAATTAAATAATCTAATCAAAGCAAGCAACAGACTTTTACAAAATAAAAAGCCGGTGGAAGACAGACGTTTACAGTAATAAAAGAAATAATAAAAAAAATTTGTGCGAATGCATGAAAAAAAGAATTGTTGGCATTAATTATTTAATGACTCAACACGATAATAACACGTTAATTTGCCCAGTCCTAATATATATGTTTTGGTGTATATATGTATATATGCGTATATATATATATATATATATACACATATATACATATATACACATATA
>NC_024315.1:19348459-19383122 GCF_000523025.1 Cynoglossus semilaevis
CAGCTGAGACGATGTAAAAACACTAGAAGTAAGCCACCGCCCTACAAAGCAGACTATAAATAATCCTCGTCAAGCTTTTCCTGCCATAGTGATGCGGTATAAGGTATTGCCTTTTTTTTCTTTTTTTTTTTTTTTAAATATTTTTTTTGAATTTTTTTTTATATATATAAAATATAACAGAACAGAAACCAAACCAAAAGATACCTGGATCTTTCTTTATTTTTAATTTGAAAATCCCAACGATTACCGAAAAAATATGGTGATCAATTCAAGCAATTCATTTTATGTAAAATAACAGGAGTCATATGGAGTCTGTGAATTTTTTTATATTGCGTATCCCTTGATCTGTTACATAAATTTAATCAAACGTAATGAGCTCTGCCAGTCATCCTCTATATATATATATCCGGTGTCAAGATCCTTTACCCATTTATGAGAGATATCTGGTAGCACATAAACACCAAAGGAGCTAAGAAGTGAACAGAAAGACGATATCAAGTGCTTTCTAAGTTTACGCTCCATAATGAATTTTTCTACATCGTTACCAGTAGCGTCAGTATGGAAGGATGGATATAAAATGTCGAAAAATGTCAAATGTAGGGCATTGCCTTTTAATTTCAAAATAGTTAAGTATTTTGAACCAATGTGTGTTTCAGGTAATTTGGGAAATACAAACAAACATATAACAAGCTAGACATATATAAAGCATCAAGAAAGTCAAAAGGTTCACCAGAATTTTTTTTTTTTAGCTGTGACATGGGGAAGAAAACGATTATTATAACTTAACATTAACTCACCATTTTATGTAGGTTGACTCTGAAGTTTATGTTGTCGTCGTGAAGAAAGGCATTGGCATATTGATCCTGTGGAACGCACCAAAAAAAAAAGGGAATGTGGGGGGGAAAACAGTGATGAACGATAAAGAGTGATGTAGGACTGTTGATCAGTGTAGAAACAAACTGCTTATACCTCTGCTATACAGGTGAGGATAATTAGGCAGAGTCTGGCACTGTTAAGTCGATGCTCATCTGAAAAAACATACACAGACTTTTAAGGGAGACTGAAAAAGATACAAAGTACAGTTATGTGAGAAGTGGGAAAAAAAAAAAAACCTTTGCAACCAGTGTATTTTCATCTTTAATGTCTACTTCTCTGTATTGTTTCAGTCTCTATCCAGCAGGGAAATATTCACCATTATATCCTCAAATCAAAGTCATCTATCTGCAAAATCCCCAAAGATTTAATGACTCAACACGACAATAACACGTTAATTTGCCCAGTCCTAATATATATGTTTTGGTATATATATATATATATACACATATACATATATATATATATATATATATACACATATACATATATACACATATATATATATATACATACACATATACATATATACACATATATATATATATACATATATATATACACATATATATATACACATATATATATATACACATATATATACACATATATATATATATACACATATATACATATATACACATATATATACATATATATATATATATATATACATATAGGAATTTTTACACAATTATTATGTCATCAGACTGCCTTACATGGCTCTCACATCCACATTAGCCTTATTTCTGTATCATACATTTCCGTCATTTTAGAACACTATAAAACAGAACATCACTTTACGCTGACTGAGCCTTGTTTAATTTGACAGTGTAAATGCTTTGCTTTGCTATGTTACTATGGACTTTGAGAGTTCTTCAAGGTTGTTATGTATAAAATGTATTACTGCCGTACCTTTTGTGTCCTGCATTAAGATGGAGGCGTACTTCAGGAATGTGATGAGAAGATTGGTGGTCTGCAGGTTGGGATCCAGAGGCAGTTCTGGGTTGTTCATCACTACACGGCACAAGGACAAGATGGTTTCCAACATAGTCGATGAGTTTGCAATGTTGGCTAATATCCTTTAAATATTATAAATAATATTTATAATACGTGTAAGTTAACCTCCCAAGTATTTGTAGCACTCCAGTTACTGATTAAATTACAACCGGAAGTTGAATCTCTGTGGCAGTTTCAGTCCCCTTTGTTAAAACTTAGTTCAAAATTACACGGTTATTGAAATGAACTGTTATTGATCTAAGTAGATTGTTAACTGTAAATGAAGCCATTATGTTTAATTAATAATACAGTAATATTTCAACTGTATCCCATGAGGTGCCACAACTCTTTAATTGCCAAGTTAGCACCATTTGGAATGCTAAGAAGCAGTTAGCAGTTAGGCATATATGACCTAAGGTGTTTTTGTTTGTTGGTTTGTTTTATTCCCCCCAACTTTCTTAATTGAATGTTCTCATTTTGAAAACACTACTCCACAGACACATACAGGTACACATTTACACATAAAATTCAAGTAAGTTCGTGCAAATTTTCAAGTAAGTTTATGAACTACGGTGTTAACACACTTTATAAACATTTGCCAATAACGTGACAATAGATCAACTTCTGCCAAAATCTGACCTACAAATAACACATTTATAATAAGCAGTACCTCCATAATAAAAATAGGTGGTTCTTTTCATTTCGTACTTTCCTTTCTTTTGCTTAGAAAGCAAAGGTAATGTCACAGATAAAACCCTGTCAAATGATTCCTCACTAAACCGAGAACTTCATTCTGCACATCTAAATATGTAACACATGGGATAATGAGCTACGTCAAGTGCCCTACAAGATGTCAAACATTGACATTTATACATGTCAACAGACTCCCAGGGATTAATAGTCAGTGAATAAACACGCAGTACTTACTGTCTAGAGTTGGTGTCATCGTGCCAAGTGGTGTTGTTGGTGTGGTTGGAGAATTGGTGGTAGGCGTAGTCGCTATGTCAATCTCTGGGTGGCTCTGTTGAAGGATATAAACACATTGGCATTGGCAATGGCTCTCCCGTAATACGTCTTTGAACATGACCCTTAAACCAGAGGTTCCCAAAGTGGAGGGCACGGATGGAACGAATGAACAAAACTTATTGTCCAATGCTGTAAATGTTTAACAAGAGACAAGTGGCAAAAAATTGATTGGTTGAAAATGAGGGGTAAAATGAATATTAGATAACAACATTATAGTATTAATTAATATTACAAAGTAGGCTGTTATTTTTTGTATTTCTTGCTCTGGTTTCTGCTGTTGTCCTGCCAACTGACCAAAGTTGCCACTGCTAGCATAAAATGGACAAGTTTTGATGGAGCGTCCATGTAAACACAAAGCAAAGGATCAAGCAAGGTTGGGTGTGTCCTTTTTTCTGGGAGGGGGGGGGCACAAAAATTTTCCTGTGAACCAAAGGGGGACCAAAGAAAGTTTGGGAACCACTGACTTAACCTAAATTAAAAATAAAGAGTCATAGTTCTTAGTTTTCTGCCTTGTTATTAATGGTGCAGATAACTATTTAACTATTTAACATGGTGTAATATTTTATACTGGAAGAGCAGAATTTGTTTGTTTTTTTTCTTTTCAAATTAATTTTCAATTAATTTATAAACATAAAGATACTCTGTTAAGTAAAAAAAAAAAAAGATTCTGCAAAATAAAAAAATACTGCTTTTTGTAAAACTATTACATCTTTTGGTTTAAACAAAACCTGACTTTTTCTGATACTAATTCACGTGACATAATAATTTCCATCCATCCATTTTCAGCCTCTTATCCGTTACCGGGTCGCGGGGGCAGCAGTCTCCATGACCGCCCCCCAAATCACATTGCACCGTACCAACCCCCCCCTGAACCTTCCTGCGGGTGGAGAGTCCACTGGAAGGTACCAACCGCCCCAACCCGATTCGAACTTGCCCAGGAGGTGAACCCTGGGGTTCCACACCAATGACAGAGACATTGCCTCTGTTCTTCAAAACGCAGTACCATTAGAAGCAGTAAGAAACGGAAGTACTATATCCTGTTATAGTTCAGGTGAAAAAGAAATGGAACATCTTACCTGTGCTAATACGGTGATGAAGTTGCGATTGAGATGCACAGCTTCATACAGTGCCAACAGTATCGCCTCGTTTGTCCTTGAGAAAAGAGGGAGGGATGGAGAAAAGACAGGCTTTTAAAAACCGTGTATAACTCACGAATCAATAATAAAAAATAAAAAACTTACTGCACAGAGAGTTTTTCATCTGCATCTGCTATAAACATACTACCCACCTGTGGGCAAAAAAGAGCAATAATCAGCAAAATGAATACAAAAAAAAAACAAGTCATCAAATCTAACATTTAAAAAAAAAAAAATCTCACCATACTGGTTAGAGTAGAGAAGAACCCACCCTGGGTCTCCTCCTGTTTATCTCTGAACTGCCTAAATGGCACACAATAAACACAAGGCACATGTATTTATAAATACATTTACATGAGAATGAGAACTAAAGGAAGGTAAAAAAAAAAAATTCAATTTTTTACTTCACTCAATTTGTAACTATAAACGAATCTGCTCGATATCATTTCCTTTGTTTTTCTTTAAATTAAGTGACTGCTTTCCTTTAAAAGCGTTATTTTAATGAGCATTGTCAGATTTATACTTATATGTCCAACAATATCTGCTGACCGATATTAGCGGTCTGATACTAGCATAATTGTGTAATATTGGTAAGAATGGTTACTACTTACTGGTTTTTCCTCCAATAATAAAAAAAAAAAACGATAACATTGGCCAAATATACTGTAATCACACACTGTTAATGTGGAACCCTCTAGTGGGTCATCATAATAAAAGTAGATAATATGTTCATTCCACAACAGGAGATATGTGATGTGACCTAAGAAAAGTTCTGGCGGGAAAAAAACTGCAAATATCGGTATCGGCTGATGTTGTGAAGTGTTTGGACAATATCTGCATCTCGGATATGGCGAAAAGCTTATATCGGACTCACCTGTTGTATTCTGTGAGAGCCTGTTGGATAACCATGCCCATTCCCTAGTAAAAAAAAAAAATATTAAAAAGATTCACCAAAGCTTTTGACAATGTGACAAATCAGACAGAATGTGTGTTAGTTTAACAACATACGTACATCTAGGGTTGGTTCATCATCGACGATGGACAACTTCACAATGTATGGATTCACAGACTATAAAACAACGTAACAGAAATCAGTCCGATATTTGTCAATCAAAATTATTGTCATTGTAAACAAAACTTAAAATACAATACACACACTTTGGTTTCTGAATATATTCGTCCGATCAGGCTACAGTAGTGCGTCTCAAATACGGTAGTGGGGCAAGTCGCCCCAGATGAAGCTCCTTTTGTTTATCCATTTTGATAATCAGGGAATTGTGTTCAGAATGCTGGTGCCAGCAACTCATTCAACTTCTGTCCCCTGGCGGCAGAAGTTGGCAGAAGAAAATTGAGAAACATGCTACAGGCACAAACCTCGAAACTGATTCAACAATTTGAAGAGGGTACTCTAGGCTTTTGTGCCAGTATCTGCTACTCCTGAACCACCGAAAATTTACATGTTCATTATTTCCACTGATAGCCACTAGGGGGCACTCTAGGCTTGATAAGCAGTATCTGCTACTCCTGAACCACCGAAAATTTACATGTTCATTATTTCCACTGATAGCCACTAGGGGGCACTCTAGGCTTGATAAGCAGTATCTGCTACTCCTGAACCACCGAAAATTTACATGTTCATTATTTCCACTGATAGCCACTAGGGGGCACTCTAGGCTTGATAACCAGTATCTGCTACTCCTGAACCACTGAAAATTTACATGTTCATTATTTCCACTGATAGCCACTAGAGGGCACTCTAGGCTTGATAACCAGTATCTGCTACTCCTGAACCACTGAAAATTTACATGTTCATTATTTCCACTGATAGCCACTAGAGGGCACTCTAGGCTTGATAACCAGTATCTGCTACTCCTGTACCACTGAAAATTTTACATGTTCATTATTTCCACTGATAGCCACTAGAGGGCACTCTAGGCTTGATAACCAGTATCTGCTACTCCTGAACCACTGAAAATTTACATGTTCATTATTTCCACTGATAGCCACTAGAGGGCACTCTAGGCTTGATAACCAGTATCTGCTACTCCTGAACCACTGAAAATGTACATGTTCGCTATTTTCACACTGACAGCCACTAGAGGGTACTCTAGCTGGCTGGCGCGACACTCCAGAGCGACTTGTATATGTTTTTTTCTTCTTCGTTATGCCTTTTTTGGCTGGTGCAACTTATACTCCAGAGCAACTTATAGTCCAAAAACTATGGTTCTACATCCGAAAAATAGCCAACAACACATCATATACAGAATACGACACCCCTGCATGCAATGATACTGGTGACTAAAAATCAAACCCGGCTAGAAGATCCATCGAGCCACTCTTCTGACCATTGTAATTGCACCAACTTGAAGGTCATTGAACGTGTAACTCAGTGTTTCTCAGTTGTTTTTTTTTCCTGTCATGCACCCAGACAGATGTTTTTTTGAATTGAAATACTATTGAGCACAAATATGTATTTATTTGTACAAACCAATGTACGAGTTGCTGGCACCATCATTCTGCATATAATCCCTTGATTATCAAAAATTAAATGAGCAGCTCTATTGCCATCTAGTGACTGGAGGCATGTTAATTAGTTACAATTTGTTGAATCGTTGAATAGTTTTATGGGGTTTTTTTTTTTTTTTTTAGAACATGCTTCACGGACACCTTAGGTTCAAGAAGGGATACCATTAGCCCCAGAGCTGGTGACCCCTGATTTCTACCATACATATATATTTTTTTTATTATCTGCATTTAGATAATGAAGTAGGCACCTCATATTTTCTGTAGTTGACCAACAGAGCCAGTAGCACCACGGGATCATAACCATGCAGATGTTTACTGGATACATCGGACAAAATCTAAGGAAAAAAAAAAACAGAAATAAATTCAAAAGGATCAATTGTTTTAACTCAACAACAAGACTGAATCCAAGTCCTTTGCGTACTACTTACACGTAAAATAGCTTCAAATATGCTATTTATCATCACATATTCCAGTATGGTGTTCTGGCTAATGTTGTCTGTTACCTGCGAAAACAAAAGAAATATTTTTCACTCTCTGCCTAAATAAGTTGATAAATATTGTTGCTGTCTTTGTGTCCTGTCTCACTGTCACTAGACATAGCATTAGTTTAAGACAAAGGCTCTTGAGGCTTTCTGAGCCCTCCCCACAAAGAAGGCTGTCCAATCTTTCCATCAGGTCCTGTGGAAGACAGATACAATGACTGGATTTTCTTGTCGAGGGTAAAAAGTGCATATTGTACTATTCTCCCAACTACCTTCATCCTTTGTTCAGCCTTATCAAAACCCATGAGTAAGTTGATGATGTCAAAGCCAGAGGCTGATCTGTTCTTCTGATGAACTCCTCGGAAAAGTGCACACAGAGTCTGGCAAATGATGACAAATAAATAGATTTACATATTTATACACATACAAATACACACATGGATACGTATGGTATTGTACATGTCCTATAATTCTGGTACAGCAAGAAATGCAAACACATTTTTCAAGCTTTTTGACTCGAAGCCATCATTTGTCCTAAAATTTGAGTTTTAGGACAAATTAGTTCGGGCGAACTAAGATAAATGGGATGTGTAAAAGTCATGCATAAAATGGATAAAATGCTAAAATGCTTTTAGCCTTCTCTATGCCATCTATAGGGGAAATGTGGGCATTGCAGAGAAAAGACAGAAGTATAATCACAATACAAACCATATATATAATTTGGACAAGTTTGGCGGTCCTGATTTGGACAAGTTTGGCGGGACGGATCACAAAGCTAAGCAGGCCGCATCTGGGCCCTCATAAAGCTAAGCAGGCCGCATCTGGGCCCTGGGCCTTAGTTTTCCCACGCCTAATTTAGTCAGCATTCGGTCACATTTTCTCAGTCTAATAGTCTCAGGTTAACTCACTTTAAGGCAAATATCATTTGTATGCCATCTCTTGAGGCTAGAGCGAGCTGGGCTACATGCAGAACTAATATTGTTCCACCACCATTATGTTTTGCTAGAAAACCGGGTTCCCTTGTATACATTCACTTTAAGTCGATAAGAGTCAAGTGATGCTAAGCATATACTGGTTCTCAACATTTGCTCAAAATTCGGACAAAACAAAAGGTTCGTTAGAACATTAATGCATCCACATGCTTAAAAACATTTCCGAGTACTGCAGTATGTAGTAACAGTACTTGAAATTGTCTTGAACTATTAGATACTGTGTTATTGATTCCAAATACACTATATGACCAAAAGTATTGGCTCACCTGCCTTGACTCATACTATGAACTGAAGTGCCATCCCATTCCTAACCCAGAGTTCAATATGATGTCGGTCCACCTTTTGCAGCTATTACAGCTTCAACTCTTCTGGGAAGACTGTCCACAAGGTTGAGGAGAGAGTTTATAGGAATTTTTTGACCATTCTTCCAAAAGCGCATTGGTGAGGTCGCACACTGATGTTGGTGGAGAAGGCCTGGCTCTCCGTCTCCGCTTTAATTCATCCCAAAGGTGTTCTATCGGGTTCAGGTTATATACACCATAATTCGAATCTGGGTTTGGTACATTGGAGAACGGTACATTTCAGTTTTGTTTTGTTTTTCAGGAGCTGGGCTTGGCCCCTTAGTTCCAATGAAAGGAACTTTGAATGCTTCAGGATACCAAAACATTTTGGACAATTCCATGCTCCCAACCTTGTGGGAACAGTTTGGAGCGGGCCCCTTCCTCTTCCAACATGACTGTGCACCAGTGCACAAAGCAAGGTCCATAAAGACATGGATGACAGAGTCTGGTGTGGATGAACTTGACTGGCCTGCACAGAGTCCTGACCTGAACCCGATAGAACACCTTTGGGATGAATTAGAGCGGAGACTGAGAGCCAGGCCTTCTCGACCAACATCAGTGTGTGACCTCACCAATGCGCTTTTGGAAGAATGGTCAAAAATTCCTATAAACACTCTCCTCAACCTTGTGGACAGTCTTCCCAGAAGAGTTGAAGCTGTAATAGCTGCAAAAGGTGGACCGACATCATATTGAACTCTGGGTTAGGAATGGGATGGCACTTCAGTTCATAGTATGAGTCAAGGCAGGTGAGCCAATACTTTTGGTAATATAGTGTATCTCCTCTTTGTCTCCTACCTGGTAGCTCCATCTCTAACATTCTTTTACCAATGCGTAACAAACTAACTTTTGTTAAACGTGTGAAACCATGCCAATGCAGAGTAGAAAACTCTCTCCCAATCCTCGTTTTCCAGCAATTGTATTTTACATTATCTTATTCTTATATGCAGAGAGAAAAAGATAAGAGACTAGGCGGCACAGGCTGTCCTTAAATTGGAAATTTTGGTATGAATCGTTCCGAGCACACAAGGAAATACTGAGCTCTGCAAATAAATAATTGACAGCAAGCACCAGCCATCAATGAGTAGAAGAAACGGGACCAGAAAATATGTACAGAATGTGCGAGTAGCAATTACCTGCAGGGCATTGACGACTTTGATCGGATGCTCCTCTCCCAGAGCCTGGATGCAATAGTGAAACAGGGCGTTGATGTTCGCTTGACTGTGTTGAACCTCTTCATCAACACTCTCCAATTTGAGTTCAAGGTACTCAAGGTTTACCTTAAAAGGACACACAAAAAAATGACAAAAGATGAAAACATACATGATATATTTTTTGGCTGGAATGCGTGTATATATATATATACATACATATACATACATATAGACACATATATATACATATATACACATATATATACATATATACACATATATACATACATATACATACATATATTTATGCATATACATATATACATATATATATATATATAAATATATATATATATATATAAAAAAGGTTAGGAAACATACATTGTCCTAGATGACATGGAGGCAGATTTGGGGACCACTAAAGAGAGCGGCCCAATGAAGACAATAGTCACAAGTTTAGGGAATGTTTAGAAGACATGAGGAGTGCAGTGAGAATTTCTGACCAGGCTGTTTGTGCCACATATCACCATCTATAGCAGAGGTGGGCAATTAGGTCCACAAAGGGCCGCGGTGGCTGCAGGTTTTTGTTCCAACCAAGCAGCAGCACACCTGTCTTGACTATAGCCCACCCAGGTTGATGCAACCCTTAATTTCCCACACCTTCTGAAAAACTCCAGCCTACATTTGCTTACAAAAATGTCAGCTTTTGTTTTTAAATTTTAGTTATTGAATTGAAAAATCCCACTAAATAAAACACCCTCCAAACCACCATCATATTTTTTTATTTCACACCAAGGTTCTTCTCTCTTGTCCAAATGTGTTTTGCATACCTCATGTGACTCATGTTAATTATCCTAGTTTTTAAGTCAGTGGAGAGTTTTTCAGAGACCCCCATGTTTCCAATCTCTAAAAAGATCCAATGACTAGCATGGCAGTATTTACCCATGTTAAATAGCCTTTTTTATGATGATGGTTCCAGCTGTCTATGTAACTGAAGGTCCACCAAAGCTAATCAAAACTATAACCTGTCAGCTAAAAAGTTGGGGTCGTGTTCACAAGCAAGGGAAGGCTGGAACACGAGACTGACAGGCGGATCGGTGCAGCGGCCACAGTAATGCGGTCACTGTATCGGTCCTTTGTGGTGAAGAAGGAGCTAAGCTGAAAGGCAAGGCTCTTCAATTTACTGGTCAATCTACATTCCTGTGATGTTCATCTAAGAGTTTCAAGCTGTGAAACACTTGTGCCTACACATGGGAAAACAATTTTGTAGCTGCGATCTTCTCTTATAAAAGGTAGAACAGATTATCATCAAATCTCAGATGTGCCCAAATGTTTTCATTCCACTGAGCTTCTCTGACGTCATTACTGCGCACTGTACCTTCATAAGAAACAGCTCATCCCAGAAACGAGGGGCGTTTTTGGCTGGGTCCTCCTTCTAATAACACAGACAGAGATAAAAAAAAATAGATATTACTGAACAATATTTAGATTAATAATTTGTCAGTAACCATTGCCAATATCAATACTCACAGAAAAGATCTCATCATACATAAGAACCACTTTCTCTTTCAGGGTTTTTTTGGATGAGGATGTTCTCCTTAAGAGACCCGCCTTCTTGTCCAACTGAGACATGTCTGAGTCTTAATAAACAAAAACAAAAGGGAGGTTAGGTACATTGTCTTCATGAACAGTGCCTGTCGATGGAGTCCAGGTTTTTCTAGTTTTTATTTTAATTAAGTCATATCAAGACAACAAATTCAACTTTTCACTACATCTATATCTGTTTATCCGAAGCCTACAATTTCGTCCATGAAGGTGGTATTTCTGACTTAATCCACTTGAGTGTGTTCTATGTACTACTGTAAGGTGTTACAGGAGAATTAAGTCAAACGTAATTACAAAAAAAAAAAAAAAAACATGCCCACGCTAACATCATATTTATTGCTTTAAGGAGATACTACGATGTCCAGCAATGCTGTTTTCAGTTCGTCCCCTTATTTGCTTTCTTAATTTGCAGCTTTACAAAATACGTGCTTAGTTTACTCGCCTTTAGCCAATTGTGTTCTTATTATTTATTTAAAACGTGCATTTATTATAGCTTAGTTTACTCGCCTTTAACCAATTGTGTTCTTATTATTTATTTATTTAAAACGTGCATTTATTATTACATTTATTTATTTATTACATGCACTTTTCCTTAGGCAGTTCCATTGTTCTGCGACACCATGCCGCTACATACAGCATATGTGAAGTCAGGGTGGTTCAATTTGCCCTGAAACTTGGATTCTGAGTGCCATTCCTGTACACTTTCTGTTATTTCGGACTTCCTACATATCTGGTGTGCACCTTAAGCACACAACCTGACTTTATTAGCGACTAACATCAACGTAATGCATTTGTCAAAATAGTACTCGTGAGTATGATTTACCTGTTGCATATATGCAATGGTACGCCTTTTAGCCCCGAAATCTGGATAAACCATCAACAACAACAACAAATTATACATAAAATGGCATATGACTTGTGTGCTAGCAAGCCGACGAGCTAACAAAACCATTGCTACCACAGCTTCCTAAACGGAAAACGACATTGCCATCACGTGATTCAGGGATGGCACCGTACAGTAACTCGTATTCTCTTTATAAATAGTGTAGTGTTTAAAATCCAAGGTATCAAACGTGAAGTATCATTAGCTAAATCCCACGCCGCAAAGGCTAGCACTTCTTAGCTTCTTCCTGTTGAACCTTTGCTGTTTATAGGCGTGAGGGGATTACTGACGATTACTGACGTGTTTTTTTTTAATGAAGACAGACACGACTCAATTCGATTTGGAGTTTTCTTTGGCATTACCTTTATGGAGTTTTCAAAATCTACTATTCTCGTTGTAGCGCCATAGACATATATGTAACCAGATTGATGTGTCTCCGGTGGCGAAGCCGATGATGAATACCGGAAGTTCCTTTCCGTATACAGAATTACGTAATTGTACGTCTATCAATGTTAATTCTCAATTGATGCATACTGTCAGCAATCGGATGATCGGTGAACTTAATCGTATATTTACCCGTTTAGTAAATAACGATTGAATGTGCACAGCGAAAGCGTAAAAACTTAAAGCTGAAGGAGAAAGTGGGAGGATCAATATGAGTGGTCATCGCTTGATTACCCAATAGGAGCACGGCTTTGTAGTAACGTCGATGACGTTCTTCCGCGTATTCATTTCGGACGCTTTAATCATGCATAGATCTCCATCTCCTCTCGGAATACATATCTGAATTGAAGGAATTTAGTTGAGGGAAAAACTTTTTTTTTTTTTTTTGCAGAAAATAAACAAAAAGTCTTTGGTTTTATAGAATATAGTTGAGTAAGAATCTATGTCCGGCAACAAATGGAACAACATTGTCATTCCTTACGTTGTCGGTACCTCTGACAAACTTAGGAGAATTTTTAACCAGCACCTGACAAATTTAGGAGAATTTTTAACCAGCACTAAATTTCTGTACATTTTAAATCCATGTACTGTATATACAGTACAGTGCAGTGAGGACTGCCCCGATATTTACATTGGGGAAACCAAACAACCACTGTACAAGCGTTTGCAACTACACAAAAGAGCCAGCTCCTCAGGGCAGGACTCAGCTGTTCATCTACGTACATCTTGAGGACAAAGGACACACCTCTGTGGATGGGGATGTACATACTGTATCCTTGCCAGAGAAGACAGATGGTTTGAGAGAGGGGTGGAAAAGGCCTGGAAAACTCATAATTCCGGGAGCTAGTATCTGGAGGCCCCACTGTATTTCGGAACAAAAACAATTATATATATATATATTTAATCTTGTTTTTTATTGGGTGTTGGAGTTCATTCAACAACTGCAGATTTTGTTTTGCACTGTATTTGTCATTGTTTTCTTATTGTCATTAGATGTATTTTTTTCTTACTTGTGGCAGGTGAATAATTTGACTCATCGTTCTGGGTGAAAATCTGACAATTTTATAAATTAATTTACATAAATCCAGTGTATTTTCAAGCATGTACTGTATTTAAGTATGTTTAAAAGGGGATATTAAATATATTTTAGGATATATTTTAGGATAGACAGACAGATCGATGGCGAAAGCAGTGTTCATGAAAATGAATTTGAACTTACTTAATTAACCATCCCCTAAAGTGACCTCTAACTCGATTGTATAGACTTCATAATGTAACAGTTCAAAGACAATGCAAATGTATTTAAGTAAAAACATCCTTTTATTTATATCGTACATTAATTATCAAGGGCAGAAACTAATATGTATTAATGTATGTGTGTTTATATATATATATACATATATACACAGATATATGTATATATGTATATATACACACACGTATATATGTGTGTGCGTATACACACACACACACATATATAACATATTTACACACACATATATAAGGGCTGTCAAACAAGTAATATTTTTAATATGATTAATCACAAACAAGCTATGGATCAACCATGATTAATTGAGATAAATGTGCATTCCTGAATATGAAAAAAATTTAAAATTTACTTCCGTAAATTGTTGCAAGAGAAAGACAGGAAGATGCTTTTAATTGGGAGTAATACAACAAGAGGATTGTTAATATGGAAAAACAAACAAACGTGTAAAAGGAAACTATTATTTTGCTTCATGGATTTGGTGGATTTCAGTCATAACATTCAGCATTCTGACAGTGGCTTGGAAAACAGATCGACTGCTGCTTTCAAAATTTCAAAATTGAAATACTGAGCTGCTGGAGACTAGGCCGGTCTGACGCGAGTTAGGCGTCTGACGTGATGCCTCTACAAATGCATGCTGGGCTTCAACGTGGTGTTTTAAGGTTGAGGTGCTTCTTTTTTTTCTGCAGTGTGTGCAAATAACCAATGCATCGGCCGAATTAGAGCAAAGGTGAGAAGATTGATAGTGAAATTAAAATTGAGGTGTTAGTACTGACAGCCCTTTAAAAAAAAACATATATGAGTGTGTGTGTCTGTGTATGAGTACGAAACATAATTTTAAAATGGTTTCAAAAAAATATTTGAGTGGACAATTTAACACTCCTGTCCACAACAGTGATTTCACAAAAAATGTAAAAACAATGTCAAATATGTTGTTGAAGTGATATTCACATTCACCTGAAGTAAAAAGAAAAAAAAAAAAGAAAAAAAAAAAGGTTGAACTATGGAAAAGACATGAAGAATAGGTGAATATTAAATTTCTGTAGTAGACAACATAAATTTCTGCCAAAAATAATTTAGAAAACTAAGAAAAACATCTTTTTATGGTGCATGTGTACTCCCAAAGATCTGGATTTTGGAAAAAGAAAAATACATAAGAGGAAATAGAGTAGTTGGGTAGTTGGACTGATGTTTTTGGGGTGTTTTTTTTTGTTTTTTTTTTTTTCAATTTTTCTTTACATTAGATTGGGATGGCTTCAGGTAACTCTAAGTCAAAATACATTTTTACAGTGAGACATAACTCTGCTACTACCTTAAAATATACAAGCACAAATACCCCAAACTTCAAATCTTGAAAAACTGAACAAAGGACAAACTCTTCTTTTTTGACATATATCGGATAAAAACATTTCAGAGGGGAGGAAATAAAAGTTGTGTTTCTCCTTGGTCTCTAGCTTTTGGGAACTTGTAGATAAGAAAAAGTACAATTGAAATAAAATGTGTCTCATATAAATAAAACATTCTTGAAAAATCCATAGTGAATTCAAACTAAAATGTATTACTGCGTGTTTATCTGCATGTTGTCTGTTTGAAACCTGGTTTTCCCCTGTAGTTTAATCAAAAATGACTAGGGCACTAAAATCCTTTTTGTTTGTCTGGGTGTGTGTGTGAGTGATGGGTGTTTAGTATGCCCCAGAACTTCAACATTTTCAGTGTAAATGGAGTGGTATTGATTGTTTCACTTCTCCTCATTCGTAAGCAATTGTGTTTTCCAATTCACTTTTTTTTTTTTTTTCAAACTCACACATCTGTTAAAAAAACATGACCAGGGGCAAATGCAGGGTCAGCCATGTATGAAATGACAATTTGACTGGCAGATCTCAAAGCAGCTCTACACAATTTGAAGCTCCGCTACATCTACTGCACCCCACCCATTTTAAAACGTCAATGTGGGTAAGCAAGGTGTGCACAGTTCCGCACATATTCATGGTCACAGTAGAAAACCAAAAGTTAATTAGACAATTAGACATTTTGTGTATGTAGTGAGAGAAGGGACGGGTAAGGTGGTGCCATAATTAAAACTTTTTTTTTTTTTTTTAAACTTCCTCTACAGCAGAGGACAAGGGACCGAGCTCATTGGGTTTCACCTATGGTGTAGAATACTAGTGTTAAAGTGACTTCTCAGTAGGTAAGCAGATAATAGTATTGTTGGCTTCCAGAGCTAGCTATAGATGTTGGATTAAAGGCTGAGGAATGACAAATTTGCCCCCCTTTGTTGAGGTTGTGGGACACTACTGAGACGCCTGTGAGGTGGGGTTGTCGCTCTTGCTCTCCTGGCTGAGCGGGGCCTTGTTCCAGGGTGAGTTTGAGCCGAGTACCGGCGAGTTGTTGAAGCTGTCTTCATCATCCATGCCATTGGCCGCATCAAATTGCGTGTTCTCCAGCCGTGTGATCAGACGCTCATCCTCATCACCGAACTCTCCTCCCATCAGAGTGGGCTCCCCTACTACCATCACATCCTGCATAGTGCCAGAACAGCAGCAATACATTATTTGTTTCATATATTTGCAGAAAAAAAAAAAATGCATTTGATCTATTAAGTCACGTTGTAATTGCTTTGGACTATTATTATGCGGTTTTAAGAAAATTTACCCCCCCCCAAAAAAAAAAACAGTCACTTTTGCAAATTGTAAATTGTTAATTTTTGTCATAACCCCCCCTAGGGGACAGAAATGTTGCAAATATATATGGTTTTGCTACTATTCATTATACGGCAATTTTTTTTTTAGGGGTGTTTAATTTAAATTTAAAAAGAGACTAGCCCCGCCCACAGTTGGCTCCACCCATGGTTTTTACATTTAAAAATTGATGAGATGTTGGCAAAATGGCAACTCGCAAAGAAGATAGGAATTTTTATCTGTTCTTTGTATCTTTAATCTGTTGCGAGCATGTTTTTCTTGTTAATTAACAACTAAATTAATTAAGTATCTCCTTAATCAGTGCATATGTAACAGTTGGCTCTTGTTACTGGAGGCCTCAGATGTACTCACTGGAACCTGGCTTGACAAGGGAAATCCACTGCCAGGGCTTTTCTTTTTGTTGTTGTTGTTGTTATTAGTTCCTCCCCCTGTGCTAATGGTGCTACCACCGGACATCTTACGCTTCCGTCGTTTGTTAGGTGGCTGTCTTGACGGCTCAGCTAAAAGTCAAAGTATAAAGTGAGTTGCATACATTTACTCGCCAACATTTCCACGCAAGTACACATAACTGTGCCCACGATGTGTCGTCATGTGTTGTTAGCTTACCTGGTGGTGCCACCATCCTCTGCCATTTCTGGAAGAGGCAGGTTTTGAGGCAGTCCCTAGGGCTGAGACTGTATGTCTTGTGTCTGGACATCAGTTCCTGCATGGGTTCGAGAATCACACAAAGCTGGAGGAGGGAACAATGAGGCAACATGTTAAAAAAAAAAAAAATCAAACAATTACAAGAGGATCTTTACATTTACATTTACCTATTTAGCAGCTCTTTTATCCAAATCAATTTACAAGAGGAGAATTAGCAATCAAGCTACATGGACTCCTCTCTTGAAATGGGACTACTGTGACTAAAGCAGGACTTCTGGAGTAGGGTGGGAGTAGCAGAAGGACTTGACCAATGAGGTACCTCATAAGTTAGCATAAGTGATTTGAATTGGATGAAGGCAGCAATAGGTAGCTAGGGTAGCTCAGTGAACACGAAGGCATGAACCCTTTTAGGCTGATTCTGGCCTGATCTTTCTTTTATTGAAAAGTGTAAAGCAACATGACTGGGCTACAGAGACAACATGATCTATGGAGTACAGCTGATCATCAACCATGACACCCAAGTTTCTTGCTACTTTGGTAGGGACAAGACATAAGGAGTCAGAATGGCTGGAAAGACCAGTAGTTTTATAGACGTTGAGCTGGAGGTGATGGACTTTTATCCATGCAGATATGTCAGAGAGACTCGAATCTAAGAAGAATCTGACACTCTGTGTTGAGACTGTGGTGTCATTAGGTAGGAAAGAAAGATAGAACTAGGCTTTCAGGCTGTTCAAGTGGTGTAGAATTGCACTGTAATAGAACAGAAGAACTGGCTTGCTGTGCTCCTTTACAAACAAAAAAAATCGTGTAATACCAGTAACATAACAGTAAAGTAAATAATATTCCGTCTTGACATTGAGCTGACTTATTGGAGTTAGACATCATTCACTTTGCCGTAGCCCGCCTCCAGACTCAGTATCCAGGTGCTTTTATTGTTATTTAAGGAGAATTTTCACAAAATGACCATTGCATGGCAACATTACTAGTCTTTAAGCAAGACTTCCCTACCAGGGTAGAGGACCCTTGACTTAATCTGAACACTAGAAATTCATACAGCTACTCCTCCTTTGGGAAGGTAAGAACACAACCTGCTACCTGTACCACTAGGGTTACAGGACCACCTTTACAAATAGAATTATTCCACCAAGGTACACCACAAGGAATGTTTTCCTGTGATGCAATCACAGTCTTTAACTCTTAGCGTCACACTCTGTTCCTTGTGCCTGTGCTCCTTTGTTCAACTCCTGCATTTGCTTCTTCAATCTGCTGACCCACTGCTGCCTATATATACAGCTGCACTACCTCGACTCTTGCCAGATTGTCTTTGCTTCATGAACACTTCCCAGAACTGGTTATTTGATCCAGACCTGACCTGGCCTAGGACATCGCCTTGTCTAAGCTTCGGTAACCCTGCCTGTTGTCTCCAGATCCTGCCTCATTTGCTAGCAGAAGTGCTGTTTGCTTCTAATCAAGACTGATTTAATTCTGATGTGGTGGTGCTGCTACTGGGTTCTTTCCATACCTGTGACACTCTTAGCTCAATCAACACTACACTTAGCACATTATACCTGCTGAAACAGTAAATGTACACCCAGTGCTATATATACTTTGAAGTATGACCATATTGAATTCTTTTTTTTTGTTGATATTTTTTGATTTTGATATAATCAATTTCTGTTACGTGCTTTGCAAAAACTGTAACACCAATAATTTATCACTGGGGATCAATCAGTTATTTCTGATTCTTTTTCTGAGCTACAGTATTTATAGCACTATGGGGGGGTATTATTTAAAAGAGAACCAACATTTTGTTGTTGTTTTTTTGTCTGTAATGAAAACTTCTCCAACATTTATCTGGTAAAATAAAGGTTTGTAAAATAACAAAATATCTGTTTTTCTGTTCTTTTCATTTCTATGCTCTTAGTGACTTTCTTGCGAGGTCTCTGTCCCCCATCCATCCTGCTTGTGTCTGCTGGGTTAATCAGTGTGATCACACTCACCTGTGTCTTGTTCATTAGTCTCATTCATGTCACCTGGTGCCCTGCCTATATATGTGTATATGTATATGTGTGTGTGTATATATATATATATATATATATATATATATATATACACACACATATATGTATATACACATATATATATACACACACATATACATATATACACATATATATACACATATACACACATATATATACATATATATATACATACATATATATACACATACATATATCTATACAGACCTTGTTGGCTCATTGTTCAGTGTACATCTGCTTGCGTCTCTATATTCCCGTTTGTTCCTGCCTGCTCCTCGACACCAGTAAGTGGATACTTTTAAGTCTTTAAATCACGAATAAACTTCCTGCTACAAAATAACACCTCTCGAGTTCTGCCAAGGGGTTCCACCTGCTTCCTGACTCCAACTTAAAACGTAACTGTTTTTCTTTCTTTCTGCTAATTTTAAATATTATGTAAAAAAAAAAAAGTGATGTAATTAACAATCTCTATTACCCATTTAAAATAATTTTAAAAATTCTAAATAATGAATGTGGCTATTCCCAATGAATATCATCATATCAATGTCATTATGAAAAGTTAAAAAAATATATATGTGTATATGTATGTATATATGTATATATATGTATATACATATATATGTATATATATATATATATATATATATATATAAATAGAGGACAAGAAAGAAACTTACTCTGAGGTAGTTGAGGGTGGAATTTGACAGGCCACATCTTGTTATATTTTTGGACAGCTGGTCGAGCATCTGTGGGTCCTGGGCCTGGTCAGTTAAATAGAGCAATTTATAATGCATTAAAACAAACGGCTATGACAACATAACACTTAAAGATTTGAATTAACTGCTAGTTTTTTTTGCAATTACCATGCCATCACTTACATGCATAGCCAGTATACTGCGAGGGATTAGTTCACGGTGTTGTCTGATGCTAAAGTGCCACGTCTTTATTCTCATCATATCATCAAACATGAATTCCAGGTACAAGCGTCCCTCAACGCATACCTATGGTTGTCAAAAGGGCTACAATTAGCATGGCAATGGTGGACAAAGGTAGCATGACAAAAACTGAAGAATGAGCCTATTAGACATGAGATGGTCACTTTAAAAAAAAAAAAAAAAATCAGGATTCAATTGCTCATGAAAGAATAACCTGTGTGAACATAGGCTTTCCATTCTGAGTGACCATTGTGCACTGATCACAGTCCAGGGAGACAAAGTTATTGTGGAAAGACTCCTTGGGATGTTTTAGTACATAGAAGAGCTCAGTTGCACCGCCTTCAAATATACTTCGGAAGTACCGTGGAATCAATGTCCGGCCAATGGCTGGTGAGAGAGGAATGTGGAGGTAAGCAAAATTACAGTCCATTTTGCATCAGATGACTTTGGAAGCAGGGAATAAGTGACACTGGACGGGTGTGACTGTTTCTCACTGTAACGTTTGGGTCCATCCTCCAGACAGAAAGTAATGGTCAACATGGCGTCATCTTCAAAGAACTCTGTAGTAAACGCATCCCACCACAGGTTATCACATTCCTACAAAGTGGTATAAAAGAGGTTCATTAGTAGCCAAGTTCTTTTTTTTTTTACCGAGTTATTTGGTGAGTGAGTCCTACGTAATACTGTTGGTTTACAAACCTCTGTCCAGTTTTGTAGCCGTTTGTTTAACTCAAAGATTCTGTAATCTGTCTGGTTGCCATATGGTGTGTGCCTACTGTAGAATCATGAAAAGATTAAGTAGAAAACAAGGACAACCTTTTAAAAGAATTCACTTGTAACACACACACACACTTACGGTTTCATCTACTGCTTATATTGTCACACAAAAAAAAAAAAACAAACAAAAAAACAAAAAAACTTGCCACCACTTAATCCATACTTAATTTCTCACCTGATGGAGAAAGCATCAATAAAAGTGGTCTTACCCTATGCCTGGCTCCAAGTAAGTAGGAGGATACATTGGGGTGGGACTAGAGAGAAAAAGAGAGGAAGATAATGTTATCCAGATATAGAGATAACCTGCCTTACTTCAAAACCCAGTCAGGTACAATACAACAGTACTTAAATGTGTAAAGATCAAATACAACTTAGCCAATAAGTACAAACAAAGCGACACATTTGGCTTTACGAGAGCATTCAAAAGTAAACCGATATAACCGTTTGCTTTGAATGCTGCGGTTTCTGTGGTTTTTGTTTAGAAATTGGTACAGTATTTACTGGATTGGAAGCAGCGAAAACTTTCACACTCCCTGGGCACTGCTCTCGAACACCAATAATTCTCCCTGCAAATACCTTAACTTATGAAGAGGTAGGGAAAATTCAGAATAAAAAAAAGTATTACAGGGACCCTTTATTATAATAGGTTCAAGCACTGTTAGTGGAGCGAGTGGTTGCCCAAAAAAAAAAAAAAAAAATGGAAAGAAATACCTGGATGCACCTGTTCATTACAATGAGACAGGTTTGGGAATATAGACTTTAAGAATCTGACACCAGTAAACAATATGCCAATCACTGTCTTTTCAAGACGATCTTTCAGGCGGGCTTTATTTTAAGCAACAGCACTGTAAATAAGCAGAAAAACAGCAGGACTGCAGAGGAAAGATGCTACAGAGCAAGTGATAAATCTTACCCCATGTCTCTGTCTAGCATGGTACTGGTAGGGAATGTGCTACTATTGGGGGTCTCCTTAGGGGAGTACAGCTTGAACGGCTTGAAGGAACAGCCTGAAAGACAGGTACAGATAGTTGTACACAAATGCAAGATTTTTGTTTTTTTTTCCAATGATAAATCTAAATCAGTGAATAACAAAGTGATTTATACTTATTTGAAATAATTGACTAATCTATCCCAAACTCTATCCGTTTCATCGTAACCAGGTTCACAGGTTCAACGACTGATTCAATTTTACTTATTAAAACATATGGGTTTTAATGAAACATAGCTAACTGACTAGCTTTATTACGAGATAACTGCCGGGAAAACTAAAAAGCAATGCTCCTATTTCGAATTATAACTAACATTTTAATGTCAATAAATGACAAAAAGTGCAGTTTACACACTTTTACTTTACACTGGTGTAAATGTTATAGTGTATATAGGCTTTGATGTTTATGGAAAACAAAAACAAATCTAAATTTGTGAGCACTATACATACTTATGAAGGCAAGTGCAGTATGTGAGTATTAATCTTTATTGGAAAAACACTGCATTTTGTTGGACGTATTTAAGTCACACGTTGCCTCTATTAAATACGCAACAAAATAGTTTAGTAGATTTAGTAGATTTAGAATAGTAGATTTTCTTTAATTTTGGAGGGTAGACCGATTATCCAATTTTCTTTTATGCAAAATATATCTCAACTACCAATGCAAAGGTCTGAAAGTCAGCCACTGTCCCCTTTGGCAAAAGGTCTGATTGACATGTCCACCCACCAGATTGCATCTGCATGTGTCTACACAACAACAACAACAACAACAACAACAACAGTTATCTGGAACTCGCTCAGGCAAGCATGTGGTCAGTGTGGAAGGGAGTTCTCTAAGGTTTTTGGTTGTAATGCATTGTGAAGTCTATTAGTAGTTGAATAACTACTACTGTTTTTTGTTGACGTCGTGCACTGCGTATCATAGTAGTTTGCCGACATACAGTACCTCTTAGTTCGGTGAGCAAGTGAGGGAAGTAGAAAAAAAAAAAAAAAAGGACACTCGGAGAGAGTTTTCAGGCGCAGGTATTGTCACCTGTCCGGGCTCATTGCTAACGCCGGAAACTGGTCGTTGTTTTCCATTAATTGTATTGTATTTCGCCATCTCTTTCACCATTTCGGCTATTCCGTCCAAGCCGCGGCTGTACTTGGTGAGCTCCACCAAGGAAATTTGATAGAGTAAAACGCTGCAAAGTACTGTATAAACTGAGGAAAGCCATCACAGCAGCCGAGAGGCAGTACAGAGAGAGAGAGAGAGAGAAACTGGACATCTACTACACTACTGCTGACACAGGACGGATGTGGCAAGGCCTGCAACACATCACTGACCACAGGACCACCACCAGCACTATCAGCGCCACAGACTGCCTGACTGGATGAGCTCAACCCCCCCCCCCACCTCCCCAGGCAACTCAACACCTGTCCCATTCCGTAACAGTTTTGACAGGCCAGGTGCACAGAGGAGAGTAGAATTAACCTCGGCGGGAAAACGTCCTAACCAGGCATTAATTGTATGTATTAACGTGCAAACTGTTTTGCACTTGCCGTAAACATATTGCGGCATGTACACACGCAGCAGCTCTATCCCGACAGACAATGTTTTTTTTTGTGATTTATTGCGTATTTGTTCGTCTAGACACATAACCGCTAAAAGTTTCTGTTCTCATCAGCAAAAGTGATGAGACAAGGTACAGGAGCGAGGTGAGCTGTCTGGCCTTGTGATACAGTAATGACAATATCTCCCTTTAAGTGGAAAAGACCGAAGAGAGCATGCACAACCAGCATACACCCCCCCCCAACTATCGATGGTGATACAGCAGAGAGAGTGAGCAGCAGCACCGTGTTCTTCGGAGCGTACTCTCTAATGGCCCTGTCCTAGAAGATCAACACTGCCCAACAAAAAAAAAAGCCCAACAGTACTTGTACAGTACTTCCTCCGCAAACTTAGAAGACCAAGAGCCCTGGCTCCCAGCATGCGCTCCTTCTACATGGACACCATCAAGAGCACCCTGACCATTTGCATCATTCATTGTGTGTTATGGTGCGTGTACCACACGGTGTGCGTGTCAGCGCACATATTGAAACACCGCATGTTGTTGGATATGTTGTCAGCATTTCCAATGTTATAATGGAAACTACCGTTTGCAAAAAAAAAAGTGCAAAAGAAAGTATTTGCTCCTAGCTAAGACCCTCTACTGTGAGAATGGCGAACGAAATGTGGGCTGAGAATCAAATTCAGGTATATATTAGTTTGTACATCCTGGCGTACATTTCTTCTAAGCAACTGAGCCGCAATCTACACAGGCTCTTCAACAAACGTGCACGCCATGCTTGCTTATGATCACGGACCGACTGCTTAACTTGGACTTAAGGACCTTAAACCTGTCACGGAGAAGGTTTGCTCCACAGAGTATGTGGCCACAGCAACTAGTGATGTGCGGATCGATCCTGAAATATCGATACTTCCGATTCTGGATCTTTATGCTCTGAAATCGATTCGGAAATCAAAATATCGATACTTTTGATCCTTGCGCATTCTGAGATGAGGTGTATCCTAAACAGAAACACGGTGAAAAGTATCCAAATTATTGAGATGTTGTCAAAGTGACGCTCGGTTGGTGGGACTACTTCTTCTTCCGCCTGGGTGTGTGCGTCATGCGTAAGCACAGGGGGCTCTACTCCGTGCTCTCACTCAGTCACTATTGATGGGAATTTCGGCTCTTTTTTTAGAGAACCGGTTCTTTTGGCTCGGTTCACTGAAAAAATCCGACTCTTTCGTGTCCCAAATGGGTCCTCAGATTTTTTATTTTATTTTTGTTTTACAAATAACATGTTTTCAGAGTATTTCATATGATTGTGTTCTCAGGTTTTTCTATTGTTGTGTTGACTGTATAGTAAAAGAGGCAGCTACCTCAGTACACTCCAGAGTTTAAAATAAATAATAAACTCTGTCTTGGATTCCTAAAGAAGCTATGATTTGAAATACACTTTTTTTAAATTTAAAAGACAAATGATAAAATATCGGTATCGATATCGGCGATACCAGACCAAATTTTACTCGGTATCGGATCGAAAAGGAAATTGGTGGTATCGAACATCACTAACAGCAACCAATTCAGCGTCTTGGTGCAGCCAGCTTTGTAAAACCAGACAGTCAAAGTTTCTTCTAATACAGACTTAACTAACTCTGATTTAGCACCAAGCCTGCTTTAAGAAACGGATCCCCAGTCCTGGTTTTTACTTGCATCATCACAATATCAATATCCTGCTGTGGCCGCATTGTTTGTGTGATAAAACGTTCAGTGGCTGAATATTCGGTGCACCCATTAACATATGTATTCGTGTTTTTTATGCCGTTTGAAGTTGTAGCTGTGCAGACAATGCAGACAGTCGAGGTAGAAAAAAGATGCGGAGAAGAGAAATGTCCAGAAATATTGAGTAAAAGCGAAGAGACCCCTCTCTATGCTGCGGTTCTCCTTTAGCTCCCTCAGTCAATTGCAGACTTCTTTTATTCCAATCTCGTGAGAGTTTCGCTGTATCGCAGTATTTTACAGTCGTTTTTTTTTTTTTTATTTCCAATATTTTCATTATTTTTGTGATAAAAATTTAAAAATAAACAAAGACAAGAGATCAAACACAGCATTCAGCATGCTCCTCTCTTCCTCACACTGATTGGCTCATGCATTTCTTGGGCATCTCCCCTTGTCTGTCAGCCACTCGTTGACTTTGCTCTGGGACGGTAAATGGTGCGTTGATAATTTAAACACCCGATGCCTCCTGAATGCTCTGCAACTTCTCAGGCTTCTGTTGCTAAGCCCAAACAAAGGCGCTTACACAGATGACAGTTGGCACCATTTATTTTTCTTTACAATAATGTGCGCTCCTGCGCTGTCGAGGAATATTTAGACACCTTTTTCTGTCACGCGATAATAATTGGCATGCACGATAATTTCACTCTTCACTTCATTCGCATGTCCTCGCACAGACCAGGACTAAAAAAAGGGGGCTCAGCTTCGCAGCCGAGACAGAAATAGGCTATAAACTTTTACTTCCTAAACACAAAAAGTAAGTCCACTTCATGAAGGATAATTAAAAAAATAAACCAGATCAAGATGAGCACAGAAACCAAATATTGTGCATAACTGAAAAATAAAGCGTTTGGATGATGGAGGAGACTTAACATCCAATGTGGTCTAAGTGTACGAGAGAACCTGTTGTGTTGTACGCAGGTGCACCTGCAGTTAAAACATTATTATTAGACCATATCATAGCGACACCTAACGCAGTTAGCCTTGTTTTTGGGTGATATGCCATTTGTTTGTAGCTGAGCTGTTATCAATGTCACTCCCATATCATTGCTGAATAAACTCAATACTTCACCATCTGGCAGAGAACTGAAGGCGTCAGGCAAGAGTTAAACACTACTTTCCTAACTTTGTTTAAAAAAAAAACAAAAACTAAGAATCAAACTTCTTTATAAACATATGAAGAGAAATATATCAGCTCCAGATATCTCTTGTAGAGCCCATTGATTAATTGAATTTACCTCTTAATTGAAATTACCTCTGCAATGACAAATTGTACCCTGGCTCAAAGCATCCAAGATGGTGCCAGAAAATGTACTGAAAAGTGATCTTTGGTGGGTTTTTTTGTTGTTGGTCTGTCAAATGTTCCATGTTTTTTGTGGTGCATCCGCCGCAATTACTTCCTTGCGTTTTCATTCTTCTTTTGTTCTTTAACGTACACATTTCAATACTGCCATACAGCTGACTATACATCATGCTAATCATTTTTGTAACGTTGCTTTGTACAAATAGATCAGTATCAAGGATTAGCATTATTCAATGCCTGATCCTGCTATTTCATCAATATCAGACCAGATATCAATCTTCAATCAACCAACCATGTTTTTTGCATCTCTTACCTACACACACAAGTAACGAATAGGGTGTAACAAACAAAAGTTTAAAAAAAAAAAGGTGTCCATTAAGGAACAAATAAGGGTACAAAGTACTAGGTAAAACGCAGTGCCTCGCCTGTCATCATGATAAAAAAAAAAGAAGTACCTACCTAAAATAAATATTAATATTTTCCACTTTTTGACATTTTATTAAGTAAAATTGCCAAATTTGAGTATTTTGCAATCAAACAGAGGACGGAAATCCCGGGTGAAGCAGCAGCAAGCTGTGCCTCACTTCTGACTGCACGATCCAATACAAACTGGGTCACATGACGCTTGCCAGTTTCTGTTCCTCAGCCAATAAAGTGCAAAGAAAAGTCAGCTGGGGAGGCAGCCTGATCCGACTGACTATGAATTGTATTTCAAGACAGAACCATTTCTCAAAACTGGACTTCCGGTCCAAACAGAAGATGATAAAGATGGAAGACCGACCAACCGCCGGAGCTAAAAGGTTTGCGTTAAACTACGGGACAGAAGAGTTGTTATTTTTAAATGTGGTGGTACAAACGAAAACGAAAAGAATCTACTTTTACCGCTTTCATGGTCTTTTATTCTGTATCGTGTGATAACGTTTGGACTAACTTAGGATACTGTTACCTCAAACATTTGCAATGAAGCCTCAGCAGACATGACACAAAGATCAGCCACGCACATTCAAAGCCAGATTTCTTTAAAAGAAAAACAACCTGATAGACAACCTTTAATAAAAGCACCAGAATTTAAAGTTAAAGTGAAAAATAACTTAATGTTTTACTGAAGGTCAAAATTTAATTCATCTCTATACTTTAATTTGTTTACGATAAATATGAATAGCTTAGACACAAGAAGGTGCTCTATCCATTTGTATAAAAGAAATGTTCTTTGTAGGACAAATATATTCCTGTGTATATGTTTGCGTTGGTATAAGTGTAATTGAAAGAGGAATGCTGATGGGATATGAAGCATTACCAGGTGAATGCTGTTGGATGAACAGTAAAATAAGATGCTCTTTTTGGTTCTTACAATTGTAAATCTGAATCTGAATCTAAATACGAACCTCACCACACGTCACTGGTAAAACGTAATAGGATACAAACTGAGACGATATGCAGAGTAAAATGCTATTAAAGTGTTTGTGGTAGAGAGAGAGATGATACGTGTTTAATTTCATAGACAATCAAAATGAAGGTTTCAGTATTGCTACCGGTATCAACATTTTTTGATTGATACCCAAATGAAGGTTTCAGTATTGCTACCAGTATCAACATTTTTTGATTGATACCCAAGTTGGTTACCAATCTGAGCCACCAATACTCAACGCAAAAAAAAAAAAAGATGTTGACTGGTTGTCCTTGCCAGAGGCTCTACACTTTTTCCAGACAAACATGTTCACACTGACTTTTAATATGGGATTCGCTACGCACTCTATACTCTTGTGCAATTTTTACATGGTGATTACCGCATTAAGTGCCTGTGCAACAGTTTGGGCTAACTTGGGATAGGGATTTAAATAATTGATGACTAATCAACAATCAAAATATTTGTTAGTTGCAGCCCCAGCTTGGTTATTGATTGTTGGTAATAAAAGTTGTCTTCACCCAGGTCTGTAAAAACATCAGTAAAAAGCACGGGGAAAAGATTACAAAAAGGTGGAAGATAAGCATGCACGAGACTTCATGGGACTCGTCTAATTAATGCACATTAAGAGTTTGAATTTTATGGATCCAATTGGACAAGTCCTTCCTGCTGTTGGCAGCGCAAACGGAGCGAAACCTGCAGTAGTTGTAATTGGCTTTTGCACGCGAATTTGTATCAAAATCAGGGTTATTTAACATGGTTACTCGTTGAATATGTAGCATTTATTAAACAGGATAGTTTTCTTAATACCTTCCTGTTGATCTTTTCCTTTAAAGAACTGAAATTATAATATTATTACAATGTGTAAAAATATTAAAATATAAATTACTAGCAAAAATGGATTGAAACAACTACAAAAGTGGAGTGGTGAAGATACCACCCAGTAGCCAAGCGTGCACAAAATATGTTTGCGGTCCTTTAAATCAAGTTCTTTCAGTGAACAGTGAACTTGCTGTACGGTTGAAAAAACAATGCTACTCTTTCCTCCTTCTCAGATCTTTACTTGCACTTACTTTTTAAAACATCTCCACCAAAATATACACGTTTAGCCTTCAAAGCACAGATGCACAGATCATTTGGAACACGTGGCAAATGTGCCAAGGACAATGATAATGCCAAAAAAAAAATTGGCAAAATTGTTTGTGATGGTGAAGTCACAATCAAAATTGGATGGATTTTACAGCCTTAACGTACATTACAAGTTGTGTTAATTTATGCAGAGAGAAAGAATAAGAACAGCGATGGTTGAGGAACAGCCAATCAACAGAGAAAATTAAACCATGCTTCTTTTTAAAAAAAAACTAGAGACAGAGCATTTTGTTAGTGTTTTAAACTAGAGACAGAGCATTTTGTTAGTGTTTAGCCACAGGTATGCAGTAGCAGTGACAAGATGATAAACATTTTAGTCAATCTGTGCATAATCCCTCCATGTTCTATTGTACATAAAAGAGTACATTTAAAAATCCCAGAAGAGCAGAAGAAGAAATTATTTATCAACCATTGGTTGACCCCAACGTATTAAGATGGCTTTACACATTGGTCACTAAAAGGGCGAAAACCCCCTTTTGCAAGAACATTGGAAAAATTATCAATGCCATTGTTTTTCATTGGTTGTCAAAAGTCTTTCTTAATTGAACAACTACAGCATTAAGAGTGAAATAGAAATAAAATATATTTATGTGAACACAAGGCCAAAGATGACTTGACGCCATTATGTATGTGCATCATTAATCATTAGTTCATGTGCAACTTTTATTTACCCTGCACTACAAACATGTAGAATCGATCCATCGGTACTAAAATAACATCAAACAGGTCAAAATGTTACATACACATTACCATGTGCACATATAGGTTTAAGAGATATAGACACACACACATATATATATACACACACGCACATATATATATACACATTCATATATATATATATATTTATATATATATATATAGTTTGAAGACACTGGCAAACTCAAATGTTATCATTTATTTTATATATTGATAATTTAGAGGCTTTCTGACTTTGTTATGTGCAACAACTAGTTTAACAACTGAGCCAACATTGAACAGAAAAGCAAACACGGGGGATGTAATGAATAAATAATCGATGTTATGGGGTCCATTAGTTGTATGGCTCTCCATTAGCTCATCAAGACCCTGTTAGCGGCTAATGAAAGGGTAGTCACAATCGTAGCAACTGTGGACTGCTTGTCCTGCAACTGTTTTTTTTTAATCTACCATATTGTTTTATTAAACCTTTATTTTTGCCATATAGGCGAAATCTAATTTCGCGTACATTCATCACTCTCAATTTTTGCCCAAGATCCTTAAAAACGTGTAGATGCCAGGTGGTGCAAAAGGGATAGCATTCAATATCGGTGGTTGAGCATTTACACGAAGATCCTATCGTGGTTTGATCAAGTACCAATGCGTGCCGTTTACAATGTCTGTCTTTTACAGGAACAAATAAATGTCCGCGACACGGACAATCGCTAAGTAACACCAAAGCATTAGCTGACTCTTTTACCGCCGTAGGATCGCCTTAGGACTGCGGTTTTACGACATGCATTTTCAGATGGCGTTCGTAAATACCACGACCATGATTCGCGTGTATAAAAAATACATTTTCAAAGGGAATTAGAATCGTGCGTATAATGCTAACGCTTAGCCTCAAGGCTAGGTTAAACCCACTAAGCTTGGACTGTCCATGATTGGATTTAATTTTGCCTGTAACATATGTAATTTTATTACAGTATTATCACCACTAAGTAATTTATTTGCGAGTACAGACTTACAATGTTCAACGTACTTTGAAGGCCTTGACGTGAAGCGTTATTTTACTGGGACACTCACAGTAACAATTATAGCTGGTATTAGCCACAATGCTAACGCCTTCGCGATAAACCTATTTTACATGATTATACAAAGAAGAAAAAAAGAAGCAAAGGCAGCCGAGTTGTAGAGTTTTCATAGTAACCATAGGTCCAAACAAAAGTATTTGTGTGTGTATAATAAGTTATACTTCACCTGCGAGGAAGTCCAATAAGAAAACTGATGTTTACAGATCTGTGTGGTCGACCGTAGGTACGCTCCGTGCGTAAAAACGGATAGGTCTGCTAGAAAGTGGTTGGTTTAACGTGCCGACACAATACGTCCCTCTGAATAGGATCAATAAAAACCATCTCCAACCCGTAATGGAAAAATAAGCTGAGCCTAAATCAGGAAAATGTTTTTCCTTGCATGAGGCCTTGTTAGTTGGGCTAAAGCCTGCTGTGGATTTACATACGAACCCCGAGGAGCTCTTTGTTCACAATGACATGAACAAAAGCTATTGGCCCTCCTCCTCCTCCTGTCTCCCATCAGCGCCAGCGATCCTCCTCATCCCCCACAACTGCAAATTTAATACTGCAAAGCATTTCTTTTTTTCTTTCTTTTTTTCTTTCTTTTTTTTCTTTTTTGTTAATATGCCGGAGAACTGCTGGCATCCCAATACGTTAACATATTTAGTAGGGGTGCCCGATATTATCTTTTTGCCAATATCCGATATGCCGGTATTGTCCAAACTTAATTTATGCAGCTGTTTTCCTCTAAAATTATTTTTAAGTCACATCACATATCTCCTGTTGTGGAATTAACACATTACCTACTTTTATTGTGATATCCCACTAGAGGCTTCCACAAATTAACATAATCTGCATAAAATACATTTTAAAGTGATTCTAGTATATATTGGCCAAACCCAGGTATTGTGTTATCGGCTTTTCATATTTGAGGAAAAACCCATCATATTTCTTACTTAGATATTACATAATTATATGCTAATATCGGACCGATATGATCCGATATTATCCCTAATATTTAGAATGAATATTTTAATATAATTTGCACTGTCAGTGAAAGTCAATTTTTTGAAGAATAGAAAGTAACTTTATTAATAAGAACAGCAAAAATAAGCAGTGCAAAAATAAAACATGCTATCACATCATGCCTCCTCTTCTCACGCTAATGTATTTCTCAGTTGTTGGGGGGGGGCATCTGTTCCAGAAGAGCAGCACATACTGTATGTTTTTCTCCCCAACAGATTCCACGAAACCTTCAGGGACGATCTCTTAGTGGTTCCTAAGCCAGCCTGAAGATGTAATCACTCTACAGCATGTCCTGGGTCTGTCTCGAAGTCTGCTACCAGAAAAAACACGTGCATAGTGTGTCACCCATAGAGATATTCACTAGCAGTATTTGTCAAAATTTAACGGATCTAATTTGACAGGTCCTTCCTGCTGTTGGCAGTGGTAGTGGTGGAAATATAATTTTAAAAAAAACAAACACCAGGGACATGAAGTTTTGTGCACTGTGAATTTTGTGTTTCAAAATGAATCAAGCAGGTTGAATTGAACCTAATTCGACATTGACAGCCCTATACTCTATGTACTGCAGTACCTGTTTATTGTCCAGGTAATGTATCTAATTACTAAATAGTGTTTTTTTTTAACAAAGCTTCAAGAAAGATGCAATTTTGTAACCATTGATTGAAAATGCTTTCAATACCTTTAAAAAGGGGGTATTCATTGGAAGTTTTCCCCACTGGCAATTACATTATTGTAGCGACTTTTAAAGTTTAAAGCCACTGAGAGACTGAAAATGGGCCCAGATGTCAGACGCCCTTTCAAAAAAAAAATTCACTGGGATTTCAGAGTATCCAAATATTTATTAACCAGACAAAAAGGTTACTCAAAAGAGTTCAATACTAAATCAAAAATAATCCTTATGAACAACGAATAACAACTGAAAATTAGTGATCTAAAACCACTAAAATGCTTCTGAATGAAGTTCCAAATGTTCTCGTCAAAGACTCTGTAAATACATCAGTTCATACAGGAAACCAACAAAAATAATGAGATCTAACAAAAAAATAAACCCGACTGAGTAAAGAGTAAAGCTATAAATAAGAAAAGCAATTTCATTCATTCTTTCCCGTGCTGAGGAGTCGTGACTGCGCAACGTTCACCTCGCTTTCTCGCAAATTATTGTCTCCGAAATACTGCCACTGGCCAACTGCTTTTCGTGAATTTAAATGCGAAGCAACTGGTTCCACTTCTTCTAATGTCTGAAATCTTTGCTCGGCGATCACAGTCACTCTTGGCAACCTTAGCTTATTTTATTGCTTCCTTGTTCTTAAGGATAGTCCAAATCTACGACTTTTGTATGCCGTACTTTACAGCCAGATCTGAAACAGAAACAACATTCTCATGGTTTCGTGTAATCTTTATTCCCTTCTATTGTTGTTCTCTTACTATTTTCCCTATCTGCCTTTCCCATGGTGATTTATGAAATTAAAAAATAGAATTAATACAACGTAAGAAATACCGGCAAATTCACAAAACAGTTCTTAGCGTGTATATCCCGAGCGCAGACTGACGCCACACACTCACTTGATCACGTGATCATTTGCGGCGTGCCTTGTATTGTTGCCTTGAAAAGTGTCTTAGCCTTGTATTGTTGCCTTGAAAAGTGTCCCCGGTGCCCTTTAACCTCTGGCACCACTCCTCTAGGGCCATCTTAACCGCCAAGAACTCCCTGTTTCCAATGTCAAAATTTGATTTTCCATTCATAGGGATGGAGCTTTTGGTCAGAACTTGAGTGCTGGGCGATGAAGTGAATCGATTCTTGAGTATCTGTAAGGCTGCCTCAGCTGAAAGAGACCACTGGAGAGGCAGCCCCCGGAGAGGTCAGGTGAAGAACTGGGGTTGGAGGAGAGAATAGCTGCTGAAGCTTACCAGAGGCACCTCTGATGGCAGGAGGGGGCTCAACCCCAGAACGGCCCCAGTGACCCAGTTGATGTGAGGGTTGTAAAGACAGATTCCCAAAGGATGAGTGGTAGGCAGGAGGACAGGACGTGGAACTGAACTGTCTCAGGGTGATTGCCGGAAAAGCAGCAAGTGAAACACTTTTGAGCAAATTTTTTTTGCTTTGAGATACAAGTAAAGATTTGAGATAACGAGCAAGCATACAGATAATTCCACCTTGCATAACTGTATGAACTCTGCTCAATTTAACTCTTACATTTTTTTTTTGTCATTACTTTACTCTGATGACTTTCACTGATTGGAATCAGCCAGGGATGCATAGTCCAGATAGTAGCTGTTGACAGTAGCTGTTGACAGCGTCAAAATGATCATCAGTCATCGTGGAACAGTACTTGGACTTAATGATTTTCATGTGGGGAAATTGGCTGACTCACATAAATAAGTGCAGACAAATAATGCAGTCAAAGGAGGTAGCACATTTCATTTTCGTGAGAGTGAGTGAGATCCAGAACTGTCTATTAGCTCCGGACTTCAGCTGAATGACGGCTTGTGGTGTCAAACTCTCATCTTCCACTCCAGAAGAGTTCAGGTAAAAAGGTTTTTTTTTTCCATTTGTGATGTGAGCGACAACCTCCGCATCTTCTTGAAAAAGGCACCACATGAATGCAGCGACTGGCTCGAGCACAGCAAAGTCTTGAAAATGTTTGTGAAACTCGGACAGAAAATTGTCCATCTGCTCTGTACAGGGATGCACTGTCAAGTTCTTCCCTTGCATCTCCAGCTCTGACGTCATGTTCTGGAAGTCTCTTTCTCAGCTCTCTTATTGGAGGCCCGAAAATGCTGCTCCACCTTGTAGGTACTACAACAGTCCTTTTAAGGACTCTAACTCCCACAATTCCACTGCTTCCGGTAAATCCACATACGTCACGACCAGTAACCTCCGCAACCTTTAAATTTGGCGGGGGCCCGCCCCAA
>NC_024315.1:19383400-19383816 GCF_000523025.1 Cynoglossus semilaevis
AGACGTTCACTACAGTAAGGCTGGCATTTGGGCACGTTAGTTAACCTGTAGTATTGTTAAGTGCTATTTAAACTTAAGGGACAGTTTAAGTGCGCATATTGAATGGTGTTGTGTGAAATCTGCGCTGCTTTTATAGCTAGGCTGTTGCATGCCCTTCTTTTCTAACCTCCTGACTCGGTGTTATACTCTTGTACACCGTCAGTATTTCAGTGTTAACTTGTAACGTCCTTTGTCTGGACTGCTTTTGTTGTACCTGAGCGCATCTTGGTGCGCGTACACGACACCCAATCACACCTCCGTGAGCGCGTACACGCCTCTCGTGTTTCCTGTTGCCGTTCCTTCTACCTCGCAGTTCTTCTTCCACTACTGCGCAGTCGCGTATGTGAACACGCCTCAAGGGCTCAGTCGCTTGCTTG
>NC_024315.1:19384009-19413425 GCF_000523025.1 Cynoglossus semilaevis
TTCATTGAAGCCACCCAATTTGCCAAGAACTCTTAAAAATCCTTCAGATATTTAATTGTTATTGAGTACTATTGATTTTTAGTATATTTGTAATACTTTATTGTTATACATTATTGCTATGTTAGTAGGATGAAATAACAATTAAAAGATAACTTTAATGAGACTGATCGTGTTATTAATTTGAGACTGGTTAAGGAGGAGGCAAACTTACTTAAAAAATGACATAGTAAAAAAAAAAAAAAAAGTTCTCCTCCCATTCCGTATGGAAGATATACATTTTTGGCTTCCTATTTGGTACAGCTCCCCCACTCATTTTTATACCTTTACTTAAGTTTAAAAGAAAGGAAAAAAAAACAAGGGCTAAAATTTGTTTGCAGATTCTGCCTTGTAAACATCATTCAAGTGACACATTTTTTTTAGTTGGGATGGATGATAGGCTGACATATAAGCCATATTTACAGTCCTGATCCAAAATGATTTACATAATAATGAAATAATAATCTAAATTATACAGTATAAATGCCTTCCGATAAACCCACACTACCTTGGCGATCGACTGGTAGAACACGATCGACGTATTGGGCGCCCCCTAATCCACATGATCCGGTGTGTTGCAGAGTTGACATTTATGTACGTTTCCCTTCCTTTAACAGCCACTGGCTTTTCTTATGCTCCGCCACGTTACCAGTAAATAGAAATAATTACATTTCGGTCAAATGACATCTCATTTTTTTATATTTCATAGTTATGCTTTAATTCATGTTGATCCTTGTTTATAAGCTCAACCCTTCTTGACATTATATTTCAGTGATCATCTTTGCATGTTGGTGGGTGAATGATGCAAGTTGATAAGGGTATGTGATGGAGTAAGGCAGAAAGACACCTTAGCTCTTTCCCATCATCTTCACCAGGAGCTGTAAAAAACAAATAAAAGTTTATATCAAGTGGCTGTTTCACGAACCTACCATGCTTACTCTACTGTAATACTCTATGGTATACCACTGTCCACCAGACAGAAAACCATTAGCAAATGCTCCAATTGATTTTACACTACAAGTTGAATTTGTATCTGTTCATGATCTGAACAAGTTTAAACTCCCACCTACTTTTCAACTTCATTTGACCACATACAAACCTGTTCATGATCTGAACAAGTTTTCAACTTCATTTGACCACATACAAAAACATCATGTTCAGATCAATCAAGATGATAGTAGTTGCAATCATTTTAACAGCTTAATTGTATGTTTAGCTACGAAATTGGTTCTAGCCCATTTCTTTTTTTTTGTACCTTTGACTTTCAAAACAATATTTTTCACCTTAGCATTATACTTATTTCACAGATGATGCAAAATACAATCTGCATTATGTGCAAGTGTATTTTCCTGTACGTAGGATATGATGTGTATGCGTACCTTTGTTAGGCAGTACTCTCCATCGACCAGCTGTTCAATGACATTGAAGTGGTCTGTGTTGGGCACATCCTCCATGGTGACACTTATTTCTGATTCTTTTAATTTCTTGAAGGATGAGGAAACAGATAATAAACAATATATTAAGATATAAAAATGGATTTTTGAAATAACTTTCAATGTTGTTTTAAATACATTAAAACACTGTTCACACTATTCTATTTTTACACACGTTACTACACATGTGGGCAACATGCCCGCTTGGTAAAAGACATGGGACTGAGTAGTTTTGAACTCTAGCTGGAAACCGACAATCAGTCTTAATAAAAGTTCAGCCATGTTTTGTAAGATTGTATGACAGCTGGTTTCTGTCTTGTAATTACTGGTAGATGTTTCTAATAAACCCCTCGATCCCCCCGACAAAATCGAAGAGGTTCACCTCGCCCGGATTGACGTCACCGGGGCCCCACCCTGGAGCCAGGCCCGGGGTTGGGGCTCGCAGGCGAGCGCCTGGTGGCCGGGTCCTTGCTCACGGGACCCGGTCGGGCTCAGCCCGAACAAGCGTCGTGAGCCCGCTTTCCAGTGGGCCTACCACCCGCAGGAAGGCCCACAAGGGGCCGGTGCCTTGTGATTTGGGTGGCGGTTGTGGGCGGAGACCCTGACGTCCCAATCCCTGGACAACCACTCGGGCTATGGGGACATGGAATGTCACCTCGCTGGGGGGGAAAAGAGACTGAGCTCGTGCGGGAGGTCGAGCGATACGATTAGATATAATCGGGCTCACCTCTAAGCACAGTCTGGGCTCTGGGACCCAACTCCTTGAGAGAGGCTGGGGTTGCTCGCGGTGAGAGGCGGCGTGCTGGCGTAGGCTTACTTATCGCCCCCCAGCTTGCCAGTCCTGTGTTGGAGTTCTCCCCACTAAGCGAGAGGGTCGCTTCCCTGCGCCTTCAGGTCAGGGACAGGTGCCTCACTGTTGTTTCGGCCTACGGGCCGAATAGGAGTGTAGACTACCCGGCCTTCTTGCAGGCACTGGGAGGGGTACTGGACAGTGCTCCTCCCGGGGATTCCATCGTCCTGTTGGGGGACTTCAACGCTCATGTGGGCAGCGACAGTGACACCTGTAGGGGCGTGATTGGGAAGAACATCCGGCGCCTCAGGAGGGAGAAGCAGAAGGAATATTTCGAGGATCTCCTCAATCCCACTGACACGCCTTCCGCGGAGGGAGCTGAGGCTGAGGACTCAGCAGCTGATCCTCCCATCTCCTGCGCTGAGGTCACCGAGGCATTCAAAAAGCTGCTCGGTGGAAAGGCGCCGGGGGTGGATGAGATCCGCCCTGAGTACCTCAAGTCTCTGGATGTTGTGGCAGGGCCCATGCAGGTGCAGCCACTGACACGGGTCCCGTAATCGGGCTTCTCCTTATATTAGTAGGAGCCGGGACTAAGAGAGGACTGAGGGACTGCGCAGAGGCAGCGATAGTCATGATAGCACTGATAGTCATGATAGTCATAAAGAGACTGTTGAACATCGTGTTGATGCCAGCAATGATAAGCTTTTCTCCATTGTTCTCAAACTTCTCTCTGTAACTGTGTAAGGGAAGTGATTATGGCACAAACTTGTTGCTAATTGGATGACACAGAGCGTTGTTGCCTAAACAGCTATTCATTTGCGTTCATGCAATGCTCCATTTGTGCCACCTGATATTAAGGTGCGTGTTCTTGTTCCATTTACATTTATTGTGTTTGTAGAGTTACCGCTCAAATCGTGTCCAACAGGTTTCGGGGTAAATGTCTCTGTTTGTTTACCAGAGCAAAAGTCATACTTCCTTGTATATCCAACAAACAAGATAGACAAGACAACTTTCAATATTACATAAATCAACAACGTATACTGTCCGTGTGCTACACTTACATTGTAATATTCCACTGACTGCCTACGGAACTCTGGTGAATCATTCTCAGCAAAGGCCACAACAATTTGGCAACTGGACAAGGAGAGTTTAAGCTGGGGGACCAACAGACTGGGACTGTTCCTCACTGCGTCCTCCCTGCAAAGAGTTGCAACCACGAGAAACATTTTAAGACACTGGAAAACTGCCACAGTTGGAATCTTGAAGGCTGTGGCGCAGTAGGTCACGCAGTTGTCATGTCTTGTCAGGGGCGATGAGTTTGATTCCAGAGTTAGTAGGCCTGAGGTTTATGGCAAAACCTGTAGTGTAAAGAGCTTTGAGTGGTCATCAGCACTGTACAGTATCTATAGTACTGTCATAGAAAACATAAATAATCAAATAAGATATCAATGCAGTCTTTGTGGTTTATCTGGTCATTTATCAGATTATTGCTTTCTATGCATTGGGGGAAAAAAAAAAACATTTCACCTACGAAAGCAAAGACAAAAGCCCACACATAATCCTTCACATAGTTCTGTTCATTAAAACCAAATTTTCATTACCCACAACAGAGTTTGCCACACGACTCATCAGCTTCATCGTTCAATGCCCATTTTAACACGTCTTCGCCTTGAAACGATTTATGGTGTTTAACGATTAAGTAAGTCAGCCAGAACGATGCTTTGGTGGTGATTTTTTTTTTCCTCGGGTCTCTGAAAAGTAGTATTTGTATTCTTTGAAATAGCAATGGTAGACTTACAGATGAGGCAAATGCACTTCAAATAACACATGGGTCATCACACTTGTATACAAGCACGCCAAAAAACTCTTGTTGTCTACTTTGCCTCCAATGTATTTCTTTTAAACTCAAGAAAGGGTACAAAAATGGAAGTGGATGAGATGGACCAAGTAAGAAGCTAAAAACCTACCGTTTCCATGCAGAATGGGAGGAGGACTTACAATTTTACAATGTCATATTTCAAATGCGTTGCCTCATCTGCCAATCTACCATTTCCGGACTGTTCATGAAAACTACAACACTGACTTCCCTCTGGAAAGCAAGCGAGAAACAGAAAGGTGAGGACCTCTTCCACTTATCCGGACGGCAGTCATTTTTCTCACGGTTGACCAGAAAAGAGAAGGCAGCCATCAAAGCATCATTCCTGGTGAGTCATCAAATCGTTACTTTCCCAGACTTCCCTCAATTATAACTGCATAATAGACCAACAAGCATTATGCAAAAAGATACTGGATATGGCAACGAAGATCGCCTGTTCCATTCGAGCCAAATTTCTTCAAAGAGCACATCTGGAGAAGGCTGACTGCTAACACATTTTTAGTTGTTTTTATTGAGTTGTTGCTACACACTGACGTGAGACGACGTAGTCAAGGGAAATTCCTGCAAAGATTTCGAGAGTTCTCTCTGGATATTAAGGAGTTTTTTTCCATATAGCTAAACATACAGAATACAACCAACTAAATGACGACCAGTGGCTGCTAGACTTGGCATCTGACAAACGTGTTAAATGACCTTAATGTAGAGCTGCAAGGAAAAGACAAAAACCTTGATCAATAAACTGCCTGTCAGTGTTTGACAAACACTTACAAAAACCGTGATCAATATGATCAGCTTGGTTAATTGTTTCAAACAAAAAAAATTCTCAGATTGAGAACTGCCTGTCAGTGTTTGACAAACACTTTCAAGATTTCGTTTAACTGGAGCGAGTCGCTACATTCATGAGCTACCTTCTTCGGGACGATGCAGAGGTTGATTCATGCCCCGTGGCATCAAAAACTGAAACACTGTTTCGCCTGAACCTTTCTGAAGTGGAGGATGAGATTCTGACACTACAAGCTGAATATTAATATTAGATTCAGCTTAAATCCAGGGCTAATGGACAGTTGTCTGGAACTAACTCACAGAGGGAAAAAATACCCCTGCCTGAGGAAATGTGTTACCTCCTTGATTATTTGGCTTTACTTACTTATGTGAGTCAGCCTTTTCCCACATGAAGATTATTTGTTATAATTTATGGGACAAAACCTCACAGCCCCAGTTTAGGATGTCGAAAAGGGCACCCTGATGAGCCTGTAAGTTATAAAGGCACATAGAGAACAAACTGAAGTTCCTTGTGAGGAAAATTAACTTCAAGAGGAAAAACAAACTTCAACAGAGAAATGAAGCTGCAAATTTGTCAACGGACGTTTGCTTTGGACGAATTTCTACACTAGAGTAGCTTGTCTGTTGGATCGAAACATGAGTTGATGAGCTTCAGCCCACTGTCCCTGCTCTATTAATATAATTCTGTGTTCAAACGCAATTCAATTTTTACACCTTCCCTTTGGTGTCTGCTTCTGAGACACCAATTTCGATGACAAAATGTCCATAGTTACAGACAACTCTTTCACTGGAATAACTGCAGTCAAGTCACTTACTCAGTCATCTTCAGAGGCTCATTGACATAAGTTGACAAGATGGGCAGAAGGTCATAGATGCCACTGACCAAGAGAGCCCCTATAAAACAATATTGAAAACGGTGTGAAAAAACCTTGGACAATGTATTATTTCTAATCGTCTGTTCCTTCAGAAAACTGTATGAAACACTAAAGTTTGATAAGAATATAGGATACATATAAATATTTTTTGACTGCCCCAACCTGTCATACACAGTCAGATGACGCGTGTTTCGAATTTCTAATTAATGATAGGGCTTGTTGTCCGGTTTATTTAAATGCCTTTCTCTATTGCTACTGTAGATTACCGGAAAAGTACCGTATTTTCCGGACTATAAATCGCACTTTTTTCATCGTTTGGTTGGGGGGCACTCTAGCTAGCTCGTGCGACTTATACTCCAAAGCAACATATAATCCGGGAAATATGATAGTTTTCTGGAAACCGTAGTTGTCCCAAAAAGCAGACCTTAAGGCAATGTTTCCATTCAATATTGAAGGTTCACTTATGCCTATTCCTCAGTGAAGTAAAGTTGGTCAATGTCGTTAAATGACTCTTGGGAGCAGCAGAAAGTTGGACTGTGGTTCCACTCTGCATCTATACACAGTATGTCTACTTTTGGTTTACTTACATTGAATGTACAGTGTGAACTAAAAGATAAAACCGCATTGCAGTTTGTATAATTCTAAAATATTGTAATATTGTTTAACATATATATGTATGTACAATATTAATTAATACCGTACAGTAATATAAAGTGAAATGTGAAATCCAAAAAAAATCCAAAAACATTGTGTCTTTACAGTATGCATTTAAAACACTGTGAAACAAAACGTGCATATTTTATCATGATTCACTTTTTTTTTTAATCACCTTTGATTTGAGGAGTGATACCATATTGGGACCAGTCAGTGGATAGAACCATTGCAGTCAGGTGAGCCCCGGCAGAGTGTCCACAGATGTACACCCCGCTAAGTGAGGAATCCAGACATACAGATATATGGAAAATTCAGGAACAGATTTGTTTGAGAGAGAAAATCCTTGTGGTATATTACATGGGGAAAAATAAACCTGGATGAAATACCTGATATGAGGAAACTGCTTGATGACAGACACAACACTCCTGCGTACCTGACATACCATCAGGTCGATGTTGCCTAAAAAAAGGAATTGTAAAGTCACAGGCAAATGGACAAGGTTTTGAGGCCTACAGCCGGGTATGACTGGCAACTTACGTTATCCTATCAGTCTCATTCATAAGGTTTGGGACCTTATGAATGAGACTGATATGATTTGATTTGACTCGCTCGTTCAATGTAGTTAATTCTTTAAAATGCATTCAATCTAATCTTGCAAAGGCAGTCATGCCACTTCTAGTTTTATTTCTGCATACTGTGAACAGTATGGGGTTGGGTATGACTGGCAACTATGACATGCCACTTCTAGTTTTTTTTCTGCATACTGTGAACAGTATGGGGTTTTCACTTTACCCATGTTTTATAAGTGAACAACATGTAGCATTGGTTTGTGTATATTAATAGGTGTTAGCAAAGGCTGTAATGATAAATATCGTTACATATTAAAATATCTGGTTGTTTTTTAGCATGTCAAAAGTGTAATGGAAACTTCGCTGCAAATGTCTCATCCAGCGTGGTTTGCTGAGGTCAGGATGTGTTAGTTAATATTTATTTAGGGCCAATTGCGGCCCGCGACTCAAATGGTTTGCGCACGCCTGGTCTAGCTCATCTGTCCTCAACATTTTTTAAACCCAACATTTCAGACATCTGCCTTCAGTTCAGCTGCATTTTTTTAAATAACACATTGGGAATTTATCATTCAATACTTTTATTAGGAATACTAATGATTTGAAATTATGTGTTATATGCGTAGAACTGGAAAGCTTACCTTTGGGTGCTATGTCGTAGTCGACCGCAACCACTACTACATCTCTACTGATTAGAGGGACAGCCATGAATCCGGACTCCTCCTTACTTTGAGAGAAACATACAACAGTGTGAGAATACCTCAGAGGTTTGGTCTACACTGCCATACAGGGTCATTTACTCATACCTGAAAAACTGCCAGTATCCACCATGTAGGTAAATAACAAGAGGAACATCTAAGAAAAAAAAAAAGAGTCATGCTATGATGCTGAATCATAATAATGTACCAGAATGCTACTTGTGTGTTATAACAGCAAAAAAAAATGTAAATACCTAGAAGCGTTTTGCCGCATATGTAGACATCTAGTTTCTCACCATCCCCTTCACCGTATGACACATTTAGAAGTGTCTGGACCAAAGCACCGGCTTGTTCCGTACCTGTAGAACAGATTAAATTGTGTTAACCCTTTAAGATGAATGCGGGGCAATGCTAACTAATGATTAACGCTTCTTAATTTAAATATTAGAATAGAATAGGTTCTATTTTTTTAAATGTTTTTTAAAGGTCATTATGTACACCAAAATCTTTCCAAATAGGCAACAACAGCATTGCCCTACCACCACCTATAGGGCTGGAATGTGTTGGATGGATGGATATTTCTTAATGTATTATTTCTCTATTCTGAATTATCTAATCAAAGTTATGCTGCTCCCAGTCCTAGTTTGAACATCAAATGTCTAGTCTTTTCATTGTATATAAATGGAAATGATTTATATATATTTCATTTTTTGTATCTTTATATTTCATGCAATATAATTTTACAAAAATATTTCCTGAACATGAAGTGTTTGTGTATTTTCAAAATTCAAAAATAAAGGCACTGGACTGAAACCGCCCGAAACCCGTGTGTTTTAGCACACGGGCCATATGTTTAACACCCCCAGCTTTCCCGATGTTTCAGCTTCATTTGAATGAAAGTGTGTGTGTTTTCTCTTCACACAAATGACAACTGGAAATTCTGGTTTTCGACACCCTGCCCTGAGCTTTGTCTAGCAAATTAATTTTGGATTAATATACTAATAGACTGACCTTCCTTTAATGTCTTTACATGAGCGTTGATCACATCGTCTGCTGACATCCTGTGGGACCAGTGGCTCGGTGACATCTGCCTCTCCAGCTCCTGTCAGATGGAGAGATACCACTGATTGTTTGTGTGTGTTTAATCATGAGATCTCTACATGTGTTACCTCTAAATGGGACCAGAAACAAAACAAAAAAAATTGTGCCTAAACCAAGCAACGACTTTACAATCATAAAAAAACATTGTTGTGTCCTGTCACTGCCGAAATAAAGTCTAAAGTCTGTGAAATAGAATGTCTACAGCAGATGTGTCAAAAAACTAATTTTGACAGAAAAACAAGAAGAACCTGAAAAATGTTGGTTCACGGGCCACATACAACCTAATTAGATGTGTGCTCGCTTTGGCCCAGAGCCAATGTCACTGTCATTGGTGAGGAACTCCGCACCACCCGCAGGAAGGTTCAGGGGGGTTGGTACGGTGGAGGTCATAGAGACTGCTATTCCCGGTAATACCCGGTAATGGATAAGTGGATGAAAATGCCATGCCATGCTATTCTTAAAGTTAACTATGAAGACTCTCAGTCATCCAGATCCTGGTCAAGAGTTCTGTTAGGCAACTGGATGTGAAAGTTAGAACCGAAGAAGCCTCTTAGGATGAGAGATGAAACGTCTTGTTTGAGAAATGTTCACGTCCATCTGCCTAACAGAACTCTGTAACTAAATAGATTTGGGACATTTTACATCAATAGTTGCCAAGTCCACTTTTGATTTGTTTTGTTTCAGGGGTTGCCACAGCGAATCATTGATTTCCATCTCTCCCTGTTCTCTGTATCTTCTACTCTGACTCCAACTATCTGCATGTCCTCCCTCACTGCATCCATCAATGCATCTCATCAATCCAAAGCAAACAAGAAGGGGCTCAGGGATCCTAGTCACACCTCCACCTTGAAGTCTTCTGTCTTTTCCAACAGCACACCTCACTACTGTTGTACTATGTCCTCATACATGTCCTGCACCAAACTAACATACTTCTCTGCCACTCCTGACTTCCTCATACAAACCGGTGCTTGGGACCGGCACTATAAAACACGGCTTCGTGTACCCTCGTGGCTGGCTAAGTTTGCACATACATGTGTGTATATATATATATTCATATATATATATATATATATATGTATATATTTACATATACATATAAATATTCTTATGTCAACAAACAAGCAATGAAACATGTTATCACGATGACTTTAGTGAATAAATATAAACAGGGTAAAAAAACAAAGCACAAAGATAACTATTTCCATATTTTGAGATGACAATTTTAGGATGCGGTTTGAAAATTTCTTTTAGGAACTGTTTAAAAAACATTTTTTTACATAATAACTTTGCACTTCTCCTCTATCCATTACACCACCAAAAAACTACAATATTAAAAATTGTCAATACCCAACTAAAATGTAATAAATTAACCATGTTTTCATGGTTAGATAAATATTAAATATGACGATACATATAGTGCCACGTGTACATCTTAAAGCGTGTCATTATAAAGAGGCTACGTAAACACCAGGCCTTAAATTCACCACTGACGTCACATATTCAGTCACAATTTATCGTCATGGAAAACAAAACAGAACAAACAAACAACATATATATAAATTTATATATTGTTTTTAAGGTCTCGGTCGGTCTGTGGTGTTCATAAATCCCTATTATCATTGGACCAAACTTAGCTTAGCTTTTCTTGATAAAGGTTACGGTATACATGTTGCGACCAAATTACAACAAGAAGTATTAAACACAATAACTGCGTAAAATGTACTCACCTCGTGGCTCATTTCTGTCCAGTGCATTGTTTTGTCTTTTCAGTGTTTTAAAAGTTGAACCCAACACGAGTGTTACTCAACGCCTTGGACTTTCAACTTTACGTTGAATCTGTATCGCAACAACAACGCATGAAGCAAAAGACTCGATTTATAACTTCTCGGTAAGGAGTGGTCGTGTTTGTTCATCAAACAAACAAACATGAAATCTAGAAAAAGGAGTTTGACAACTGACAGTGAAGACTAACATTTCATGTGTGGCCTCAGAGTTGTATTGCAGTGGTTGCATGGTTAATATTACCATTCATTTTCTTATGCTGTTTTGTATTGTTTTATATATTGTACATACTGTATGTATATATGTTTTAATAAAGTTATTTATGATTGATAGGTGTTGTGTTTAGTTAGGAGCTAATAAATGAACGAATGAATAAACAAATGGTCCTTGTCATTGATTACTTCCTTTACTTGATCAAAATGACTTAACATGTTCACCTTATGGACAATTTTCCTCATGGTTCTCCGTGCAGGCTATGGATAAAGCACTGTTTAGAATCCATTTGGCCCACTTTAGAAGACTTTTGGGAGAATTCCTCTCTATCGGTAACGTTAAGTAGAACCCCTGAGGAAGTCATGTTGCCGGAAGTGTTGACGTTCGATCACATGTCTAACCGTGCCACCGCTCGCGCACCAAATTCTTATTGCGCCCCGAAGGCGCTAGTTCTTTATAAAATTTATGAAGTTGAGATCGTGTAGTTCCTAGACGTCGGAGCGAGATGAAACAATAATCGGGTTCATCTTATGGCCTATAGAGCTCACAATGTGCACCATATGTATATATATATATAAACATATAGTCATAATAGTTATTCTTATGTTTTTAGGTCAGGTGGCGAAAGAGCTTGTTTGACTTTTCAACCATGGCTTAGGCCTTAGAATGGTAAAAAAACAAAACAAAACAAAAAAAACCTCTTTACAAACTCTGCTAATGATTTTTTGTTTTTCCTTGTAACACTAATGAGCTTTTAATTCATCCCACTTTATTAAAGTGTTCTTTTTGTCTTTATGAGGAAATACTCATAAAGACATAAAATACTTCTAGGAGTAGTTTTAAATAACTATACTTTTTGCTTGTACTTGAGTAGATTTATGAAAAAGAAACAATAGTCTTACTCCGTTACATCCTTCCTGCCTTTTGGTGTCCTCGCTGAATTTTTTTCAGAATGGGAAGTCTGGTGTGTATGGCACAGATATGCACAGAAAATGTAAAATGTCAGTAAATATTCAAGTTGTTGTACAGTGTTTTGAGGAAATGGATAATAAATGTTGCTATATAAACTACATGTAAGATTATTCTCGAATGCATGAGATGCAATAAATGTTTCTTTTGCTCCTGAGTCAAAATATAAAAATCTTTCAACCCGATATCAGCTTTTTTTAAACACGTCAAAAACACAGACTGAAGTGATTTAAGTGTCAGATGTGAACAAGAAATCTTTTGAGTGATCAGAAACCAAAAAAAGAACCATGTTTTCCACCAAGAATTAAGACATTTTTAAATTATAAAAAAATAAGCAAAACAAACAAGGTACACATTATCACAAAACAATACATCACATCAAAAAGCAAAAAAAAAAAAAAAAAATCAACAAAGGAATGTATAGTGATACAAAATTGTAAATATCAAGACTGTAAACGCAAATTTACATATATATTTGTATATATGTTTATGCATGTGTCCTGAGGTAGATGGCAGCACTGAGTCAGACGGCCTTCTAAAAGAAAAACTCTGCTACTGCAAGAAAGGGAAGGAGAGGGACTATGACTATTAAGGAGGATGATTATTATTAAGAGTTTGGATTTTTATGGACTAATGGAAATGCATGTTTCCACCTGAGAACTTAATATTTATATTTATAATGGCAATAAGAATATGTCTGTCTGATACATGTTCTCGTGAGCAAATGTATGAGCACACAAGAAGATGTAGGAGAGAGTTGACATTTGACACTTTGACAATGGTAAATTTGAAAACCGTCTGTATAAAGCAGTGCTTCTCAATGGAGGTGTAGGGGGTGTCCTTAACATTCATTAAAACAGGTGAGGTGTCATGGCATATTCATGCTTGAACGATGAACAACCCTTTGGTCACTAGATGGCAGCAGAGCAGGCTTTATTAATCATTAATCGTTTTCAGCACAGAGTAGATAAAGCGCTTGCTCAGTGTGTGATTTTTGCTCGGCTCTACATGTTATTGTTGATATAAACTGAGTATAAACAAATATGTATATAGAGTTCTCCACATTTCCCATTTCTTAGTATAAATATGTACATATATAGTATATATTAGTGATGTGTCGTTCGCGAGTGATTCGTTCAATATGAACAAATCTTTCATGACTCGTGCCTCCTGAGTAACGTGAAAGATTCGGGACTCGTGACTCCCGAGTCATATGAAAGATTAGTTCTTATTGAACTCACGAATCACTCACAAATCACTCACTGCAAACTCTCTGTGAACTAATTGTTCACTGTGAACTAATCTTTCATTGCAAACGAATCACTGTGGACTAATCTTTTGCTGTGAACTAATATTTCACTATGAACGAATCACTCCCTGTGAACTATTTCGCCGTGAACTAATCTTTCGCTGTGAACTTATCTTTCGCTTCGTTCTCGCAGATTCGTTTCATTTGTCACGCGGCAGCGAGCTCGGGTCTCTATTGCTCTCATTCATCTTCACATTGTGGTGTGTTTTCTTTTTGTGTTTTCACATGGTCTAAATGCTTATAGCACTTTGTCAGCGGAAGCAAACCATGTTGCCTTCAGTATCTAGTGTCGGAGAACCACAGCCTTCTTTACAACGCACACAATAGGGCTAAAGCGCCACCTGCTGTAAAACGAATGAAATAATTCGTTAACGACTCGTTCATTTTACTGTTCGAGAGTCAAAGATCCGAATTAGTAAAAAGAGTCGGTCTTCCCATCACTAATATCTATACACAAGTATACGTGCATTAAACTAGGTGTATATAAATCTGATATATATTATCCAATAGGTAGATTTCACACGTCAAAAGTGGAGCGCGTTTAAAACTATAAACCGATTCCTTTAACTATCGGACTTGTATACGGGTGTACAAATCTGACGAGGTATCCAACAGAACACCGGCAATGACGCAATACGACCATTTCCGGCAAACGAAGTATCCTTAGCGTCCATCCGGGGAATAATATTAAAGGGACACCGCTATGAACAGGCGTATAATCTTTTTTCTTTTTTCTTTTTTTAAGCTGCTGGCTAACCAAATAGCGTTGTCTTCTGGTTTATTGCCTTGATACATTACATTTATTATTATTTATTAAATTACTTTATCTTTTTTTTAACTCTTGTTTCATGCTCCTCCCTCGCGCCTGGCCTTGAGAAGCTCCACGACGATTGGGTATTTTTTGTCCACATAAAGCCGCCAGGAATCGTAGGCGCGCCAATTTCAACTGCATTTCCTAGCGGACGCGTTACTGACAAGAATTGTTTTACTTTGTTTATTTCTTTATTTTGGGATCGCTCGCACTACAGTTAACAAATGGACTGCGTGAATTTCCCCAAAGTTCTCCCGAACTCACCGAGGAAAGCTCGAGGACAAATTCAGGTTTGTCATAAATATACACAAAATAATAGTTGAAAGTAAACTGAATTAAGCAGAACATAAAGCCGAAAGATTAATTTGCGTTTTGTTTTGGAAACATAATATTAACATTCGCTTTTTGTGCAGGTTATCTTTGGGCCCATGTTTTCAGGAAAAAGGCAAGTTTTATCTAAAAACTTAGACAACATAGAACAAAACAATACATTACAGTCCCGCCAAGTCGCTTGCGTTGTTTAGTCAACAAAAGTTTGTGTCATTGTGACTTTACTTTGCATTGCTTTTATGTACCTTATTGTACAATGCAACAATATAGTTATTTTATCGTAGCTTTGAGAAAGTCAATGAGTGCTATTCCAAATTTTTGCCTGTAAACCTGCCAAATTACGATTCGTATAACCTGTTAACCTACTTGTTGCATTACAGCTGAATTACAGAATAAAGCAAACATTTTCACGTAACGGTGAGGCATCCAAATAAATATAAATAAGTGTCACAGCCGTTGTTCCGCACTCTACACATTTCTTGGTATCAAATTATATTACTGTGACACATTTCCTGTAATGTTAAGAACATGCATGCATATTTCTTTCTAAAATAAATAAAAAAGCATGACAGCTTATTATTGTGATTAATTTTGCAGCACTGAACTGATGAGAAGAGTGCGGCGTTTTCAGATAGCCCAGTATGTCTGCCTGGTGATTAAATATGCAAAAGACACACGCTATTCTGACAAGGGCATGGCTACACATGATAAGTATGATTTATTTCATTGTTTTTAACAATTTGAAGTACATTTTCATTGTAGAACCTGTATATTTGTAAACACATATATATATATAAACAGTATATGTATGCGTGTATATGTACAGTATATATATGTGTGTGTGTAGATGTGTATATAAACTCAGTGTGTTTATATATAACCCACATGTAATATGTCTGAGTCTGTTTTATGAGCTGCCTTTCTAAGAAAATAATTAAATAGTTTATTAATTATATTACATTATATTTATATTGTGTCCATCTCACCAGGAACACAATGGAAGCCGTACCTGCCAACTGTCTACGAGATGTAAGAAACCTGGCACTGAAAGCCTGCGTTATTGGGATTGATGAAGGACAGTTTGTAAGTACATTTACTGACAGTATGGTTAATATTAATTCAGTGGAACTGTGTGTGTTGTCCTAACTTATTGTCTTCTGTATTGCTGCAGTTTCCAGATACAGTGGAATTTTGTGAGGAGATGGCCAATGTAGGAAAAACTGTTATTATAGCTGCACTGGATGGAACTTTCCAGAGGAAGGTATGATGATGTGATAATGATAATTAGGACAAAGAGCATCAGGTGAATTAATGAAATAATTTGTCCATAAAAAAGACGATATGAGCAGAATTTATAAATAATTTGCATGCACTGCATTAAACAACGGCTTTTGTGCCCCATTAAGGCCTGATGTTTTTGTATTGAAATTACACATGTTCTTGCTGTTTTCTGCGCTGTTAAGCCATTTGGAAACATCCTGAACCTTGTGCCACTGGCAGAGAGTGTGGTGAAGCTTAATGCAGTCTGCATGCAGTGTTATAAAGAAGCTGCATATACCAAGAGACTTGGTGCGGAGAAAGAGGTATATACTGTATATACTGTATGTGTGTATTCAAGATTAAATAAGGATATATAAGTGATGTCAAAATTATTATGTCAAGTTCTATTTACCTAAGATGAATCTGATTTAAAATTTTAACTCATGGGCCGAATGAGGTGGACTGTATATCATAATGCAGTCTTATTCTTGTTTTTACTGTTTTACTTTGAGTCAACAACCTTCCTTTGAAGGAAACAAAAAATTAAATCAACGTTCGATCAACTTTATTGATCCCATATTTGGGAAATTCTTGAAAATCAAAAAAATTCCCCCATTTAAGAAATAAAACCCCAACTAAACAAAAAGCAATGAAGGTTTTAAGTTATGTGAGGCCTGATGATGACGACAGGAGGTTTGCTGTTTTGAGTGACCTCATTGTGGCTGCCATACAGTTGACCTTGCTGTCACATATGCTATAAATTAGCAAATATTCAGCTTACACAGCTGACATACGTTCCAGTTTGTGATTATTTGAGCTTCCTCACACAGAACCCGTGCACATGCAAAAACCACAAGATTGCGCTGGCTGGTTACTAGTCGAGGCTAATCATGCTTAAAAGCAGCTAATTCCAAGATCTGGCTATTAATCTGTACATTTCTTCTTTTTTAACAGACCTGTAAAAAAGTGTTTTTTGTATATTTCCTTACATGTGATACCTTAATGTCTATTTCATAGGTGGAAGTGATAGGTGGAGCAGACAAATATCAGGCTGTATGTAGAAAATGTTATGGTGGTCTGATGGAGGAGAAAGAAAATTACTTTTTCAAGAATGAGACTCCACAACAAATCCCCGTGGGAACGCATCTTGACAGTGGAGTACCCAGGAAACTTTTCTCTTCCATACATCTGTGAATATAATCACTTTACAAGACATTCAGTTGTCATTTTCTAAGTGTAAGTTGTGTGCATTAGTTCATTTTGGAAAAAGGCGTATTTCATTTATCACATTGCTATTATTTTGTTTAACGTGGAGAAAATGAAATGTCCTGTCATGTCAGATTTTATTGCTCGTTTTAGTTCTGTGTTTATTGGAAATATATTTCATTATTAATTGGCTGGTTGATAAATCAGGCCTTTTTACCTTATGGCTTTTAGAAAACCTAATGAGATATTTAATGCTTATTACATATAAAGGGCACAAGCATGTCGAGTGAGATATTTAATGTTTACTACATATAAAGGGCACAAGCATGTCGAGACACCTCACTTACGTGCCTACGTTGTTGATGCAATCCCAGTGGCTTATCATATTATTGTACTTTTATTTGTTTTTCTGCTAATCTGTATTAAAAGGCAAGAAAAACACGAAATGTCTGCTTTTTTTTGTCACTATGTCTTTTGTAATCTTTAACCTATTTTTTAGGGAGTTTAACTAGTTATATTCCACATTGTTGAGTATTAACCATCCCCTTGTCCTTCGTATTTTGTATACAACCAGCATCCTCATAATGGGTTTGCATCTTGTCCTTGAATCAGAGTATGAGGAAAAGTTGGCACCAGCCGTGCAGAACAGGAGCACACACACGCACAAAGGCAAATTATCAGCCACTGGGTCACCTAGACTCAAAGGACATCACAAGGGTTAAAATTTGTTTGTACTTCTTTTACTGGCTATAATCTACATTTAACTTATACATGCATGCTTTTGTTTATATGTAAACTGTCACACCATGACATGAATGTGTTAATAAAGAATCCAAAATGACCACCACCTGATTCCAAAAAAAAATATTTGTAACAGAAAATGAAGCTATGACTTGAAGTACTTTTTAGTGGTACAAGTGACCCAAAGTGACTTCCGAAGAATATTTAACTATTGAAAATGGAGCATGGCTTGATGAAGGCTCCAAGGATGGCTTAAAATGCAAAAGTCTGTCACTTTTGGAGTTTATGGCTAGCTTATAGTGTACCGTACATTGTTGTAATGTAGTTGGACATGGACAATGGCAAAAGATATATTTTGAAAACTTTTCCAACTTCGTTCCAGGAAACCTTCAGGATAGGTATAATCATATATGAAAAGACAGGTGAACAAGAGATGGATGTTCAAAATAAAATACCATGAAGACTAACATAAATTTAAAAGTATATCCAAATAAGACTTTTTATTTTTTTAACATTCTGTTATTGATGGCAGACTTTATACCAGTTTCTGCTTGTTTATATGAGCCAGCAAAAATATTTTTTTGGGATAACAGAGTCTTACATACAAGGAGAGGATGGGATGTTGGGAAGATGCATTCTGACAAGAGTGCTCTAAAATAAAGAAAATTAAAAAAAAAAAAATGAAGGTAATAAGGCCCTAAAAGGAGCTATTGACAACACTATTGAGCTATTGAGAAACTCCTTTTAAAGCCATCGTAAGGTGTCATGGTTGGTTAGATAATTACCTAACTTTTGAGAGTGTCTGACAACTTCAAACTTAATGTAATGTTTATTTCAGCATTTGTTATAACTTCTTCACTCATGCTTTAAAAACCATGACATTTTATTTATTTTACTTAACTCTAACTTACATTTCCGGTGTTCCCGTCAATATCTGAACGACAAATCCAAACTTACAAGGCCTCGAATAAGGCTGGACTGTACCATTAATGCAAATTTTGTAGGGGGGGTCAAAATCACTTTACTTCAATATTCTTTAATAAAAGATAAAATAGAGAAACTGTTTACATTTTGTTTTTGAGCTAAATATACATCTTATTCTAACTACTACCAAAAAAATACTTTCACTGTTGAATTATACAAACTTTTTTTAATGGTTTCTGTCCGACGTCCTGAAGTTGAGCCATTACTAACTACGCCCAGCATTAAGAGTTTGGAGATCGTCTAAATAGGTAAGGAAATACATACTTGTCAGATATTTGTTTATAGTATTTCCTTTAAGTTTATCCTTATTATCTTAAGGCAAAACTGCATAAAAGAACAAAAATAGGAAAGGTTACATGACTGGTTAAATATGGTCGACAACAGCACGGAAGTGGTCGTCATTATCTTACTAAAAACAAATTTAACAGAAAAAAAAAAGATATTCACAGTCTTTGTGTGTTAAAGTTTTGGTTGTCCGCTTTATAATAGCAGTGATTTTCCTTCCCGACTCGCGTGTGAATATGTGCGTGTGTGTTTGTGTTTACGAATGCATACGAAAGTGAGGGGTGTCTCGTTGTGTGTTAAACTGTTTGTTGTTGTTTTTGAAGACCTTTTGTTTTAGCCCTCATTGTGTGGACACTTGGTCCTTTGGAAATTTTGCTGACATTAAAAATTCAAGGGAATTAGTGTGTTAATGTTTGAATAAGAGAATGCATTTCTATCAAAGTTTTCACAAAAAGCACATCCTGTCTGTGTATATTATAGTCAACATGATATAAAAAAATAGCATTACATTGTTATGAACCCAGACCATATATATACTGTATGTATATATGTATATGTATATGTATATATATATATATATATATATATATATATATATATACATACATACATACATACACAGTATGTGGTAAAAGTGAGTGTCCTGCGACTGTTTCTACTCTTGTTTGTGGTGTTCTCTAAAGGGAGTAGTACACACTGCTTTAGGAAATTGTACGTTTCTTGGCTATTTCTTGCATGGAACAGCCTTAATTTCTAAGAGCAAGAATAGACTGTCGAGTTTCACATAAAAGCTCTGGTTTTAGAGAGTACAATCCAACAAATGTGATGCTCCACATACTTAACCAGCTCTAAGGAAGGCCCGTTTTCTAGCTTCTCTAACCACAAATAGTGCATCAGATTTAATTTAAATGATAAGATCATTTGCATATATAGAAAGGTATAGCTTATGTTAATCTATCTTATATAAAAAGGCACAGCTTATGTAAAAAGCAACAGTGGTAACAGGATGTGGTGCGGTGTGTAGTGGTGCGTAGTGTTGTAACAATATTTGACATTACTATATATATACGCAGTATATATATATATATACAAACCAAAAATTAGGAAACCAAGGCCAAAAACCGAAAACATACATAAACATACACAACACACTGAAATAAATTATTAAACCAATTATTAGTACCATTTATGGCTATGACTGTGAACTGAACCTCAATAAAATCAAGGCACTGTCACTGCATAATTTAATAATAAATAAATAATTGTCAAAATAATACATTTTCAAATGAAATTAACTGATAGTCACATAGTACACTACTCTTATACTAAATAGTACATTTTGACTGAAGTATTTTACTTGGCTATATTGGAAATGAACCTGTTACTGAGTAATAGATTAAATGCGGGGGGAAAACAATCTGCATTAACTGAAAGTAAATTTCGTGGGCATGCGTGCAGATTTCCCACCATTTTAGTAAAGCCAGATAACGTTGAATAACAGGCAGATTTTACCTTGTCATTGGATGATGTTGCCGAACAAAAAAAATGGAGGTTGAGGATTGCCAAGCAGAGAGCTCCTGTGGAGGAAATCCTTGGCCATATCTCAGCCTGCTCTTTGTTTTTGGGACTCGTCAATCATTATGTTTTGTATTTTTCATGTAACTCGTTCAATATTGATTTAATTTGTTTCATTAAAATCCAGTGAAATTAATTACGTATTTAGTCTCATGTCCATATGAACAGCCATGACTGACTCATTACAACCTATAAGAGACATAAGACTTTTATTTTTTAGAAATTTGAGACTTGGACTCGTAACCAAAGTAACTTGAGACTTGACCATGTCTCACCCAACAAAGACTTGTCTTGACTTGGACTTACAAAAATGAAAGACTTGTGAACATCTCCGTGACCTGCCATTTACATTGATTGTGTATGTAGAGTTGCTGCTCAATTTGCATCTATCACATCTTGGTGTGAACACCCCAATAGCCAATTGGGATTTGGAGACTTGACTCATGACCAAAGACTTGACCAAGTCTCACCCCACCAAGACTTGAGACCTGATGTACTTGTGAACAGCTCGTAGTGTACCATTGCATTATTCATTCAATTATTCTTCTTCTTCTTTTTCTTTCGGCTTTGTCCCTTTTTTTCAGGGGTTGGCACAGCAGATCATTGATTTCCATCTCTCCCTGTTCTCTGTATCTTCTACTCTGACTCCAACTATCTGCATGTCCTCCCTCACTGCATCTCCTACCTGGTAGCTCCATCTCTAACATTCTTCTACCAATGTATCCACTGTCTCTCCTCTGCACATGTCCAAACCATCTCAATCTGGCTTCTCTAGTTTTTTCTCCAAACCTTCCTGTCTGTGTTGTCCCTCTGATGACCTCATTCCTGATCCTGTCCATTCTTGTCACTCCTAAAGAGAATCTTAGCATCTTTAACTCTGCCACCTCCAGCTCCGCCTCCTGTCTTCTGCCTATTGCTACTGTCTCTAAACCATACATCATGGCTGGGCTCACCACCGTCCCGTAAACCTTTTCCTTCACAGATCACTCCTGACACTTTTCTCCAGCTGGTCCATCCTGCCTGCACTCTATTCTTCACCTCTCCTCCACAGTCTCCGCTGCTCTGAACAGTTGATCCTAAGTACCTAAACTCCTGCACCTTCACCACCTCTGCTCCTTGTAGCCTCACTATTTCACTGTTCTGTCTTTCGTTTACACACATGTACTCTGTCTTGCTGCGGCTGACCTTCATTCCTCTTCTTTTCTAGTGCAAACCTCCACCTCTCTAGGTTCTCTTCTAGCTGCTGCCTACTCTCACTACAGATCACAGTGTCATCTGCAAACATTGATATATGCGAAGTTTAAGTTTGCCGGTTGTTTGTTCAGTAAATTGTAGAAAATTGTGGAAAAGAAGGTTATATTCACACACGTTGGCCTTGAATTTTGTGCACATGCCAATGATATCCAGTTCATTGAGTTCATGGAGGAGAAACAATATAAGAAAAATATTTACAGAACAAATATATTCAGCAACTATATCTTCTAAACATTTGATTGTGTAATTCACAGGTTTACTGACATTTGCAGTCGTATTGTATAACAAACTAACCTACAAGGTACTGTTGGCCTTGCCGTCCCCCGAACTTTGGGCGGCGGCGCCCAACTTGTCCCCGTGTGTGTGTTTCAGGGACACAGTCAATGCAGACAATATCAATGATAAATCACTACAAAGGTGAAATGAGCAAAACGACTTTGAAATTGTTCAACGGTGCACTTGCAGAGATCTCTCTGGTTTTGTTGACAAGTCACCGCGAATGGATCGTGTCTCCCTCTCTACATATCAATACTCACAAGCAGTTGCATGTGCGATGTCGACGATGCAGAAGGACGAATGATCTCACAGCATTCAGTGTCTCGGACTTACCTCTGTTACCATATTGCCGCTTGCCTAGCTTGCCTAGTACAAGCTGCGACATGTCCACTGTGTTCAAATCCCAGGGATCTACAAGCTTCTTTTGTCATTCCACCTCTGATTTCTTCAGTACTTCTTCTTGTTCCATTTTCCCCCCAGGTGATTACTATGGTAGAAGTGGATAGCAATATCTGGCAGGGACGTTTGTGATCACACTGGGGCAGGACGACAAAGACCAAGAAGAATGGCTGGAAACGTTAGCTTTGTTCTGGACTACCCTCTCCAAGAATCAGGACATTTGTAAGTGTAAAAGTTTTTTTTTTTTTTAATTTTTGCTCTGTTCCTCTTGTTATGCATAGTTATTGTAAGACCCGTGCTTATTCTCGGTACAACATAAAGGTTTTATAAGTTTCCTTGGTATACCTGGTTTCAAATTGAAAACAAAATACACAGTAGAAGTATCAAGGCACATGACCTCAATGTATTTTTACATCAGCTGACCACTGACTAGATTATGATTTAACACACTTTAGATTTAACGCACTTTGGTAACTAACTGTAAATTCTATTTGCACTAGGTTACGAGAAACTGGCCATTTATTGTGCAAAAAGTGATTTCCAGGTTTCATTCTTTTAAATGAGATCAGAAAAGGCTACTTATCCTTGTTTACCTGTACCTCGTAGTCTTGCAAGGACTACGTATTATTAATAATATTATTATACGTTTTATTGTGATACAGGAAAATGTACACCCTCCTATTTCACTAAACTTTTTTTCTAGTCGGTTCACATCGAAAGGCTCCAGACATTCTCTTTATCCCAAGATGTAACTGAAGGGTTCGACTTTCCCAGGACAGGTCACAAATGTGGTTGTCAATCTTAGAACCAAAGACAATATCTTTTAAGGAATGTAAATAACGCATGTAGGCCTGTGAAATGTAAAAATAGTGATTATGCAAGGGTTTTTATGTCAAAAGTCACATTTTTTTTTATGTCACGTCTTTAATGTGGTGAGTCCTTGGGCAGGATTTAGTATTGGCCCACCGTAAACCATCAACCAAGGCAATGCGAAATGTTAAGCAGCAACTCTGTCCATAGGATTCACTCAGCCGTTTTATAATAGGTATCGAGTAAAAAAAAAACACACACACACACACACATCTTATATTTAAGGTGCACATATAAACAAGCATTTTTTTCAGTGCTGTCCTTCGCATTCAAAGCTTAATTGTTGCTCAATCAGAGGAATGTTGTAGTTGTTCTAGTTTAAGAATAAAAACGTTATGAAAGTTATGTATGACAAGAAAATCGCATCAGAATATACAGTTGAAACCAGAAGTTTACATACACTGTGTAATTTTTTTTTTCTCATTGTCTGACATGAAATCAGACCCTCACTTTACCCGTTTTAGGTCTGTCTGGATTATCAAAATTATTTCTGCTAAATGCCAGAATAATGAGAGAAGGAGTTTTTTTTTTTAGACTTTTTTATTACCTTTACTTAAAATCAGAAGTTTACATACACTATTAGGGTTACTGTGCCGTCAAACAATGTGGGAATGCCCGGATGATGATGTCATGTCTTTGGAAGCTTCTGAGGTTCTGAGGTTAATTGACAACATTTAAATTAATTGGAGACACGTCCTGTGGTCGGATGAAACTAAAATCGAACCGTTTGGCCATAATGACCACCGTTACGTTTGGAGGAAAAAGGGGGAAGCCTATATATATATATATATACATATATATATACACACACACATATATACATATATATACACTTATATATATATATATACACACACTTTTTTTTCAGTTATAAATTGGGAAAAATGTTAAAAACATAGAAGAAAATAGAAAAAAGAAAATCGATAAAGAAGTGGTTCTTTATCTATTTTCTGTTTTTAACACGTACAGATATAGACATGGACTTATTATTGGCTCACATGGCACAGTGCCCAAATGCATGTTTGGCAGGGAGAATGGCAGTCATGATATCAGTTGGACGTTACACGCACACACACTGACTCACAACACTGTCACCATTTACCATCTGTCGCCACACACCACACTCATTTAATGAGAACACAAAGATGATCCATATAATATTGTGCATTTCCTTCAAATGAGGCCAGTTTTAATGTACAACTGTACATCTGTATAACTTCATACTGCCTAATGCTGTATCTGTACACTGTGTTTTATCATATATTCACACAATGCTGTATTCAATTTGATGATTAAATGATTATTTGTATTGGAGTGGCCATCACAAAGCCCCAATCTCAATCCTATTCAGCATTTATGGACAGAGCTGAAACGACAAGTGCCTACAAACATGGAACAGTTATACCAGGAGGAGTCAGGAGGAATGGGCACAAACGTATTGTGAAAAGCTTGTAGAAGGATATTCAAAACGTTTGACCCAAGTCATACAGTTTAAAGGCCAAATACCAAATACTAAAAAAAAATAAATAATAATATTTAAATATTATTTAAATATTATTTAAATAGTCAATATTATTATTATTATATAATATTATTATTATTAATAATATTATTAAATAATATTATTACATATTATTTAAATATTAATATTTAAATAATAAATAAAAATAATAATAAATAAATAAAAAATAAAATAATAAAAATAAAAACTACCAAATACGAATGAAATGTATGTAAACTTTTGACTTTTAAGAATAATAAAAACATTGTCTAAAATTCTCTCTCTCATTACTCTGGGATTTAGCAAATAGAAATAATTTTGAAACAGGAAAAGTGTAATCTGATTTAATGTTAGACAGTGAGAAAAAAAAAAGGATTGTGTGTTTTTATATACAGTGTATATAAAAACTGCTGGTTTCAACTGTATGAAAATGCCAGTGTTACTACTTCTGAAGAAGGCATGAAACTGGCAAGACTTGTTACTGTATCCATGTCTGTACTTTGCTACTGCTTTCCAGTAATTTCTCTCTTGGAGTCTTTACCATAAATGTGTTTTCCCCCCAGGAGTCCAGTGGATGAGGAGGGTGTTCATGACTCATTCAACCTACTTATACAAGAACAAGATCAGAACAATGGATTGTCTCAGGCTTTTGAGCTACAGCCGTTACAAAGAGAGTTGGGAGATGAGGATCAAGGTACTATGGTTGTAACAGCAATATATATATATATATATATATATATGATTAATTACTTTTACTTTTAACCTTTAAATTCCTGAATGTTTATTTTCCTTGTAATATAAAATAAGTTAACATAAGATGGCCCAGAGTTGGGACACCTGTTGATTAGTAAATAAAATGTGTTCAAATTTGTTGCTAGTTGGCTTTTGTATTTCTGTAGTATCTCTGTATTTTTATCTAGTATTTCTGTGTTAAATTTAGAGGGTCACATTTTCTCATGTTTTGAATCATTTTTAGTTCAGTTCAGCAGTAGCATTTTACTTTTTCACAATTTCACTCTCCATCATACAGCAGATAAGACAGTGGTTTCAAACCATGTCCCTTGTCTGTAGAGTCTAGATTTACCAATTTTAACACCGCCATTTTATTTTAATTTAGAATACATGTTTTCTCCTCCCCTATTCAATTGGCTAAAATCCATGTCCTCACCTCTCAATGGTAATGCTGTGTTCAGGTCAGACAGTGTCAGTGTCAAAGTGTCTGGCTTAAATTACGCAATTTCATATGTGAAAATTGTGAAAATGTGAAAATTCAATTACCATTCACCTAAATTCAAAAACAAATATTTTTAAAAGTAACTAATTTGTTGGGTTTTTTTTTTATTATTTACTTCACAGATGTTGTGGCGTACCCATATAGCAATGGAAAGGATTTTAGAGAAAGGAGACAGAGGCCTATAGCAGACGAATGGAGGCATGACGAGATGAGTGACCCCCTCCTTAGGGAACGATGGTCCTCGGCTACGATGAAGATACTGTCGTCAATGCCGAGTCGAACCATCGGTAAGTCGAGCAGAAACACAAATACAGAGACTGGCCAATTCTGACAAACAAAAAAGAAAAAAAAAACAAAACATGTTTTGTAACAAAGGAGGAAGTGGCTATGTAAAACTGCGCTAATTGTTCCATATTACAAAGGAGGAAGTGGCTAGGTAAAACTGCGCTAATTGTTCCATATTACTATTTAACCCAGTTGCTGCAAGAATTAAGAGATTTTACTTCAATATTGTTATAGAGAGGCAGCAGGAAAATTTTAGAAGTTGAATAACCCTTTGATCTGATTGGTCCATTTTAATTCCCAGCGGTCAGTGCGTTATTTATTTTGGTTTTCTCGGATTGTTCTCACATCGTTTTGTTCTCAACAAATTATGCTACGTAGTCAATGCAACTCTTGAATTATTTTATTCAATTATTCAATTTTATTCACTGTGAATTTAGTGGCTCCTTCATGTCTTGTCAACCTAAACAATTTACTACTGAGTTTCATATTTACAGTTTTTTGAATTCTGTGTTTCCAAGGGAGAGAGAGATAGAGAAAGGTCCTATGCTCTTTTAATTGATATTTATGTAATATCTTTTGATTAACATCACCAGCCAATGTGGGCCCTCTCCTTTCTCAGGCCGCAGCAGGGGAGCAATCATTTCTCAGTATTACAACAGGACATTACAACTTCGAAGACGCAGGCAGAGCAGACCTTCCATTAGAGATTTCTCTCACTCATCCAGACCTAGCATACGAGGCTATGGCATGCAGTCTGACAGCACTGATGCAGAAGAGGTGGAAGGTAAGGAGAACTATGTTCAAATTCATTTTCAGACTGGACCAAGGGTCACTTCGCTCCCGTTTGAACTTTGACTTTCTGTTCTTTAAAAGCAATTTAAAAGGTAATTCTTCATATTTATATTCATATATATATATACTAATATATACAGTATATATACATATATATATATATATATGTATATATACTGTATATATTCAGACCTTTGTTTTATATATTCAAGGCCTAATTTCTTGAACGGCCTTTCGTAATACATATATATATATATATATATATGTATTACGAAAGGCCGTTCAAGAAATTAGTCCTTCAATATATAAAACGAAGGTCTGAATATATACAGTGTATGTATATATATATTCAGACTTTTGTTATATATATTCAAACTTTCTGTATATATATATTCAGACTTTTGTTATATATATTCAAACTTTCTGTATATATATATTCAGACTTTTGTTATATATATTCAAACTTTCTGTATATATATATTCAGACTTTTTGTATATATGTATTCAGACTTTCTGTATGTATATATATATTCAGACTTTTTGTATATATGTATTCAGACTTTCTGTATGTATATATATATTCAGACTTTTTGTATATATGTATTCAGACTTTCTGTATGTATATATATATTCAGACTTTTGTTATATATATTCAAACTTTCTGTATATATATATTCAGACTTTTGTTATATATATTCAAACTTTCTGTATATATATATTCAGACTTTTGTTATATATATTCAAACTTTCTGTATATATATATTCAGACTTTTGTTATATATATTCAAACTTTCTGTATATATATATTCAGACTTTTTGTATATATGTATTCAGACTTTCTGTATGTATATATATATATATATGTATTACGAAAGGCCGTTCAAGAAATTAGTCCTTGAATATATAAAATGAAGGTCTGAATATATACAGTATATATACATATATATATATATATACATACAGAAAGTCTGAATACATATATACAAAAAGTCTGAATATATATATACAGAAAGTTTGAATATATATAACAAAAGTCTGAATATATATATACAGAAAACTGAGACCATTTTGACCACACTGCCCCATTTGGGCCGGCGCTACGCCTGCTACCGCCGACCAGCCGGCACACTATACGTTAAGCCACCACTGTCCCAAAATGTTGAGTTAGGCCGCAGCAAGATTTGAACTCATGACCCCTGGTTTGCAGGACCAGTGCTCTTACCCCGGAGCTATGTAGCCCTAGAACAGCATACTTATTTTAAATGTACTTTTAACATCAACATTTTTTTTTTATGAAATGTTTAGTGTAAATCTCAGATTAAACAATCAAATCAAAGCAAATACTAACTAAATACTAAAGATTACTGCCACTGCCAGGAGGACATCGTAGATGGCATTTTGGTGTTCACAGAAACATGGATGAACTTTTACACAATAAAAGCCGGCGAGCAACAAGTGTTTACTGTAATAAAAAAAAATGTATTTTTTAAAAACTGCAAAGATTATGCCATACAGATTTGGATCTTTTTCAACTTAAAAAAATGCTTGCATTAAGTAGTCATGTGGTAACACTGTTTTTTCTAGTGGGATTCCATTACTTGTCAGACAAAAATCAACATTAATTCTGGCCATTTTAGTTTATGGTAATAAAGCAGCAAAAAACATTTTTGACAAATAAAGACCATCATATTTTATATATGAAACTACATGTGCAAATTTTTGGAGTCTTTGATGGAACACTTGTAAAAAAAAAAGACAAACATTAGAGTGATTTAAGACGAGTTGGACTTTGCTTTTATTTTAGTGTAATGCTTGTGGGTAACGTTTAATTCCTTGTTTTACAGCTACTAAAACTAAACATTTGGTGAACAACCTGCAGAACCTCTCTGTAAGTGACAGGGTCAGAATGCTCCGGGCAATGCCTCTCAGTGTGTCTGAGAAGAGTGAACTGAGGTCCTTTCTTTACTATATTTTTGCAATTTTTGCAATTTGCAAAAGTCACTTGTATAATACCTGAAAAGTGATTTTTTTTTTCCCTGCTGTTTCCACAGGCAATTAGCATTGCAAAAGGAGAATCGTCCACTTTCAGGAAATCAAATATCCTGCTTTAGCCGATTTAAGTTTTACATCAAAATTGTAAGTAGACTTAAAAAGCATAGTAGTACTGTGTAGTGATTTTGTTTTTAAAATTTAAAAATTCTCTCTCTGTTTGCTCTTAGTTAGTCGGTGACTGACAAATACCCTACATAGTTAGCATAGGTATCAAAGGAGGCTGTCAGGAGATTCTTAGTGTTGGCCTACTAATGCCTGAAAACGTGCCATCTGGTGACAACAGACATTCTTGTTGCTCTACCTTCTATTTTTTTTTTTTACATAAACATAACTGACAGCCCCCCCCCAAAAAAAAAAATTAATATGTAAACATATACAGGTTATTTGTACCATGATTTCCAGACTATTGAGCGCACCTATATATACTGTATATATATATACATATATATATATATATTTATGTATATATATATGTA
>NC_024315.1:19413717-19417314 GCF_000523025.1 Cynoglossus semilaevis
ATATACACATATATATATATATATATATATATATATATATATATATTTATATATTCTCTTCTCTCTGCTTTAGAGGGAGGCGTGGTAACCGTTACACTAACCGGAACATGTCTCTTTGGCTCACATTTCCATTGTATTGCAATTTGAAAATACTTGCCTTTTAACCATTCTTCTTCTCTCACACTCTTATTCTAGGCATTGCGACAGAGCTCGTACAGCTGGCTGTCCTTTCTGCATTCACTTCAGCTATGGCAAGTGGCACTTAAGAGAGTGGGTGGACGTTTTGGTACCGGAGTCCTGTCCTACTTCCTGTTCCTTAGGACCCTGCTCTTTTTTAACCTTTTCTTGTTCCTGGTTATTGGAGCATTTTTGGTGCTGCCCCAGGCAATCCATCCTGGTCCGTCGTCTAAAAGACACCTCTTCACCGGATTGGAGCTCCTTACCGGTGCAGTAAGTTGTGTTCCGGGCCATGTTATTTCCAACTGTAACACACAGCACAGCCTACTTTTTTTTTTTTTAATCTAGGTCGCCAAATTCAAAATCTTAGAAACTATATTCATTTTGTAAGATCAGTAGAAAACTGTAGACTGTTGACATCAGCAGTTGCAAAAAAATGTGCTCTCTTTTCCGCTGCAAAAATCTGGGGTGGAAAATTTGTCATGCATGTAGCATATCAATATGAAGTATGCTACCGGTGGTTAGTACTGTAGATGTAGATCCAGACAGGAGAGGAAGAACTAAATAGAGTATTTCACCTGAAAGATACAGTATCTAAAAAAATATATGACCTTGTTTAAAAAATTTGGGTGTAGTTTTTTTTTCTTCAAGGTCAATTCAAGTGGCCTTGTTTTACACATTTCAGACAACGTTGCGACTGTCTTTTTTACATGTTGGCTGTTAGACCAGTGACCCCTTCTGTCAGAAGTACACAGCTGAGCACGAGTGATATGAGCCCAAAGCTATTTTGCCCTAAACATATGATATATATATATTTTATAAATGACATATTATGGTTAATTTTCAGACAACGTTGCGACTGTCTTTTTTTATCAATCATCAGGGAGGCACAAGATTGTTGGCCTGCGCTTCAGGTGGCTCACAGTCTCCTTTGTATGGGCACAGAGAAACCTTCTTTCCAAACGTGCAGCTTACCTGCCCAGACGATTAAACAGTGTGGCAAATGCTCCTTCTGACCTTCTCTATACTTCTTCATCGGCGTCCTCAAGGCAAATCTGAGATATTCTTTCTAGGCACATGGTTTGTGCACCCTAGTGGCTGGTTTATTATTAGCTAACAGTTAAATTAGGTGAATTGTAGGTAAGTTAAATATATGTTTAAATATACCAAATTAAATAGAATTTTGAAGAGGAATGAATATATGTGTTATATCTGATATCACATTTATTTATTATGTAATTACAGTAGACATTTTTTTCTACTGTAACTTAACTGTAATTTTACTGAATTTCTGTCTTTTTTTTAATATCTGTTTTTTTAGGGTTACTTCTCAGACACATTGATGTATTATGGATACTACTCTAACCACAGCCTTATGAGGCAGTGCGGGAATGGAAGTGATGTTCAACTTCCCTCTGTGTCCCCTGGAGCCAAAGAGGATTGTTTGTTGAGCCACCATTCTTACAACATGCCACTGGCGTACTTCTTCACCATTGGAGTGGCCTTCTTTATTTCCTGTATCATCCTTGTGTACAGGTTTGAGCACCTAAACATTTCATTTTGAGTACAAACGATACTGAATTATTTTTGTGTGTTTTTAATAGAAACATCTACAACAAATACATTTGAGAGATTACAGGTTGTAAAATGATATCTCATCTTCCAAAAATAGTTACATCAAGGGCAACTGGATGAAGTAGTTTTTTTGTTTGTTTTTTTTTTGTGGACATTTCACCTCTCATCCAAGAGGCTTCTTCAGAACTGTTTCTGTTTACCTCTGCTGCAGAGTGACAGAGGGCCCTCTAGTGGCTGCCAGTTAATAACAAACATGAAATTATATATTTATATTATATATATTTATATTATAATTATATATTATATATATACATATATTATACTTTTTATATATATATACATATATATACATGAAATTATAAAATATATATTTTAATATATAATATAATTATATATTTTAATATATAATTTCATATATAAGTCGCACCTGAGTAAAAGTTGCAAACCTAGCATAAGGTATACTCTAATATGTAAAAATCAGACTTATTTGATTAGAAGTGTTTCTGTTTACCTCTGCTACAGAGTGACAGAGGGCCCTCTAGTGGCTGCCAGTTAATAACAAACATGAAATTATATATTTATATTATATATATATATTTATATTATAATTATATATTATATATATACATATATTATATATTATATATATACATGAAATTATAAATTATATATTTTAATATATAATATAATTATATATTTTAATTTATAATTTCATATATAAGTCGCACCTGAGTAAAAGTTGCAAACCTAGCATAAGGTATACTCTAATATGTAAAAATCAGACTTATTTGATTAGAAGTGTTTCTGTTTACCTCTGCTACAGAGTGACAGAGGGCCCTCTAGTGGCTGCCAGTTAATAACAAACATGAAATTATATATTTATATTATATATATATATTTATATTATAATTATATATTATATATATACATATATTATATATTATATATATACATGAAATTATAAATTATATATTTTAATATATAATATAATTATATATTTTAATATATAATTTCATATATAAGTCGCACCTGAGTAAAAGTTGCAAACCTAGCATAAGGTATACTCTAATATGTAAAAATCAGACTTATTTGCTAACGATGGTAATGTTTTTTTATGCAAAATGTCCCGTAAGTTCTCCTTTAGATACTGCGTTCATTGACTTTGTTGATGTTCTGTAGTAGTTTTGAAATTTCATTAGTGCAGTGGTTCCCTAACGTTCTCTACTGCCCCCTCACCCCATTGGTTGATTAGAATACTTGCCTGCTTAATTGACATAATTTTGTTGTTGTATGTTTTAGTATCTTTTTTTAAAAAAAAAATACTATTCTCCGTCTAAGGCTTTCTTTTTTTTCGTCACCAGGTGGCGAGTACCTTAAATGAGCAGGGGAAGGCCATTGGTTTATTAGAAACTTGCCTGCTTAATTGACATAATTTTGTTGTTGTATGTTTTAGTATACTCTTTTTTTAAAAAAAAAATACTATTCTCCGTCTAAGGCTTTGTATGATTTCCCCACAGCATGTCCAAATCATTTGGCCAAAGCTTCCGCATCGACAAGTCTCACAATATTCTGGCAATGAAAGTGTTCTGCTCCTGGGACTTTAAGGTCATCAAGAAAACATCCGTCAATATCATGTCTGAGAATATCTGCACTCAGCTCAAAGTGAGAACTTCCTCTCCATTTTCATGTTCTTCATGATGTTCAGGGGGAATGCAATGATCTAATAATGCATTTCTCTCGGTTTTGTATGCCCTTGTTCAGCTGCCCTTTATTAAAACTCCTGTATTTTTTTTTTTTTTTTTATTGTAACATTGCAGGAGCTGTTGGCGGGGGTGAACCTTAAAA
>NC_024315.1:19417631-19420370 GCF_000523025.1 Cynoglossus semilaevis
GGGACCCCCCCCCCCGGGCAGTGCCCTCTGCTCACTTTGGTGACGGGTAAAGTGCAAAGGTCACATTTCGTTGTGTGTAGTGCTGTGCTGTGACTAATAATAGCTTTTCACTTTAAACTTTTCACATTCGGATGCATTTTAAGGTAATCTACCCACTTTTCGGTGATTTGTGTTTTTTTTAATTTTTTTTATACGTTGATCAGTTACTGTTCCACTGAAAAAACGATTCTTTATTCTTTACATGCCCTTCCTTCTTGCTCTTCTTAAGGACCTTCAAGAACGATCCCGCAGTCCTCTCACTTCCCAGAACCCCTTGCTGACTGAGGCTAGTCTGCTGACTTTACCCGTGGTGGTGTCACTCATCAACCTGCTGCTGCCTGGCTTGTTTAACCTTGCAGCCTGGATGGAGGAATACGAGTCACCCTCTGTTTGCACATATGTCGCCATCAGCAGGTTAGCAGTATGAACTTAAGGCTGCGTCAAATAAAAAAAAAAATGTTGCTGTTAAAACAGTTCAATATCACATTCGCTTATAATTCATTTGAAGAAACGTTGACGCAATGTTTGCTCCTGGCACCTTCTAGGAACCTGATGTTGAAAGTGAGCATTCTCAGTGTCCTCTGTTACCACTGGCTGGGTCGGGTGGTAACTGACCTCAGTGACGTCATGGTAAATATTAAGTTTATTTATTTTTAGTTTTAGGTTGGGTTTTTTTTTCACAATGAAAAACAACGAATGCTCTTTTCAGTTTCTGACTCAGTTTCTGACTCCATATTATGTTTTGATGTTTAGTGCTGGGAGAATTTTGTTGGTCAGGAGCTTTATCGATACCTGCTCATGGATTTCATCTTCACTTTACTGGACACCTTTTTAGGGGAATTTCTTTGGAGGTAAGTTAAGCCTGGCACAAGAACACATACAATTTCAAGGGGATGACATCATCTGGATTTGACACTGTAGATATTTACTCTGTTACTGTTTATTATCTACAGTCAGTGGTTCTCAAACTTTTTTTTATACTCTGTACCACCTGAGAAAACACTGAGCTCTCTGAGTACCACCTTGATGACCAACATTAGAATTCCCCTGCTCGTTTCACGTTCAACATGCAAGTGATCCCGTGATTCTGTGCTTACGTGAGCAACAGACTTGCGTTGCAGCAAAAAACAAGTAATTAAATAAAAAGACCAGGCGTCCTATTTCATAATCTCACAAGCAGCTGCACGTTTTTTCTAAATGTTGTATTAATTGTGCATGGTATGTTTCAGATTTATTCAATTGAAAATGTAAATGTGAAAATATATAATTTTCCCCCGCATACCACTAGAGGGCGTTCGCGTACCACAGTTTGAGAACCACTGATCTATATCATAATCTAGCGGCACAATTACTATTTTTCACCTTGTACTACAAATACTGCTGCTTCTACTATTTCACTTGCTTAAAAATGCGCAAAGAAGAGCTCGACAAATTATTATTATTATATTATTATTATTATTATATAAAGTGATTCAGAATTCAGCACATGATCCATGTCTACTTTCAGAGCTATTCAACCCCATTTTATTCACTTTATCACGCTCACAACCCCCCCCCCCCCCCCCCCCCTCCCCCCCCAAAATGTCTAACTTGCCTGAGTTAAAATATGTTTGTGGAAATTTTGTGGCAGTGAGTCAAATGTTTGTTTAGCTGCTACAGCTAACTTGAGTTTTAGGAGTGTCTTTTGTTTTAAACTTAATTTAATTACATTTTTTTTTTAAATACCTTTTTTGATCTCCGCAGGTTGTTTACAATTTAATTTAATTAAAAAAAATTTGAAATACCTTTTTTTGATCTCCGCAGGTTGTTTACAAAAAATGTCCTAAAGAGGAGGAGGAAACCAGTGTTTGATATCGCTAGGAATGTCCTGGATCTTATTTATGGACAGACCCTAGCATGGTACAAACATTGTTTGTGAAAATAACCAAACAGTTAATATGCGTATTACAGGCTGTTTATCTGTTGCAACAAAAACTCTTCGTGTCTTCCAGGTTGGGTGTACTCTACACTCCGCTGCTGCCTGCAGTGCAGATTCTCAAACTCTTGATACTCTTTTACGTTAAAAAGGTACGGAAGTCCACAGGTTATAGTTTCCTTTCTCTGTATCTCTCTCCTATCTCTCTCTCTCTCTCTCATCCTTAGAATTGTTTTTACTTTGCTTTATGGTTAAATAAATAAAGTTGGTTACAGAGAGCCTCAGTCCTTTATTTATAGCTACAATATTTTTCTATTTTTTTTTTTTTGTTTTTGTTCACAGAGCAGTGTGATGATGAATTGCCAGGCTCCTAGAAAGCCATACAGAGTGAGCCAGATGAGTACCATCTTCATCACCCTTCTCTGCTTTCCGTCATTTCTCGGAGCCTCTGTCTGTGTCACGTACACCATGTGGAGGTATGATACTGCTTGGCTTTCTACGTAGAATGATTTCACACAAAGTTGCTCTATGGCAGTGGTTCTGTTTTGCCCCCTCCCCCTCCCCCTTGAGGACAGAAATGCTTTCACACCCCTGTATGAAAAAATGGATGTATGAGTTGCTGCCACCTAGTGACTGGAGGCTTATTATCATTCAAGCATAACAGCAGTGGTACACTTATGTCCAGCTTGCCATATTCCATTGGAAGCCACTCACGCCCCCCCTAGGGGGGCCCGCCCCCCCCCTTTTATGAGGACCGCCCCTTGCCCGGCAAGCTTATCTTTAAA
>NC_024315.1:19420604-19432224 GCF_000523025.1 Cynoglossus semilaevis
ACCCCCCACCCCCCCCCGCCCCTCGACGGGGGCCCCGCCCCCACCATTTAAGAAGTACTGCTCTATGCCGGTCATGCTTATCTTAAAGCCGTATGTTTACTTACACACACATTTCAAAAGATTTATGCTCTTTCTTTTTGAGCGTCTTGCGCTCCTTCCCAAACATATTGTCATGCTTATTATACGTCTCAGTGTAAATTGTTGTTATTTTAAGTTGTTATCTAAACCTTTTACACTCTTACATATTTATGAGTAATTATGTTAGGTTTAATTTATTCATTCCATCCGCCAAACCCCCCATGCTATCGCAGTACAAGACGGTTATATACACACTGTTTTGGTGGAACGCCAGCCAGTGGAGCATGTTCACATATCTACGCTGGTGTGTAGTCTTTTAGCATTGTTCTAGCAAGTAACATGTTAGCGCCATGCTGGAGGGTAACATTTAGCCTTTCTTGCAGTTTTCACCAAGCTTAGGTTAGCTAAAACCCTAATGCAGGGGTCTCAAACTCAATTTACCTGGGGGGCCGCTGGAGGCAGAGTCTGGGTGAGGGTGGGCCGCATAAGGGATTCCACAATAAAATTAAAAAAAAAAAAGTCCTCAAATGTTAACAGTTAACAGTTTTAATGATTTCTTCTGAACATGAAGTGTTTTGAACATGAATGGAACATTGAGTGAAAATCATGAACGGTTCTTCTGAACATGGCTCCTCTTGCCTACTCCTTGCTGCCAGAGACTTGACAGCGCTTCTTTTCACGAACTTGGCTTTGAGGTCAGAGTTGCATTGCAGGTCAATGAGCTCCATTTGAAGCACAGGAGGGGCATCTTGCACATCAAAGGTAAAGGGGTCCGCAAAAATTTGAAAAGTGGCTCTGTGCGTCTTGAAGTCTTCAAATCTGTGATCAAATTCCTTCTGTAGCTTCAAAATATATCATCTCTGCGTCTCCCACTTTTCTTGAAATTGTCTGTGCTCATCACCAACCTTTCTCTTCACTGCAGGCTTTGATGAAGACGTGACTGGGGTAGGACAAAATCTCCTTGATTCCGCTTAGTAGCGCTCTTGTTTCACGTTTCAAACAAGTGTTTAGCCAGTTGGGGAATATCAGATCCGTCACACGCTTCTATCTGTAACAGCAGCGTACACGATAAACAGCCCGGTAACAGTCGCTGTTATTTTTGCGCTTGATCATGACATTTGTGGCAGAAAGTACGATAGATGGCAAGCGCAAAGGCAGCTTCTGTCTGGCTGTTCATTACACGCCGTGCTGTTGTTGCAAGCGTGAAGTGCACGAAGCTGGTGTAGCTTAGCCTAGCCCCGACAAGGGAGGGCCGCGCGGGAGCTTGCTGATTGGCTCTTCGGAGGTCCACTTTCTCCGCGGGCCACACTAATATTATACCTTCATATTAAGGTGCGGGCCACAAAATATTGTGCTGCGGGCCGCACTTGGCCCCCGGGCCGCGAGTCTGAGACCCCTGCCCTAATGTGCTAATTGTAGCTGGAAGTAAATTCTATGTAAGACCCCGGCTTTGTAATAGTGATAAAGCTTTGAATCACATTTTGTTGTTGTGTCTGGCTCTGTTTTTTTTTTTCTCAGCATCCAACCTTCAGCATCATGTGGTCCTTTCCGTGGACTAAAAACTATGTTCCAGGCGGGGAAAAATTGGATGGAAGATCTGGAAAAAACCAATCCCAACTTGTCTGTTTTGGCCAGGACCCACACATACCTGGTGGAAAACCCTTTTTTCCTGTTTGTGGGAGCGGGAATCTTTCTGTAAGTGCATCGAATCACACTCCAGCAAAACTAACCTCACACATGAAGCAGCTACGGTTGGTTTATGTCAGTGGTTCTCAATTATTTTCTGTCACCCCCGCCCCCCTCCCCCTAGACCACCCCCGCAAATTGAAATACAATTAAGAACCTGAAAAAAATATATATTTGTATCTATACAAACCACTGTATGAGTTGCTGCCACCTAGTGACTGGAGGCCTGTTATCATTCAACTTTTAAACAACGTTTAATTTCTTTCCAATTTTTTTTTTTTTTTGTCCATTAGGATCGTGATTTACTTCCACAGTCAGGTGGTTGATGGTCAAAGGAAGATCATCGGTTTACTCCAAGAGCAGATAGAAAATGTAAGAACTGTTATAGCACAAGAGGGAATGTGAATCACTTGGAAGTATGACTCATTACTCACAACACTAAAAAAATGTCTGCTCCTTGTCTGCTCTGCTCAGGAGGGAGAAGATAAAAAGTTTCTCATCACTCGACTCCAGTCAATCCATGAGAAGAAAAGACCACCCATTCAGGTCAGCTTGGAGTAATTTACTGTAGGATACATCTGTCAACCCATCTCTATGTACGTATGTACAGTATGTATTTACATATATACTTTTTTTATTTTTCAGGAATATTCATGTTGATAAAGAGCCTTTGATTCTATGAATTGTTGTTTGTTATTAGTGTGTTTTGTATTTTTAAATGTCATTGTATTGTTTTTTTTATTAGTATTTTTATACAAATAATAAAATGCTAGCGCTGTCTAAAGTTTACAGGGCAGCTCTGGGATAATCACAATTACTCCTAATTGAATAATACTCCTGAATAATCAAGATAAATCAATGTTTGTAAGTTTGATCCAAAAAAAAAAAGTTTTCCTTTATTTCGCTGGCAAATAAATACAAATAAAAGCAGGTAGATGTACGTGTTTCACACCTGTTTTTCTGGTGATTAATCCATTTAAATTGAATTATTAAAATGGGAAATGTCAGCAGAACAAATTTGTCTTCTTTGCATTACTTTCGAGAAAAACAAATGCAAGATAGAGAGATAGAGAACAGAGCCCCCTGCTGTCTGAGAGGGGCACCTACAGAGTCACTCGGTGCTGGCTGCTACGGTTGTTAGTTGCTTCAGTAGTTAAGGTCATGTAAGCTGTGCTTATTTCTATCAATTTATTATTACAATAAAAGTATAGAACCACTAACGGAGATGTTTATGGTTGCTAGACTTATATCTTCTTCCATATCTGGCGGTTATGTTGACACACACATATACATATACTGTGGGGCCTAGATAGGAGCTCCCCCCGAAATTTCCAAGTTACAATAAGCAACTTTTGCAAACATCGAGTTACGAGTGCGCAACCATTTTTTTTTTCCTCAACAGCTGTCTTGCTCACTGTCCCTCGCTCGATCATTTTACCCATTTTTTATAACAAATAAAATGCTTTCTTAATTCTTATTTTTTTATATGATCAATATATTTGTTCATATCTATGTTTTGGATGTTTAGATGGGGGGTTAATTTAATTAATTATTAGTATATTTCCGGGGGGGTGGGGGTGGGGGGGGTTATTGGGGAAAATGCAATTGAGATGCGAGACGATCGACACACGAGTGCTGTTGCGGAACGGATTCGACTCGTCTCATATCTAGGTGCCCCCACTGTGCTCTACAATTCAAAGTGTACTAAGCCAATAAAGGATTAAAAACGGAAACATACGGAGTCCTGTGCATTCTGACTGATGCCCCTCATTGGCCACAAGCTACAATTACCAGCAAACTATACAACCAACACCAGGGTGGAGCTGGGCTGGTGTGTCTGAAGACTGCAGGGTCACCATTATCCCAGACATCCTGGTCAGCAAACTGTCTGACCTGAGACTTCACCCACTCACCTGTGCACTGGGTCAAGGACTTTGTTGTTTATTTAAGTGACCATTACAGCAGAGTAATGTTTGTATGTATGTATGTATGTGCTGTATCTGTGATACACCTGTGGAGAAGCCTTCCCCAATTTCAATGTTTTAACCGAATATAATGACAATAAAGACTATTCTATTCTGACCCCTTTCAACCATAACACCCTTGGTCAGTAGGGGCGCTGTCTTTTTTGTTGTTTTGGTACACCATATTGAGTTTATTTTGAGATGTTTTATTGCTCAATAATACGATGAGTTATACCATGGCTGTTCATATGGACATTATCCAAAATACATTATTTTCGTTAAGTTATCGGATGAATTATTTGTGCATTTAGATCAATATTAAATTTGATTGATATCGAAATTAAATCAAACTGTGAGATTCCTAACGATGGCCAGCCCTACATTTTATACCTACCAGTACTTTAATAATTCAATAAAAGTTTTCTGGTTATTAGTAGAGGCAGTTTGTCATGAAGTTTACATCTTGTTATAATCAATGTTATTTAACGTTCCTTATTTTATTGCTAAAAGATGACATGTCCGAAGTCAAAATTTCAAAATGTGTTTTAAGATGCAGTTAAATAAAAATGATAAGCAGCAACATGTGAGTGTTTATGTTACAAAATTGTTTTTTGCAAAATTGGAAAAAAAAAAATGTATTACGTCAATTTTATTGTTTTTGCAAAATTGGAAAAAAAATGTATTACGTCAATTTTATTAAGTCGACGTTTGTAACCTATTCACGATGGCAAATAAGCTACTCTACTAACGAAGAAGAAGAAACACAGTTTGCTCAGTTTATGGAAAATGCTCAGATGATGTCACGTGATATAGCACACGTGGTTGATAAACAAAATTTCATAGTTAAAGAAGAGAAGAAGGCTGTTAAAGGAGGAAAATTGGGACGGAAATATGAAATCAGTTAATGGTAGCAGATAATTATTTATATATGTGTGTGTGTGTATCGATAATCTTGAAAGACATTTTACTTTGCTGATGTTACCGGTGTGAGGTGAGTAAGGTTTTTTTCAACCCGACGCCTTGGCATCAAAACACAATGGCAACCAGTTGTAGGGTCGTGACGGTCCTCGTCCCGAATGGAAGACGACAAGAAGTTAAAGTGTTTCCAAGTACATCCCTTTTACAGGTAAACGTTGTTTACATAAAGACATTATTGACCCGTTCGTATTTTTTGCTGTCGTTTTGTCTTTAGCCGTAAACGCATGTTGCTAATAGCAGTTAGCTAGTGACAGGCCTGTTTCAAATTACACTTAACAGTTGTGTAGTGTAGCATGAAATTTAATTTAATTTAGTGCATGATATATATTTATGTTCTTTAGGTACTTGAGGACGTCTGCCGAAAACACGGATTTAATCCAGACGACCATGGTTTAAAGTGAGTAAATATCGGTGCTAGTTCATGTTTCTGTCCTCTGGGCGTTTGTAAACAAAACTGATGAGTAATGGATACTTCGGTACAGAGTTGAGCATTAAGTCAAAGAAGGGATTCACATTTCAAATGAACGTTTTACCACGAACACCAGGTATGGAATTTTCCAAAATGGACATTAAATAACTTCATAATTTAAATGTTATATCTAAATTCTAAAAGTAATTTCCAAGACTAGTTTTAAGACAATTGATTCTAAACGTTGTGTCTGGACCTTTAGCAAATACGAAATTATAACTATAGTTAATAAACAATCTCATTCAGTTCTAGGAACGCTATTTCAAGTACAGTACTTGAATTATTGTGACATATTATAGTACAGTGTTTAATTTGGTATTGAAATAGTGTTATAATCATTATCGGCAATCATTTATGGGACAATAGATCGTCCAGAAAAATGTGTTATTGTCACAGGTCTGTTTAACTTAACCTTGTACTTGTGTCTTCTTTAACTTCTTTAACGTTAATAAACCAAACCATGGGCTTCCGCAAATAGGTATGCTTACAGGTGTGTATTTTAATACTTGCCCAACCCCTAAAAGTAATTTCAAATAAATACCAGGGTAAGCTTTTATTTTGGTATTTGAGGTTATCTTAGTGTTTTGTTTTTTTTTTTTTTAAATGTCTTTAATGCCCAATTTCAACATAATAGACAAATATTTAGAGTTAACTTTCAGGTACAGATTTAATTGAAAAATAACTTAATTACGTTGGTACCCATAATTGAAATGTGATTTACTTTTCGTGTCAATTTATATTTAACTTAAAATGTGTTTCAACATTTAACAGTGATAAGTACACAACCCAGATTTAATTGAAAAATAATTGAATTACGTTGGTACCCATAATTGAAATGGAAATATAAATGTGTGGCCCTGTCTTCCTATGTGTCCTTGTCAGGTTTCAGGGAACTTTCATTGACCTTACTCTACCTTTGAGATATTCCAACCTGCCCAACAATGCTAAACTGGAAATGGTGACAAGCACATGGAAACAGTCTCCAGCTGATAGCCAGGTGAGGTTAAGTACTACACACAATGTAAATTTTATAGTCGTTTAATCTTTTAGATCAGTGTTTTTCAACTATTTTTTTTGCCACCCCCCCAATTGTATTACTAGATGAATAGATTAATAATAAAGCAGGCAATAAAGCTTGCTCTGCTGCCATCTAGTGACTGAAGGCTTGTTCATCGTTCAAGCATGAATATGCCATGACACCTCACCCACCTGTTTTAATGAATGTTAAGGACACCCCCCCCACACACACACACACCTCCATTAAGAAGCACTGCTTTATACAGACGGTTTTCAAATTTACCATTGTCAAAGTGTCAAATATCAACTGTCTCCTCCATCTTCTTGCGTGTATCAGACAGACATATTCTTATTGCCATTATAAATATAAATATTAAGTTCTCAGGTGGAAACATGCATTTCCATTAGTCCATGAAAATCCAAACTCTTAATAATCATCCTCCTTAATAGTCATAGTCCCTCTCCTTCCCTTTCTTGCAGTAGCAGAGTTTTTTTTTTACTTACTTGAGTAACAAATTCTTGTATTTGTTAGAGACATGGCACAATTGATAATGCCCATATCCCCAAGTATAAACTTTTTTTTTTTTTTTATATTTATGCCAGGTACGAATTGCTGTTCAGATGGAGGACGGCTCTCGCTTGCAGGATTCCTTTTCTTGCCAACAGAATCTCTGGGAATTGCTCACACATTTCTCTCAGATCAGGTTTGTGAATTTTTGTTATACGGTCACTGCATGCGTTCGATCCTAGTCTTAATTCTATAACATGCTGTTAGGGCAAAACAGAGATGATTTCTCTTTACGAGATATACTTCTACTGCTCTATTTTTGTTGTAGTAAAAGTTTAAAGCACTTCAAATTACTAGAATGATCTTAAAGTCTTACTCTCACGTCTTCATTCCAGTTTGTCAGATTTGACTGAGTCAGGATCTACTCCCGTGTGTGTCTACATGAGAGATGAGGTTTGCGTGACTATTTTTTTTTTTTTTTTTTTTTTTTTCCCACAGCATGTAAGCCTATGTGTGTGTGTATTTACGTGTGTGTATATGCATATTATCCGTGTGTAGGTGAGTGGGCAAGAAGCGCTAAAGAAGACTACTTTAAAGGCACTGGGTCTTACGAGTGGAAGTGCAATAGTAAGGTTGGTTTTCAAAGAACATTGTGTATCAAAAGTTTAACATTTCTGTACTACTTAGTTGTAGCTGTACTGTAGCACAGCGTTCCCTCCCTATATCACGGTTCTACTTATGCTCCCTCAGTAGATCACGGATTTTTTTTTTTTTTTAATCTTATCTCAGAAATTTACGCTATAGTGCCAAATATAGCAAAATAAAACGAAAAGACTTTAAAAATAACCATACGTACGTATAAGTATGTAAATAGTTTTGTCTTTAAAAATGTGGATTCTCGTATTGAAATTGAAATAAGCATTTAAATTATGCATACCATTGGCTAATTGAGCGTTCTCTTCTGTTCCTCGTGCTGATTGGTTCATGCATGCCCCCCTTCTCTGTTGGCCATTTTCTTGTTCATTTCGCTCCGTGTTGCCATTATATAACTCTACTGTGCATATAATGGTGTGGAAATGGGATATACAGTCTAGGGAGGGTTGATAACAGTGTGGGGGGAGGTTCGTAAAGGTTAAATATATATGTAAATAATATAATAACTTTCTTGCCTCTACTTTGCGATTTTTTTTTTTTTTTTTTCTCATTTCACGGTGGGTCTTGGAGCGCAACTAGGAGAGGGATCACTGTATATTAATATAGAGATTCCCAAAGTGGGAGGTGCAATACCATGTAAGGGGGAATGTTGTCCAAATTTCTTAAGAACCAGGGGGAGAAAGTTTAGGAGCCACTGTAATAATGTAATGCACAGATTTAAATGAAATCTTTGAATTAAAAAAAATTGACTTTTGGTTAGGAAAATCTTTCAGTAATCCTGAACAGAAAGCAGCATTAATCGACTGTCCAAAGGGCAACTATATGTATACTTGTATACATGATTAGTTTATTAATTTTATCAAATGATAACAATTTTTGTAAAAAAAAAAAAAAAGTTCTTTCTTCTTTGGACATTTTTTTTATACCATTTGAACTTTCCAATACTTTGAATCACACTTTTATGCTACAGTGTTTTGTATTGTTTTATTCTGGTTAAGATTCTGATTTAAAAAAAAAAAAAAATCTGTTTTAGGTTTCTGCTAAAGAAAAACAAATCTCCTGGGGAGAAGACAGAAGCAACTGTGACAGTTTCTAAACCGAGCAACGTTTTTGCAAAGGAAAGCGCGCATAACTCGTCATCTAAGCCGGATACTTCCCCATCACAGCCAGAAACGTCGTCATTAAACGTCCCGGGAACTGATTCAGAAGAAACCCTTTCTCTGTCAACTCCCACCTCCGCCACGGGCACCCCTCTTCCCGTTCAACAGAGAGACGTTTTAAACCCTCAGAAGATCTGTAGTCATGGAGAAGAAGATGGCGAGGCAGCCGGACCATCAGGACTAAGCCCTCATTCCTCATCGTCTTCACCCAAAGCCCAATTCAATCCCTCTACTGATGATGGTCGGTGCCCCAACAGTTCAAGTCAAGGATGCCTCTCTTCTTTTTCATCTCCTTCCTTGACCACACTTAGTTCAGCATTTGAATCTCCCAAAGCCAAGAAAGCTAAATCCAGCCAGAGTTCTTCTCTTCAGGTAAGCACTATTACAGCCTGTAAACTAATTCAACAGATAAGATGGATTAGATAGATCAAATAATGAGTGTTGATCAGCTTAACAGGTTTCAAAAACTATATGTTTTTTAGGAGGAATCAATCGAGAAATAGAAGACAAAAAAAAAAAAAAGTTCTCATTTGTTCTTGGTGTTGTCCTTAATAATTAGAAATCCTTTGTAAAGCACAATTTAACTAATCACACTTTTTTTTTATCAAGTCGTGCGTGTTACTGAAAACAGATGATGTTATCTGCTGAAAGACGGCAGAAGAAGTACTAATGGTAAATGTAGCGTAGCTTGTATGCGACAATGTGAAGTAGTAGACGGTGCAGAAAAGTGGTAAAGAAACAGTTAAAGCAGCGGTGCCCCCCCTTGTGGACAGAAATGTTTTTGTCCCCCCCAATTATTAGAATATTACTGTTTTAAAGACAGGCCGGGCTGTGGACACTAAGATGGAGGTCTTGGAACCCCTGTGAATATTTAAATTAATATTAAATATTAAATATTTGCAGATCGAAAGAACGACCAAAGTTTATTTGTTGGAAGTTAAATGTCAGTAAAATAGACTTGAAAATGAGACAATTGTGGCTTTCGTTACGGAATATGTGTGCATAATTATTGTATGGTGGTATTGTGTTAGGGTAACTAGCTAACAAAGCGCCTAAGGTTGAGGGCATCATAAACAGGGAACACTTTGTAGGCACGTGCAGAGACCAGTTTTTAAAAAATCAATTATTCATCATTCATGAATAATTGATTTGAGCACTTTCTCCATTTTAGGTACAATGTATATTTGTTGAATTCAAACTGGGGGGGGGGCATCTATAAATTAGTCAGATACATTTGACCGTTTTTAAGCCTTTCTTATTGATTTTCAAATAAAAGTTGTTTTGATCCATTGAACATAATTTACCATTTGTTTTTGTTCTGGTGCTTTAAATGTATTTTTAAATTGTTTAAAGGGAGCGTCGGGTGAACGTAGATATGACATGTGAATATTTGCTCTGTAGTGGCACACTTACTAATTGCAGCCACCGACATGGATAAACAATGTGAAATACAATACAATAGTAACTGTTCTTTTTCTCTTTAATTTAAGTTAGATTAGAAATACCATTCCTTCAACAACATATTGTGACTGCCAACAGTGTCATCAGTCATTACTAATTGTGTTATTCTCTTCAGCCGGTACAAAGGGATCCTCTCATCTACCACTTGGATTCAGTGCCCCATCGATCTAAAGACCAATGGGATCCTCCAGAGGAGTTTTTTGAAGTAACAGTTGACGATGTGCGGAAACGCTTTGCCCAGTTGAAGAGTGAGAGGTAAGTAGAAAATATATACGTTTTTGAGGGTACTATGTGTGGTAATGACAAAAGAGTTGTTCTTTGTTACGGAAACCAAACTGAAGGGTTGGGCTTGAGAGGCTACCAAGGGAATATAAAACGTAAAAGTAATGCGTTAAGGCTAAAATACTTAAAATGCTTTTAGATGGGGTTTTTTTAATGCCATCTTTTGGAGAAATGTGGGCATTGCAGGGAAAAGGCAGAAAAACGGTGGAACCTCAAAGATACAAGTCTCGACATGCAAGTATTTTGAGATACGAGCAAGCCTTCGAGTGAATTTTTTTGCTTCGAGATATGAGTAAAGATTTGAGATTGTGATTCTGATTGTGACGTATGCGGATTTACCGGAAGCAGTGGAATTATGGGAGTTTAGAGTACTTAAAAGGACTGTGGTAGTACCTACACATCATTGGATTATTTTCTTTTCTGTTAGTTCTTAAAGGGAAAAAATGATTAGAGATACGAGCACCTCGAGTTTCGAGCTCGGTCCTGGAACGAATATCTCGAGGTTCCATTGTATAATAATAATATAAATTAATAATATCAGTTGGACAAGTTTGGCGGGCCGGATTAAAAGGCCAAACGGGCAGCATCTGGCCCTCGGGCCGAAGTTTCCCCGTGCGTGCTCTAGTCACTACGTGGCAGCAACTCATACAGTGGTTTCTACAGATAAGAAAATGCAGATTATTAGGTTCTCAATAGTGTTTCAATCCAGTGGAGGTGTGGAAAAAATGTCTGTCCCCAAAGGGACAGACATAATTAAGGACCACTGCATTAACGCATTTAAAATGAATACCCCGAGTGCTTTTTTGAAGGACAATTAAAGTATATGGTTGGTATGGTATTTATTTTTAGCCCTTTTAGTCCCTCTTGTTTTGTTTTTCCTTTTAGGAAAAAGTTGGAGGAAGCTCCACTGATGACGAAATCCTTACGAGAATCCCAGAAAAAGAAGAAATTGGATAAGTATCCTAAAGTGAGGAGCAGAAATACAATACCTCAATCCTGTTGTTGTCTCTACGTTTTTTTTTAAACACACACTGAATAGAGGCATCTTCTCTTCTGCGGATCCAGGTAGTCCTAAGGGTCCAGTTTCCAGACAGATATGTTTTACAAGGCTACTTCGGGCCCTTGGAGACAGGTTTGTATGTGTGTCTGTTTAGGGGGTATATATGTATATATATGTGTATATATATGTATGTATATATGTGTATATATACACTACCGTTCAAAAGTTCGGGGTCACTTAGAAATTTCCTTATTTTTGAAAGAAAAGCACTGTTTTTTTCAATGAAGATAACTTTAAACTAATCAGAAATACACTTTATACATTGCTAATGTGGTAAATGACTATTCTAGCTGCAAATGTCTG
>NC_024315.1:19433010-19434121 GCF_000523025.1 Cynoglossus semilaevis
TATGTATATATGTATGTATATATGTATATATATGTGTATATGTATATATATATGTATATGTATACATATACATATGTATACATATGTGTATATATATATGTATATGTGTATATGTGTGTTTACTTTATAAACATTGATGATGTATGATCTCTCTTTTTTTTTTCCACTAGTTGGGTCTGTAAGCCACTTTGTCAAGAGTCATTTGGAGAATCCTCAGCTAAATTTTTACTTGTGTAAGTATGTTCTTTGTTTACCACTCGGACTGGGATTTTAGTTCCGGCTCCATAATAATTCTGATAGTCACATACACGCAACACATTTTCTCACATTTCACATCCCAATTGAAAAGTTGGTGCTTTGAGAAGCACCCAGGGAGTAAGGGAATTTTCAGCATTTCTTCAATCCGCCACAGCCAGGTGTCTTGAGAGGTTCCCACAAAGTGGGGGGCACTGTGCCATTGAACTATTTTTTTAAATTTCATAACTACCCATGGCACCTAAAAAAGCTAGTGAAATCTGGCTTTACAGTATGGCTTAGCAAAGTTGTTGATTTGTACCATCATTAAGAACAAGGAAGCAATAAAGGAAGGGTTTAGGGTTAGGGTTAGGGGTTAGGGGTTAGGGTTTAGGGTTAGGGTTAGGCTTAAATTTTAAAAACTAATCCCTTACCTCTGTTTAGCTAACACTTACTACAGCTATGTTTTGGCTATCTTGACTACATATTATTGTGCAGTATGTATTCTACTCATTCTTCATTCCCCTTTCCATGGAATTTTTCCTCATGGAATCAGCATCGTTATTTGTAGGTTTTCTATATTATCACTCTTTTGTCATCTTCATCACAGTTATGGTTCCTAACCAATATGTGTTTCCTCAATTTTTTTCAACTTTAAAATCATTTGTTTCAGTCACCACACCCCCAAAAACCATTGTGGACAACCCATCGGCTACACTTTTCCAGGTAGGAATATTTGTCTATTCCTAAGATTGTTCGGGATCGCACGTGTCATGGTTCGTTATGTACTGTGGCTTCAGTTTCATTGTTTGGTGCGGTTCAGTAAGAGTACAATACACAAGGGGGGAAAAAGACCCTCGCGTTAATTTACCCATTT
>NC_024315.1:19434221-19440231 GCF_000523025.1 Cynoglossus semilaevis
AAATGTTTTCTTAATTATTATTTTATTATCAGTATATTTGGTTATATCTGTGTTTTTGATTTTTTTTTGTTGTTGTTGTTTTTAATGGGGCTCGAGATACAGTGGGTACGGGAAAGAATTCAGACCTCCTTAAATTTTTCACTCTTTGTTATATTGCAGCTGTTTGCTAAAATAATTTTAGTTTTTTTTTTTTTTTTTCCCTCATTATAGTCCACAACGCACCCCATATTTGAGTTATTTTAGCTGTGTGCTTAGGGTCATTGTCTTGTTGGAAGTTGAACCTTCGCCCCACTCTGAGGTCCTCAGCACTCTGGAAGAGGGTTATCATCCAGGATATCCCTGTACTTGGCCGCATTTATCACTTTCCTTTGATTGCAATAATAAAATAAATCTGCAAAATTAGATTTTTCCGTCAATATGAGGTGCTGTTTTGACATTAATGAGGAAGAAAATTTTAACTTAAATGACTTTAGCAAATGGCTGCAATATAACAAAGAGTTAAAAATTTAAGGGGGCGTCTGAATACTTTCCGTACACACTGTATGACTGGATCGACACGAGTTCTGTTGTGGAACGACTTAGACCCGCATCACTGGATCGACACGAGTGCTGTTGTGGAACGACTTAGACCCGCATCTCGAGGTTCCACTGTACTCCACAATTCAGAGTTTACTACACCAATAAAAAATTAAAAAGGAAATCAAACATCTGGTGTCCTGTGCATTCTGATCGATGCCCCCAGTGGCTACAAGCTGTAAATACCACCACAACGCCCCTGCCCAGTGGGGGCGGTGTCATGTTATTTTTATTTTTATACTATTATTATTTGTTACATTTGTACACCATCCTCAGTACTAGTATTATTGTTTATTGTTTTATTGCACAATAATGTTACGAGTTGCGCTTTCCATTCGCTCTCTCTTGCTCTCTCTCTCCATCTCTCCGTGATTGTGTCTATATTATTTTTGTTTAATCCTGTCTCTTTTTTTTTGTCTCTTTTAAGGCTGACTTGTTTCCAAATGTGCTGATGTACTTTGGCTCTGAGGATAAAACAGGTTTTTAAAATTTTCGTACTCTTTGGTACTTGAGACTGTCAAGGTTGGAATGGTCAAAAGAAAAATGCTGCTGCTCATACCGTGCTTCAGAATTGTTCTGTTTGGTCTATTGACAGATTCTTATATAAAGCGGGAACTTCTTGACTCATCTGTTCCCCCCCTGCGAGCAAAAGCATGTTTTTCAAGGTAAGTTTTTATTGTGAAAATAGTGAATCTACTATAGCTTTTGGTTCTTTACATTTTGTTTAAGTACTTGTTCTAAAAACGTTGTGTGCAGGCACGTGCATTTATTGTTTGTGTTTAGAAACATCTGTTGTATAGCACTGATCGTCTAATAATACCAGCTGACTGTGCGAACAGAAGAGCTACACTTCACCTACATGTTTAAAGACAGCAAAATTGACTGCTTTCTGCTCTAGTGGCTCAGACGATACCCCCTTGCCCTCAGTGCAGACATCAGACACCAGGGAGTCTACGCTGGAACAGCGAGCTACATCTTCGCACATCAAAGCTGCTAAAACTGCCAGATGTGACGCTGAAAAGTTGCCCAAGTGGTTCAAACCCCCCGGTAAATAATATCGTCACATTAGCATGCACTCTCATTTGCAGTTTTGTTTTGGGCCATGTTTATATGTTACTTTGTTAATGTCTGAGCAGTTTTAGTAGCCCATTGTAATACTAGTTTTGAAGAATGTGGTTCAGTATATTGATGTGAGAGTATTCAACCTATATTTACCAAAGCATCGGTTGAAAATATTTACTTTAGTGCTTACTAAACACTACCTGCATCATATTCGAAAGAAATGTATTTTAATTACACACACCTACATGTATATATATATATATATATATATATGTGTATATATGTATATATATATATGTGTATATATATAGTGCTGTTGTGGAACGGATTAGACTCGTATCTTAAAACCCCACTGTATATACAGTATGTTTATATATGTATATATATATGTATATGTATATATATGCATATGTGTATATATATGTATATGTGTGTGTGTTTACATGTATGTAAATTATGTGTATATATGTATTGAAATGCAAATTTAATTGTTGATGTGTATTTAAAGTTGCAAAAATCAGTACATTGAACAGAAGAATTGTTTTGTTTTGTCATCGGACATTTCATGATAGGTATAATTTTTAATTGGTGTTTCTCACTTCCTGTCTAGGTAAAAAATAGGACTGGGAATAGTCACCCGGGTAAATGTCTGCAGTTCCTTTCTGGTTTGTAAACTGAGGAGCAATTCCGTGCAGCACGCACGGAATTGCCACAAGACTCAACATCACAACTTTAGTGGACATGGGTTTTTTTTTTCTTGACATGTGGTTTGACTGAATTTGTTGTGGATTCGTTTGATATAAAAAGGACTCTTCAAATCAGAAGTTAAACCCTTTAAAAGTAAATAAAATTTGCTGTTAAAAACAGGTCTGTTTTTTTTTGTTGTACTTGAAAGAAATGCAAAAGAATAAACCCTACAAAGATAATTCTACTCAGATTCTGAAGTACTTCACTCAGATGTTCTTGTAAATAATAATAATAATTAAAATAAAATATATATAAATATTAAAATCATCATTTTGCTTTCTCTATATAATTCTCAAGGATTAACACAATTAAGAGAACATCACCAGCCAAGGCACTGCCATTTAGGATATACACACATTCTGGGGAGTTCAAATGTCTCCTTGCTTCTTGCAATGTGAGTGAAGGAAAACACAAGGAAGGAGGATAAGTATTAGCGCAGGGGCTACTACTCAAATGACCAGGCTACAGTCAACTACCTATAATAAAAACATTACATAAATACTTACCGTATATGGCAATTATGACAACACAGTATTACATTTATATGTGTATATATATATATATATATATATATATATATATATATACTGTACATAATTATATGTAAAAATAATAACAAAATTGTAAAATTGACAAATGTACATTTCAGAATTATACAAAAAAGGGAACACCAAGTGGGTTAACAATGTAAAGCTGCTCTGCAGCAATGAAGGTTTAATCATAATTTCTCAGGTGTTCCAACTTTTCCGAATTATTTTCAACCCTCTCTGTCTCAGTTTTAACTGTAAAGAGAAGACTTCGAGCTGCAGGTTTGACAGGACGAGTTGCAGCAACAAAGCCATTGCTAACATGTCAGAATAAGACAAAGGCTCTACTGGGCCATGAAACAAAAAACAAAACTAGCCCAGGAAAAAAAAAGAACAAGATGGTAAGCTTGAAAACATAGAGTGGCCAACACAGACTTAAACCCCATCGAGCTGGTTTGGGATGAACTGGACAGAAGAGTGAAAGCCAAGTAACCTACAAGTGGCACACATCCATGGGAACTTTTGCATCAGACTTGGGAAGAATTCTCTGAAGAATATTTGATTTTTATTGTAGAAAGAATATGTATGCATCAATGACACAATAAACTGAATCATTTTCAGTAAAAAACTGGTGTTGGTCTTCTAAAAACCTTTGACCGGTACTGTATACATACAGCCAAAGAAAAGTTCTGGAAAATACTTTTAGGAAAAGGAAAAGCACCCTGAGGTGATACAGATACATTAAGACTATGTTGTTCCCCTGAAAACACAACAGAGCAAAGCAAGAAAACTGACCACATGGATGTCATAGATGTCACTCACATCTATGGCTTTAAAGGTGCAGCACCTTAATTCTACATATATATTTATAAGTGTAGCCTGGAAAGATTTGTAACTTTAAGAAACCATTGCGCAATTCCATAAAAGTATACCTTATATATACTGTATATATTTAGTTTTAACGAGCATGATTCATAATTTGTAACTGACTGTAAACATGTTTTCAAAATTAATGCTCGGTTTGTTTTAGTAAGTTGGTCCAAGTCAACGTGTCCGGCGAAAACCACTGAACTGACGCAATCTGAAAGTCCCACCCACATTCAGTAATTCAGTTTCCAATTGGTTAGGCGCTTAAATGAGCCCTGTTGCGACTGGACGAATTGGATGTTTGTTACTAGTTGAGCACCGTACTAAGACTGAAAGGAGCAGGAAGCCACGTTGACTTAGATTTAGTCTTCCATGGAGAGGGTACTCTTTGTGGCCCCAGGGACGTAACGGACCCAACGCCTTCTTCCTATTTGCATCACCCCTGTCTCATCCCAAGAAAGGTAACTTATCAATCTAAAGGATCTCAGGGAATACTACTATGTCGGCGGTTGTACATGTTGTTTTTGAGCAGCTACGCTGCAAAAATGTGGTCACAGTGTAGCCGGTAATGCTACCAAGAGCCACCTCGTCCGCATGTCGTTCACAAATGTGGCGAAACATCACTATTTTTGTCTTTAACAAATTCTTACTTTAACAGTCGACGTCCGACACAAACTAGCCACGGTTATGATTTCCCACTTAACAATTCTAAATCGTTAATCACGGCTGTGTTGTTTACATGTTTTAATAATTAAAAAAAAATCACATATTGCTTTAAATTTCGAAATACTGTCTCATACCGAAGAAATAAATGAAATGTGCGCTTCTGAAATGGTATAACAGTAAGTACTCCACGAGCCACCAACAATAGGGAAAAATTGCAGTAAAATTGTTATAATATTTAAGGAGCTATATTATCTATTTAAACGCAACTGTCTAAAAACAGACACTGGGGGATGGAATTTAGGGATGGAATTTGGGGACGGTCCCTTATCTGCGTTGTAAAAAAAACAAGTGTAATTGAAATACATTGTACAACACGACGTAATTGAATTTCAGTAACTTATAGGCAGAGGTGGGTAGAGTAGCCAAAATTTGTACTCAAGTAAAAGTACTCTTGTAAAAACTACTCAAGTATTAAGTAACTGAGTAACATCTGATTTATTTAAATGGACAAAATTACAGAGAGAATTACAAATTAATTAAATACCTTAAAATAATGTTTAGGTAAATTGAAGTACTTTAAAAAACAAAACGATTTTAGGTCAACCTTACCGCAACATGTTTCCTCAGGTTAGGCAAAGTTTTTGGTTGCTGAAATATCCGTTTGTTTTGGGAAACACAAAAGACACCGCAGGATGTAACTGCTGTTTTGCACTGTTTGTAAACTGAACATGCTTTTAATTTGAGTTTATTTAAAAAGGTAATAATTTTAATTGTATTCTCACATTAACTAAGTCTATACTTGAAGATGATTTGGTGTAGATTCAAAACATTTTGTAAGTTAGATTTACTTACTCAAACTAACACTAATATTGTTTTAATATGAAATAATAAAATATTTAATCAAAAGCAAAATAAAATGAACCAGAACAATGAATATTTTCATGTTAATTGGTAATTTTAAAAAATCTATACAGTGCTGTACAATATATATCGATATTGTATATATGCAAGAAATATTGCAATATATCACTTTCTTACCTACCCTAGCAATGCAGTTGGTGTTTTTGATAGTAAAAAAATGTCAAAAGGAGTGTTTTGGCTGTTTTATACAGGTTTTAGGGACCCGATCATTTGACAAGATGAGTGTTGGATTCATTGGAGCGGGCCAGTTGGCACATGCACTGGTTAAAGGCTTCACAGCTGCAGGTGAGCCTAATCACACATGTTAAAGCAACTGAAGATATTGTTATATATATGCGTACATACATACATACATACATACAGACATGCATGCATGTATACAGACATACATGTACACACATGTATATGTGTATATATATGTATGTATAAATATATTTTTATATATACACACATACAGTGGGTACGGAAAGTATTCAGACCCATTTAAATTTGTCACTCTTTGTTTCATTGTAGCCATTTGCTAAAATCAAAAAAGTTCATTTTATTTCTCATTAATGTACACTCAGCACCCCATCTTGACAGAAAAAAACAGAAATGTAGAAATTTTAGCAAATTTATTAAAAAAGAAAAACTGAAATATCACA
>NC_024315.1:19440362-19447883 GCF_000523025.1 Cynoglossus semilaevis
TATATATATATATATATAAATATAAATATAAATATAACCACAACCACATACTCCACTTTCATTACAGGTGTGATTGCTGCAAACAGGATTACAGCAAGCTCACCAGACACTGACCTTCCAACAGTGTCTGGACTAAGGGTGAGAAATTGAACTCCATTTTTGTCTCATCTCCTCATCTATGGCTGTGTGTGAGATTTAATGATTCCCATTTTAAGGTGTAGAGATGACAGATTTTCTGTAACTAAAAATCTAGTTTTTTTTCTGAATTGGGGGGGGGGGGTTTCCTTCATTACTGATCTTTGATACTGTTGTTTATTATCCTATTGAGCAATACCATAGATACATGACAACTCGCCAGATGTCACTAGCAATGAACATACATAAATCAGAAAAACTCTCAACAACACAATATATCCTTTTAGGGGTGGGGTGATTCAACTTTCAACTCTAATTAAAATCTTTCCACTTTTCCATAATATCTCGTTCCAGAAAATGGGTGTAAATTTGACAACAAGCAACAAAGAAACCGTTAACAAGAGCGATGTGCTCTTCTTGGCTGTGAAACCGCACATTATTCCCTTTGTTCTGGATGAGATTGGGCCGGATATTGAGGACCGTCATCTCATTGTTTCGTGTGCTGCAGGTGTAACCATCGGCTCCATTGAGAAGGTCAGTAAGTTCTCTTTGTTGTTCTGGCTAACCTTTTTTTTTTTTTTTTTTTTCCATATGTCCTCAATTAATTATTTCAATTTCTGTTCATTCTCATGTGTGAGGATTGTTTCGTTAGCAGAGATGGAGTCAACATTTTATTTACCTGTATTCTCACGCTTATGATATTAACAGAAGTTGGGTCAGCACAGAAATGCCCCTAAAGTCATGAGGTGTATGACAAATACTCCGGTGGTGGTGAAAGAAGGAGCAACAGTGTATGCCACTGGGACACATGCAGAGGTAAATTTGGTAGAATGTCAATACAAGTCCTGTTGTTTGTGAATGCTTTTATTTAAGGCAGCTATGTGTGCTTTTCAAAATTTTTTTTTTTTTTTGGGTTTGTACGGTCATGGAAAAGTTTTGGAAAATGAAAGTGCTTTGTCTAGGTGTTTGATTTAAAAATAACATTTTACTGCAAAGTATTAGAAAAGTCATAGAAATACTGCCGAGATTCATTATAAAAACATGACTAATCCTAAAATAATGCTTAATATGTACAACTGAAGTATGTAGTCAATATATTAAGCTATAGCTCACGGCTTAACCAATCCATAAACAAATCTCAAATTTTTAATAGTATCTTCTCAAATCTATCAACACTTCTGTGATCTACTAGCCGGACAATATTTTGCTAGTCAGCAGTCGCCCCCTGGTGGTGTGTTACTGCTTCTAGAACTCAAACTTATTTTCTCCAGGCCACATCAGCAATACAGGTCCCGTTGAAGGGCCGGTTGTAAATGGAAGACTATAAATTAGGGGTAAGGTAGTGAAAACTATAAATATATACTACTTTGATTAAATGGCTGTAGTTGTATGGCAAAATACCATCTGACTGGTCCTTCCTTTAGCCCTAGTGATTAGCATCTTAAAATAGAATTAAATCTATCATTTTTAATTTCTTTTGTTTCTTTAAATGTAAATGCTCAGGATCTACCAGCACTCCCTTTGAGATCTACTGACAGATCCCGATCTACGTATTTGTACACTTTTAAAGGTTTTTTTTGGGGGGGCATTGGTGGCTTAGTGGTTAAGGACGCGGGTCCAATTATCATTTTCTACTCTCCAAAAGGTGGAGGATGGCAAGTTACTGGAGCAACTGATGGCCAGTGTAGGATTCTGCACTGAAGTAGAGGAGGACCTCATTGATGCCGTCACTGGGCTGAGTGGCAGTGGGCCAGCCTATGTAAGTTAGCCTCACAACTACACCTATAAGTCCACAATATTACTTTATTTAAGTTCTGAAAAGAAAATTATGCAACAACCTCCATTTAGACCAGTATTTAAAATCAATTTAATTTTTGGGAACATAATGTTTAATTCAGGGTCAAAATGACCACAGGCCAGTAAAAGGGTTAAATACCTGGTGCTATCTTTTGGCTTGTTGTCAATATTGAATATTACAGTTTATATTATTCCTTTCTTCTTTTTCTTATTGTAGCATTTGATGCTACTCTCAAGATTCGTTATCCTTTTTCCCCTTTGATATTGCCCGATAACGCAATGCCTGGGTTTTGCAAAATGATGTTTGCTCAAAAAAATAGTTTAATTATTACTACGTTATTAATTACAGACCAATCAGATTCCTCAGTACTCTGAAGAACTTCCATTGAAACACAATTGCAGTGACTCGTTCTAAACTCCTTTATTGCTCCCAGACCAGCTTCTCCAAAAAAAGCCTTTTCCTCTTCTCACACTCTCTGCTCTCTCTCTCTCTTCCTCATACACACGCACTCTCATCACACTTCCTCACTCCCCCTCCCATACCCATTCCGTAACTTTAAACTCCTTCATAACAAATGAACAGAACATTATCAACGCTAAACAAGCATCTAGTCACTAGATGGCAGCATTGCAGCTCATTATATTAATCCATGTTGATAATCAGGGAATTGTATGCAAAATGCTGGTACCAGCAACACCTACAGTAGTTTGTACAGATAAATAAATAGATATATATCCACATTCAATGTTTTAACATCGAAATTTTTCCAAATAATAATTCATGTTTTAGATTGATTGGATTCCAAGGAAAGGGGAAATTAACAAAAAGCTCTCTGTCACGTGACAAATGGAACGAATCTGCGAGAATGAAGCGGAAGTTTAGTTCACAGAATGTGATTCGTTCATAGTGAAAGATTAGTTCACAGACAGTGATTCATTCACAGCGAAAGATTGATTCGCGGCGAAAGATTAGTTGTTGGTGCTGGAAAATACGTTAATTGTTTGCAATTAGTGATTAGTTCGCAGTGAAAGATTAGTTCGCAGAGAGTTATTTGTGAGTTTAATATGAACAAATCGTTCGTATGACTCGGGAGTCTCGAGTCATATGAAAGATTTGTTCATATTGAACGAATCACTCGCGAACGACACATCACTAAAAGAGATCCATGGAACCCTCAAGATTTGAAGACTGTTTGTATCGACCAAAATCACATCTGAGTAATGCATGCGACTAGTTTATATCATTATCAACAAGTGTATTATCTAATTTTTAGTAGGCATTTCCCACGCCATTTTTATTAACCTTATAACTTTAATTTCTAAAATTATTTATTTTGGTTTATTTGCATATGTGGATTGCATGGGTTGTTACCGACATCGGGTGAACATTTTACGACAAAAGCACCTTTAGAATATATTAACTGAGAAAAATGGCGACCTATTATTATAAGAATGTGAGTGGCCCATACAAATATATACGAGTGTATATACGAATTTATATACATGCTCTTTATATTTTGCACTAAATCTTGTATCTTTTACAGGCGAATCCCCTTGAATTTATATACATGCTCTTTATATTCTGCACTAAATCTTGTATCTTTTACAGGCGTTCACAGCCTTGGATGCTCTTGCGGATGGTGGAGTGAAGATGGGTCTGCCCAGGAGATTGGCTGTTAGACTTGGAGCCCAGGCTTTACTTGTAAGCTTATTTTATATTTTCACATTGTGATGTGCCCATGAACATCATTTGTTTTGCTTGCGTCAAACATACATAGCTGTAGATGAGAATGAGTCCCTGTTATTGTTGTTGTTTTTAATTATATTTTTATAGCTTTGATCATGTTTTGTTCTTCTCAGGGAGCCGCCAAAATGTTGCTGGAGTCAGAGCAACACCCAGGCCAGCTGAAGGACAATGTGTGCTCCCCAGGCGGTGCTACCATTCATGCCCTGCATGTCCTAGAGAGCGGTGGCTTCCGAAGTCTCCTGATCAATGCAGTGGAGGCTTCTTGCATCAGGACAAGGTGAATAACGAATAGCACTTGCAGATAGTGCGTACGTCGTCATTAAATTAGAAATCATTCGATTCTGTGATTACACAAAATTATGTCATGACTATTTGACCTTTTTTTTTACACTTATAAAGTTATAGTCCAATTGAGTGAAATCGGTTAATTTCCCACTTTACACCTGATGATCTTTCACACAGTTTGAATGTAACTGTTTTTTTACACACCTTAAACTTGTCTATTTTATGCTAGCTTTAGACAATATTTTTAAGGGTCTTCTGGGCTAAGGGAAACGTACACTCAGGAGCACGCGTGTTCTTGCTCGACCACTGAAGAAAGCTCTTTCACTTTCAGAGAGCTGCAGTTCCTTGCGGATCAAGAGCGAATTTCTCCAGCGGCTATAAAGAAAACAACGCTGGACAAGGTTCTCCAACAGCCCGGAGTCACAGTGAACGGAGGGGCCAACGGCAAATCGGGACTTAGCCTGTTTAACAGCCGCAGCACTGGGATCAAGAAGAAAAATTGAGCGCGCAGAAGGACAGGCAGACTCAAATGTTGCACTTCAGTGTTTGGTGTGTTTGCTGTTGGAAACAGAACCGTTGACCTTTTAACATTTTAACAGTCAGCATTAAAAGTCGACCTCAGATATACTCCGGACGTTCAACCAAACTGTTTTTCTAATTAAATTATTTTGGATCGAGCAACTGTGAGAACAAATGACCTGATCCTGGCTACATCAGTAAAGATGCATGGTTGCGTTCACTGTGCATTTTTATTTTCATCAAAATGAAGAAAAAACATGCATCATGTTACTTTTTAAAGATGTACAAATTTGCTTTCAGCAAATGTGCATTCCAGCTTTTCCGCCTTAGAATGTCCCTAGTTAAACAAGGTCATCGTCCTGGTACACAAAAGACGACAGATATGTACACTCAGTCAGCTAGGGCAGTTTATCCAAGGCAATTAAATAGAAGGCAATTGAGAAACTACGACAGCACAGTTGCCTTTATTTTAACCGCTTAGGAATAGACAACAGATGGAGAACTACAACGCATTGAGTTGCTTCTGTTTATTCTAATTGCTTTCTGGAAATATGACATGAACATGTTAATAGTTACATTTGTAAGACAGCAGCAGAAAGTTGGTTCTGACTGAAAATAAATTGGTGAATACTTTTTTTATTCTTTCGTTTTTTTAAGTCATCTGGATGCTTTGTTTGTGGTATATGACTGTAAGCACATAAGTACCATTAGTTGTCACAAATGAAACCCTGTCCTCGCGTAGAACATTTTGGTGGAAGTGCTTTAAAAACATGTACCCCCCCCATGACTTTTTTTTTTAAGGTCATTCCAACCTTATATCCTCCCCCCCATGACTTTTTTTTAAGGTCATTCCAACCTTATACATACCTGGTGCTGGCAGCTTCTTTGTGTCCGTCTGTAATACTGATGACATGATATTGTTACATTCAAGTCCTTCAGTAAAGTATATTTGATTTAACAGCGTTGCAAAGAAATGAGCCAATTTTTCAAGTATTTGGTTGGGGTTTTGATCTTACATTTCAAACTCAGTACCTCTTGAATTTTTAATGACTTTGGTTGACCACATTTTATGGACTCATAAGGATACACACAAATGGAGCTGTGAGTGCAATTTAGATGCATCTGCGTGTCAGTAAGGTGCAGGGAAAAAATTTCAAAAATTTTCAAAAATTTGAAATTTCAAATGAATATTCAAATGAATGAATATTCAAATTTTCAAAAATATTTTTCAAAAGAAATTCTACACTTGCCTCTCCTGCTGTTCCGTACAGTGCTGTATTGGTATTAGAAACCATCCATGCATTCGGGGCTGCTACTGCTTCTCCAAGCAGATTGAACGCGCTACAGCAAAGAAAAATAAAAAAATAATAAAATACAAAAGATAAATAAATAACAGTCTCCTTCGCAGAGCTATTGTCAAATATATTTCGGTCACCATAGGCCCTACGCAGGCGACAGAAGCCAGGAGCGGAAGTTGGCGAAGTGAACGGTCACCGTTCAACTGTGAGAGTGGCGCTTTGTTTATATTTACCAGCTAATCGCTGACATGGTATTGCATCGGGAGGCCCCGCCCACAGAAGCCATGTTGAAATTTCTTCCTGGATCTGTGGTAAAGTTCAGAGAAGGGGCAAAGAGTGTAGACTTCCCGCAGGAGTGAATATTGTTCTTTTGACTGTGACAGAATGAACAGCTGCAATTTAGTAACAGTAATGAGGAGTTTCAGGAGAACTCAGCTGCTCCTCCTACCTTTCTCCTCCTCGGTGGTGAGTACTCCGTTTTCCTTTACTTATGACAACTCTTCCGGTTTAGAAACCCTGCCTTCCCGGACTTTTTGCACGTTTTGGTTCACTTTATGCTATTATTTTTCATGTTGAATGGGAAAAAAAATGAAAAAACGCAGCCTTACCCTCGTCTTCCCCCAATCACCTTTTATAGAGGAAGCTAGCGTTGCCAGGTTTGTGCGGCAATATCAGCTTTTTGATTGAGTTAGATACAAAGCCTAATCCTACAAAACAAAAAGAAAATAGTACAATATTTGTTCTTCAGAGTTCCTTCATGAGCCATGAGCTTGTTTAATCGACCATCATGTCAGTGGAAAAATCGCGTCGTTTTCATATTTTTCAGATTAAAACAATTGAACTATGCGTCACAGATACTGTGAAGTGAGTTTATGCTGCAGTACATAAGAATTATAGCACAATTTTAAACAATAGTAAAATGCAAGTAAATTGTAATCTTTTTTTATGAAATGAACAGAAAAGTGTTTTCATTAAAACACACAAATGTATTCTCTTTTATATTGAAAATCGAATTATAAATAAGCAACAACAAAAAAAAAATGTCCAGACTGCTGATTTTATTAAGAAGGGGTTGATTCTCCGTTTTTTTTTCCTTCCATAGCTGCTGCTGTCACTATAAGACAGGCTTTATCCTCTGTTACTTAAATAACTCCATTCAGCTCATTCCTCATCATCATGTAGCAGATGATGAGATGATCAGGGACTTAAGGACAAAGGGCTATGTCCTCCTGATGGTTTCCTTTTCTGTCTCCAGGTGCAGCAGAGCCACCTGGTGTCCACACAGCCTGTACCAGCAGCTCGTCTGCCCTGCAGAGTCAAGTTGTCTGCTGGGAAACGCTACGCCTGGTGTGCATGTGGACACAGTAAAAAACAGGTATAACAGAAGTTGGGTTTGGGTTTTCTTATTTGTTCTCAAAATGTGTTAAAATAATATATATATGTAAAAAATATATATTGGATATTTGTGGCGGCAGCAGCATACTCTGTTTGCGTTGCGTTAAACAATTGCGGTAAAATCATCAGCTTGGTACTTCATTCTTTTATTTCTGGCATAAAAAGGGAAAACAACCGCTTATCCGGGGCCGGGTCGCGGGGGCAACAGTCTGAGCAGGGACACCCAGACTTCCCTCTCCCTCGACACTTCCTCCAGCTCTTCTGTGGGGACCCCAAGGCGTTCCCAGGCCAGCCGAGCGACCCAGGCGCCCCCGCGTGGCCCAGGGCTCTCCCCCGCGCTCCTCC
>NC_024315.1:19448281-19491002 GCF_000523025.1 Cynoglossus semilaevis
TATGGAAATTCTGTCCATAAAGATAATGAACAGAACCGGTGACAAAGGGCAGCCCTGCCGTAGTCCAACATGCACCGGGAACAGGTCCGACTTACTGCCGGCAATGCGACAATGGGCCCCCGACCCCATACTCTCGGAGCACCCCCGACAGCCATTCACAGACAGACATACGCTACTAGTATAACACAGTAGCCGACCAGAAAAGTCATTGATCCCAACGGTATGAACTTCGTTAGCCCATAAAAATCCATAAATTAGCCGCGTCATTGTTTAAGCTGCAGTGTTTAAAGCGTGTGGAAAAAAGTAGCGGCTTATAGTCCGGAAAATACAGTAATATGATGATTAATAGATCCCAGTAGATTTGCTCTGATATACTTCCAGGTTATAACTCTGTGATTATGTGAAATGTTCACAGTATTTTTGTTTTTTTTTTCTTATGTCAGCCTTTTTGCGATGGAGCTCACAAGTCCAAGGCCCCCAACATCCCACCACTGCGTTTCACAGCAGACAAAGACAGAACAGTCTTTTTGTGTGCCTGCAAACAAACCAAAAATGCACCGTACTGTGACAACTCCCACTTGATGGTCATCTACCGGGACGTCGTAAAAAAAGTGAAAAGCTTCTTTAAATGAAGTTGTTTGAAGTCTGAGTGATGGAGAGAAATGTTTTGATTTTTTGATTTTTTTTTTTGGTCGGGTATCAGGGATTTTCCTTTTTTACTAGATACGGAATATATACTGTATACGGGTGTAGTTTTTAATTGAAAAGTGGGTCATCGATTTATTAATCTCTGTACTGTAAGGAACAGACTGACGTAATATATATATATACATACATACATATGTTTCGGTCGATTTAATCCACCATGTTTAGCAGGATTGTGCTTTTGGTTAGTAATAAAGATGCGAGGAAATGTTATGCTGTCATCGGCGTACAGCGTAAGAGCTAATTGTTCAACTGATCATGATTCATTTTCTACCTCACACAGTCCAACAGCATCAATTCTTTCATGTCTGCTGTCCTTTGTTGTTTTATGGTTGCGTACATGACTTTATTTATACATCAATTCACAAAGTTTGTTCATTTTTTTCAGCTTCGGGTTGTTCGAAAAATCAAACTACCGTATTTTTCCGGACTGTAGAGCACACCTGAATATAAGTCGCACCCACTTATTAAAAAAAAAAACCAAACAAACAAACATATATATAAGCTGCACCAGACTATAAGCTGCCTATATCCAAACTAGCGTGTTCTTCTTTGCTCTGACTTCCCCAGTCTTGTTTTTGCAATTCCTGCTAGAATGCCCCCTAGCGGCTGGAAAAAAAAAATCCATAGAAAAGCCGCATCTTTGTATAAGCCGAATGGTTCAAAGCATAGGAAAAATGTAGCGGCTTATAGTCCGGAAAATACGGTATTGATGTTGTGAATTATTAAATTCTGTGATAATATTTGGTTCAATGGTTCAAACTTGCAGGCCTTATCTGTCTTTTTTGTTTTGTTTTGTTTTTTCTGGAGACATTTTTTTTTTAAAAAAAAAGCTGACCATAACTACCTTTTGAAAAACATGTTATTCTCTCACGTTTCAATAACATTGTGAAGAACTACCTTTCGAAAAACATGTTATTCTCTCACGTTTCAACAAGAAGAAGATTGACCATCAAGTGTACCCTGAATAAATACTGACTAGCCATTCGATGATTGTTGGCAGCTCTCGTGTTGTAGATTAGATACTATTATGTTCGATGGTACACACCTTAATAACATGCTGATATAAATGTGTGATTGCTCTCGTTAACAGTTATAAAAGAACGCCGCATGGACTCACTGTGGATTTTCTGTTGTGTAAAATAGTGTAAATGGCCACATGATGTGGAAACCATACATTCTATGGGGGGGCAGTGGTTCCCAAAGTGGGGGAAACAGGCCCCTCTATGTGACAGGAAGCCATTACAAGAGTGGTGCAGCGAAGCAAATAAATGTCAAAATCTCAATATTTTCTTTATCTATGCAACCGTATCGAATTTTCTCTTCCTCTTGAAGGGCCTGTCATAACTGAAAGACTCTATAGTCTCTATAATGCTTCTGCAATAGATTATTATTTTTTTGAAGTTACAAATATTGTACCTTGCTGTGTGACAAACAAACCTTTTTCACTTTTTAAGCTTCCGCGGTCCACACAAATTGACTTGGTGGGTTGACCACCAAGACCAGCCATGAGCAAACATAGGCTCGGGGTTGGCGTAGAAAACGATAAAAACGCTTGAGCTAGGGATGTCCAATATAAACCCTTATAAACCCGATATCAACCAATACCAATATAGGCCTGGTAATATTTATTTATTTGTTCTTTTCATCCATTCTTGCCCATCTCACCTTTTCCCTGGTTGCGCTGCTTTCGGTACCATATGCCATATTTTCCAGACCTTATTTCCTAGAGTGCCCTCTAGCGGCTGTCAGTGTGAAAATAACGACACGTGAAATTATATATTTTAATATATAAGTCGTACGTGAGTGCCTGCGTCCCTGTGAGTTATCTAGCTTATAATGACTCGTTATATTACATTTCTGCACATTACGGATGGTTTCTATAGACATAATGATGTTAAGATATGGATTATATCTGAGTGACAAAGGTCAGGGTAATCGGTGAGTCTTGTCCTTCTTCTTGGAGTCAGACTCCAAGAAGAAGGACAAGACCATCCTCATCAGAGAGGAATGCCTTCGACAAAGCCATCCAATCAGAGGCTTGTGTACCAGTATCTGCTACTCCTGTACCACTGAAAATTTTTATTTTCACACAGTCAACTGCTAGAGGGTACAAGTGCACCCTACTTTAGAGCAACTTCTATGTTTTTTTTTCCCTCATTATTCATTTTATGTCTGGTGAGACTTATACTCCAGAGGGACTTATAGTCCAGAAAATACGTACGTTTTAAATAGTTTTAAAATTCAACTGTATTTGTTGTCTGAATCCTTTCACCTAATACATTAATAATCTTGATTATTTTTTATGTTTGATTTGTTTTGTTACTGGCCCCTGCCCGTTACTGTCCCCTATAAAATAAACAGAAGCTCAATTAAGTCAAACAAGAAGAGTCAGATCAGACAGACCTTATATTTAAACATTTTTATTGACATGCACATATAGCTGCAAAACAACAAACTTTGTCAAAGAGGAATGTTGACAATGGAGCTACAACAGACGCAACCAAACGTTCAAAATCCCTTCTTGTTTATTATTATTGAACCGACAGAAGACGCACCTGTCCTGTGACTTAACTCCATGGTAGTGCTTGATACTGTTGATATAGAATTGTTTCCTTGTTGGAAAATACTTTTCGGCTTGGACGTTGTGATCCGACATTTAAAAAAAAAGTGCTTTGACAGTTTTGTCTGAATGTGCTGCTAACTCATACTGGATATTTACACAGCAGGCAGTACCAGGATTGTTCCAAATTTAACAGCCTAATTTTAGTACCAGGACTTTAAGTACCAGAATTCATATTCAATATTCAAACGGGAAGTCCGTTTTTGATGGTAACAGGTTATCTGAATGTAGGTGTGTGAAGATTCCTGCTTTAAAGCCTTAAAAAAACAGTCCCAAAACCTTTAGTGGAAACACTCATCAAAAAACATAAATAAAAATAAACAGTACAAAAAAGTTTTAGGCCTTAAGACTTTGTGGTCATCCCTAACGCACGTTCATTTTTTATTTAAAAAAAAGTAGAATACCTAATTAGGGTTAGGGTTCTATTCTTCTTTTGCTGGTTACCAATGGCCACATTTTTTCTCAAAGACCAATGAACTGACCAGGAAGTCCAGCCATGGAATCAGACCTGGAGTCCTGGACCTTTATTTTTCAGACAGTCACTCTGTACTTACCTAGTTGTGACGGACACTCAAAATAAAAATCTGCGAAATAAGTTCCAAAAAAAAAAAAAAAAAAAAAAGTTGTCTAGTACTGAAAGTTCCTGGTACTGAACAGTGGACAAACTGTTAGGGCGTTTCCAATATTTGGTGTTAACCTGTTTTCGGGAACAAATCCAAAGCGAATGAACAGCTGTGAAACAGAAATGAAAGGAAGCCACTGCATAAACATAGAAAACCAATTACAATATCTGTATAAAAGATAAGTTTATACATATGTACGCGCACATGCTCACATTTGATACCCATTGTACAGTTTGTGTATGTGTGCATCCTTCTAGTCTATCACACATAACACGTGCACACACACAGACAGGTGTCCATTTGGCTGCACGTTCAGTCTCTGCTGTTGGAAGGTGAGAACAGGAATCTGGGCTCCGCGTTTGTCCAGAAGAACAAATTTGAACTGACTTCAAAGAAAGAAGACAAAAAAAAAAGAAAAAAAAAAAAAAAGAAAGAGAGAAATTCCAACACTTCCCTCCCGATGTTGCAGTCACATGTTAGGTGGCCGGGGGCAAACTGCTTTTGTTGCTGCACCTCGTCTCCTCTTTGCCTGCTCCAGAGCTTGTGCCGTTGACAGTCACCTTGCGAGCATTAGCGCCCTGTTTGGAGGTGTGAGTGTGTCGTGGAGCACTGTTGGACACAGCGGTACCGTTGGAGCTTTGAACGGTGGGGGAGGAGTTATGGGAAGTTGCCGGGTTGGACTGTGAGGAGGGACGGGCTGGCTGGGTCGCCACAGGACTGTGGACCTTGTCGCTCTGGGAGTCTGTCTCCGAGGCCGGGCTCGTGTTGACGCCATCAGAGTGGCCCTGAGCCGTGGACTTTGATGGCCTCCTGCGCTTCCGGTTGGGTTTGACCAGATACTGCAGAGGGATGGGCCCAGTCTACGCGGAAAAGGAAGATGACATCATCATCATCAACTTTGTCCATAAGTATGTCCATGTAGAGCTAAGGTTCTAAAATCTCGGGTTTTTCTAAGCCATTTTAACAAACAACAACAAAGTGAACTTCATTGTGACACAGCGCGCCACTGCACACAATGAAATGGGACCTCTGCTTTTAACCCATCACCAAAGTGAACAGTGGGCAGCTTTAAGCGCCCAACGTCTGCGCAATGTCATGGCCGATGATTTCCGAAAATATATGAATATGTCAACTAGTGATATCAGCACAAGAACTGTTGAGGAATGTTTAGACAATTGTTTTTCGTCATGTTATAATAATTCAATATTAATAATAATGAATAATTCATGTTCTGAAGACTTTCCTCCTGATGAAATTAACACGATATCCAGTGCTCAGCATAAATGAGTATACTCCCTTTGAGAAGTCAGTATCTCAATGTCCCAAATTTTCACAAGGTTGACTTTCACTGAACATTTATTTAAACACCATAACATAGGAGTAAGTATAATAATCTAACTCATCCAATCTTCAGTTTGACTCAAATCAGTTTAAGCAGAAGCAATGAATACACCCTGAAACGCGGACGACTACTTCTAGTTTAAAAATAAGTTACATCGAGGGCAACTGGACAGAGGAGATTTCTTGAAGACGTTTCACCTCTCATCCGAGAGGCTTCTTCAGTGTAAGTATTTTGTGTGACCACTGTGATTTTTGAGGACAACGCCAGGTCGTCTAGGCATGACATGAACATAATGCAACATCTATCTTTTTTTTTTCTCCATTCTTCAAGAACAACTCCTTTTAGTGCCTGGATGCTGGATGGAGAATGACGTTCAAATTGCCTCTTCAGAATCCCCCACAGGTGTTCAGTTGGGTACAGTTTAGGAGACATACAGTACTTGGCTATTCAACCACCTTCCAACAACAGTGATCTTTGTCTTATCCCTCCATCATTTAGATTCTCAGTAGTATCTATCTATCTATCTTTATAGAAGAGGTTTAAGTTTGGCTTTTCTCCAACGACTTTAAATGGGGTGTATTCATTTTTGCAACATGAGCTTGAATGAATTTGTTAGGTAAATAACCTTTTTTTTCTAGGAGCAAAGAAGCAAATCACGCTCGCATTCATTGGCCGACACCTGTAGCCTCATTTTGCGTTGCATTGTTCCATAGTAAATGTTGATTCTGAAAGGATACTTAAGGTTTTCTGATAAGTCTGGTGGGGTGTACTCATTAATGCGGAGCACTATATATACACACACACACACACACACACACACAATACATATATGTATATATATACATATATATACATATATGTAAATATACATACATATATATACACATATATGTAAATATATATATATACATATATATAAATATACATATATATGTAAATATATATACATATATATAAATATATATGTATATATATATAAAACAACAAAAACAATCAGCCGATTAGAATTTCGGTCAACCTTGAACGTATCCACCAATAAACCGACCAGTTGACTGGGTGATTACAGGTCTAATCAACAGGGGGTCTGTGACACCTGAGGAGTTTGCGGAGGGGACTGCAGCAGGCGCTTATTTGTATTTTTGTTGATTAAACGTTCTATTTTGTTTATCTAAGCAAAAGTCTATTTTAAAGGTAAGGCGATTGTTACTTTCTATCCTTATGAAGAGTACACGGTAAGAAAAATCTGGGGAAAAAAAAAAAACCCAACAATATGAAGGTCCTTCATCACTCACTCTTCTCCACTCGTAGAAATAGGCGATGTCCATTAGTGTGTAGTAATCCTTCAAGGGCTCGTCCCCATACAAAACCTCCACCTGTGACACACACACGGACACAAACACACACACACACACTTTAGAATCATGTTCTAACCCAATGGTTCTCTATTATTTTCTGTCATGCCCCCCCCCCCCGAATTAATATACTATAGAGAACCTGATAACATATGTATGTATATTTTTTTCTGTACAAACCACTGTATGAGTTGCTGCCACCTAGTGGCTGGATGCTTCTTAACATTCAAGCCTTACAGCAGTACACTTATGTCCAGCGTGGCATAATCCATTGGAAGCCCCTCCCCTTATACCCTTCCCAGGATAAGTACTTCTTAAATAGTACTTATAGTACATATTATATATATAATATATATAATATATTAATAGTACTTTGAAGTACGGTTCTGACCAAAGCCAAAAGTTACATTTGACAGGTCAGAGTATTCTCTTCTAAGTCACCTGGAAAGTGAAGTGAAAAGTGAAAATGTGATTGGCTAGTAGAGTTCGTAACATGCACCGCAACATGCATGTGTTTGCATGTACACACTTGAACAGAAGAGAGATACATTGAGCAGATGTAGTTTTCCAGGATAACTTTTTTTCTTCTTACATTTTTACATTTGCCTGAAGAAAATGGATGTGACCTACGACATCAGGAAGATGGACGGACCAGGAATTGCGCTTAGCACATAGTAAGTGAATTTGTCTAAGAAAGTTCTTTAATCCCAGGTCACATCTTTGGGACTTCCTTGGACAACAGTATAGTTTTAGTCCCTGTGGTGAAAAAAATTCACACATCCCAGGTTTCTCACCAGTTTTTTTGGCTTCTGCTGTACCTTCACAGACAAAAAGGCAGGTGCCTAGGGCACCATCTGCTGGAAAGTGTGATGATGAACACCAGACACCAGAACTATTACCGTAAAATAAATAATAGTAATAATCTGAAGCCTGCTGTCCTTTCCTGGTGCTCTGTCCCTAAAAAAAATACCCGGTTTGAATTTTTTTGGGAGGCAGTCTTGCTGGGGAGACCAAGGGCATCAAAGTGACAGCTGATCAATCACAATTTATTTATACATTTTCGATTTATTATTTATTTATTCTTAATGTATGCAATTGCAGTGCCTTGATTTTATTGAATTTAAGTACACAAAAAAATGCAATGGTACTAATAATCAGCATAATAATTTCTTTCGGTGTTTCGGCCTTGGTTTCCTCATTTTTGGTTTTAAATGTTGCCTCCGCATGTACTGCATTTCCTTACCTTGTAGTTGTTGGGAATGTCCATCTTGCTCCGAAGGAACTTTGCTAGGTGCATGACGGACATGGCTGCTGGACACTGGAGGAAGCGTTTACCATTGGCCTGAGACCCAGTCAAAAAAAACAAACAAAAGAGAAAGACATGAAAACTTCTGGCAGACTAAATTATACCACAGAATTATTTATAAGATAAAGCAGTTAGGACCTTCAGGGTTTTCTACAACAACCCTACTTGTACTTATGACTACTACAAATTGCTCCGATCACTGCCATCTTCATTAATCATAAGTGAGAGCAATGTATCTCCGCTGCCACAACATGCGGTGAGTGTGCTTTTTTTTGGTCAATAAGCAGAAAAGGAAAGCACAATATATATATGCCCTTTAAGACCAGTATATATGATTGTATATGAAGAGTGTTCAATTGTGTAAAAAAATAAATGTTTTACAAGGTCAGAATTCCTCATGATGCAAATAGTATGCGAGCGTGTATATCCTATTATTTATTATTTTCTGTGCACCAACCCGTTTTCATTTGTGTCTAGCATAAATTAATTACGCAAATGGTTCGCAAAGGTTATGCATTTAAGGAAATGTGTTTTTTTATATTGTCTATATATATGTATACAGGCCCTGGATAAGCGGAGGATAATGGATGGATGTATATATGTATATATATATATATATAATAAAAACTGAGTTGGTCAGTAGTAAAAAGGTCAGGAGTAAAAGGAAGAAAAAAATTGGGATTCCCAAAAAAATAAAATGGGAAAAAACAGAATTTGAATTAGAAAAAATTTGAAAATTCAAAAAAATTCAAAAAATTCAAACAAAAAGAATTGAATTTTTGGAAAAAAATAAAATAAAATGGAATTTGGGAAAAAAATAAAATGAATTTTATGGGTCCTAAATAAGCAGAAAAGTTGCATAGTATGTCCCCTCTAAGACCAGTCTATATGATCGTATATGACACTCCAGGGCTTGTCCGTGTCTCAAAAGAAAGCTCTGCTTTACCTTGTCACCGTCCACCTCTGAGCGCTGCTTCTCGTTTCTGCAGGAAATGTTCAAACACATAAGACAAACGGACATTTATTATAATCCATCAAGCATAATTTTCTGTTACATTAATACCAAGTATTAATTTCCATCTTTGGTGAAATATGTTTTGATGTTATTATAGTTAAGGGCTAAAGGTAAATGGTTTCACCGTCCCTCTTCATTTAAGACCAGGTGTGGGCGAACTTTTTCACTTGCGGGCCACAATTGTCCTCAAATTGAACAGGGGGGGCTGGGTCAGTAGCAGATAGATGGAGCGTTTGTGTGAAGATAAATGACATGTAAAAGTCATGCATAAGGAATAAAATTCTAAAATGCTTTTATTATTTTCTACGCCATCGTTTGGGGAAATGTAGGTATTGCAGGGAAAAGGCAGGGTTGGGTGAATGGGCATTCGAGCGTGGTGGGGTTCAGTACCTCCAACAAGGTTAAGAACCACTGATTTAGACAGATGAGCCACTCACTTATTCCTCTCGTAGAACTGTATGGACAAACTGATGATTTCATCCTCTGCGATGTTGAATGTCTCCACCACTTCCCCTGGCTCCAGCTCACGGTTCGCTGCGTAGAAGTCTCGCCTCCGTTTCATTTCATCTAATTCCAGATGAAATCACATCACACGTGGAAAAAGTTCTAACTACCAGTATCGTTGTTCTACTGTACAGATGTCTCACAGCCTCCAGAGACAGAAGCTTACCTTTGAATAAACCTGGAACGAGCTTATAAACAATATCTTGTAGGGTTTTGTCGGCCCTGGGAACAAAAAGAGAAAGTTTATCAAACTTTAGAGCTCATACCTTATAGATAGATAGACAGACAGACAGACAGACAGATAGATAGACAGACAGATAGATAGACAGATAGACAGACAGACAGACAGATAGACAGACAGATAGATAGATAGACAGACAGATAGACAGACAGACAGATAGATAGATCTTTATTAATCACTCGTCATTTTCCTTCAGCAATCAAGTGTGTGTGTGTGTGTGTTCAGGCAAACCCGTCTTACTTGATGCTGAGCTGTGGACACGTCTTGTGGACCTGGACGTCACATCGAGGACAGAACTTATTTGTCTCGAGGAAGGCAACAATGCAAGTTTTACAGACTAGACAGAAAAAAAAAACATAACACAAGTAAATTATGTTATTTTTGACAAAGCACAACATTGCGCGCAAAAAAAATGTGACCCCCGCAGGGGTGCAGTGTCACGCTCAGAGCACCTCAGTGGCAACTTGACAGCTGGTGGATTTGAACCTTAAACCCTCAAGACCCAAGCCTGCTTCTTTAACCACCAAGCCACCGCTGCCTCATCGTAGCATACCTTGACTAAATAACTAGATAGGGAATCAGATAATCCTTCACACTGACATTACACAGACAGAGATACAGAATCTATAAAGATTCTCAGTCCTCCAGGTCATGGTCAAGGTTAAAAAGAACTCTTCAACAACTTCTATTTTTTTTTTAAGACACTTGTTCTATGTCATGCCTTAGCAGCATGCACATTATCAGAGCAACAACAGAGTGTGGCGAAACTTAAATCAATAGACAAATCTACGCGGCTAAATGAACTCATGAATGCATTACTAAGGAAATTATTCAAAGACAAAAAAAAAAACCAACCTTGATTGCATTCATTTTACTGTGGCTACACATTGGTTCTGCCGTTGTGCGTTTCACACATGATGTCAAGCAACATGCCCTGCCATGATTTAATTCACTGTTATCTTTCCATCCATCTACTATGTATTCAAAAAGCCACAATTCCAGCTGATGGTGTAGACTATTGTTTTAAAGCTGCTCAAAAATGTTTGTCATGGGATCTATACTGCTTTAATGAAGTCTTTATTTACTTTTACTGAATACGAGTTTTTGTGTTGGTATCTGAACCAACACAAAAAATAGAATTAGCTGAATGAGATAGTTGGGATTTTTTTTTTTTAAATAGACCTGTTGGTACAGAAATGTGAAAAACCACTAAGGATTTTGGTTAAAATAAGTCTTATTCATTTCTAAAGGCACTTTATGTTCTTTGTTTTACAAAGAAAAATGTGGAATACATTCCACCAAAATTGATTTTTTTTTGTTGTACTGTTAAATAATATAGAATTCTAGTTTTTGAAAAGTATTGATTTTGACAGTAAATGTTTCGCAGTTAAGGAAAGTAACCAGCTTTTTGTGGTATAGGCTGCTGCTACAGGTACACTTTTTTTCCCTGTTGGTTCCATGGTAGTTCCATGCTGTTGGCTCAATTGGTGATTTCAGATAATGGAGACACATTTGTTTGGTCATATTACTTGTGAAAAGTATGAAGTAGCCACAAAGTGAGGGAAAAAAAGATGCATAGATAATAATAATAGAAGCTCAGGATAGACGAGAGTTAAAAGGTAGACTTGACTAACTAAACTTAAAAACTTCATGTCTACAAATCCAAGGATATAAAGATATTTTTTTTTATATTCTTTTACTTCAACAATCTATGTGGTTGTTGTTTGTCCCTGCTGTGAAACGAGGGACAAGTTTTATAGGATAAAACAAGGAATTTTAAAACAAATGTAGGCGTTCTATTAACATGAGGAAATTCAATGGCTTTTCAGACGTTTCACACTGTGGGCTCTGTGGTGATTTGTCTTCCGCTGAGGTTAACAGGGTAAGAATGAAATGATATGGACTTACAGGAGTGTAGACACTCGACGATGGTGGTGGCATCAATTAAGTAACCAGCACAGAGTGGACATGTGAGGTGTGGGTTTAGGTCTGTGATTTTAATCCGGTTGGGTTGCATTTTCTCCATGTGGACGGATCTGTGGAGGAAGGAGAGATTTCACAGTTAAAAAAAACAACTGGTGTATTTCACAAAATTGGAACCTAAATTGTAGGTTTGCAGTAAGAATAATAATAAAAAAAACAACTGTCACATGACCAGTCATTGTGTCAGTTTACAATATAGTTTCAAAGCCAGTCACTGTGTCAGTTTACAATATAGTTTCAAAGCAAGAGTGTAAGGCCATTAACACTCCATCGTTGGTCTCTTCTCCTACACAGGTAAAACCATGCCTTACTCATTTTTCTGACAAGGGTTATGGTTTGATGTGTAGACTGACAGGCCTACAACGATGTGCCGCCCTGGTGGAAATACATGCTTTACCAAAAGGTTCTTATTGACCAGAGTCTCAAAGAAAACACTGCCTGTACTTGTTCTTCACCAGTGGCTCGGTACATGCATGGAATGTTGTAAATAAAAAGCTAAAAAATTGGCCGTACTTTCTTGAACCTGCGTTGCCTCAAACAGGTTCACTGTAACTCAGGATATGAATCATTTGAAATATAAAAAAAAAAGGGGGCCTTTAGTTGTCGTTGACAACAGTAGGTGACACGACGGATTACGCCCATTCACACAAACAGGATTTGATTTAGATCAAAAACATCATCAAAAGTTGTTTTTCATCCACATTTATTTACTCGTTCATATTCAGTGCAAAAAAAAGGTTAATAATAAATATAATACTAAAGTTATATGAGCCAAAAGAAAATTAGGTCCAGTCAGTGGATATCAAAATATGTTTATGCATTTAACTGCATTATCTACAATACTTAATTAAGGAAACATCCAGCATAGCCATCAAGTTATTAATGGCTATGTTGATAACGGACAGTAGGCATGGCCTCATCATATTTTCATACACATTATGATTTAATGTTATGACAGGTGGTGTATATTATCAATACACAAGTATGCTTTTATTTAAATATATTCAATGTTATCTTAAAAAAACAACAACAAGGCGTTTTGTCTCATTTATGGCACATGGGTAACATTGTGTGCCAGGACAACCTCCAGCACAGTAGGTGGCAGTAAGGCACTTAAAGTTTAAACTTAAAATTTTCACCAGATGAAGATACATAGGATGCATTGAGTGACATCACCCAAAATAGTTTGGTCAACAGTGATAAAAGACAAGACTTTTTAATTTTTTTTTAAATCACTTCAATGTGAAACATGTTGCTGCGTGCATACACACCAAAGCTTAAGTTAGCTACAACAGCCCTGGCACAGACACCAGTGCTAACGTTAGCTATGACAGTCCTGGTACAAAAACCAGAGCTAAAGTTAGCTACAGCAGTCCTGGCCTAGAGCAGCCAATGTAAGTTACAACAGTTCTCATATAGACACCAGGGCTAACATTAGCTACAACAGTTCTGGTACAGACACTAGAGCTAACGTTAGCTATAGCAGTCCAGGCACAGACCCCAGAGCCAATTTAAGACACAACAGCTCTTGTTCAGACACAAGAGCCAATGTAAGATACAACAGTTCTGGTACAGACACCAGAGCTAACGTTAGCTATAACAGTTCTGATACAGACACCAGAGCCAATGGAAGATACAACAGACCTGGTACAGAAACAGTGTTAAAGTTAGCTACAACAGCCCTGGTACTGTCAGACTAGTAACTGTTGAATATAATAGGTATATTTGTGTCAGACTAGTTAACAGAATTCAGAGCCAAAAATGTCTCAACTGTTGAATATAATAGGTATATTTGTACTATAAGATTGTAGTAATCTGTAAATATAGTTGACAGATAAAAGTGCTCAGATACAGAAGAAAACAAATGTGTTGTTTACATTGAACTGTTTATGTACTAACTGATTCACTCATTAAAGAAAATGTATCTTGTCAAACATATTTGATAGATAAAAATCCACATCCCACCACTAGTTGGAGTTAGTACTACATTACATTACTACAGGAACCCTGTACAGTAGGTCTTCACAGGGATTGCTTGAGAAGATGGAAACATTTGAGAAAGTTTTTTCTTACATTCAAGGTTCCTGTTCGTTGTTTGCTGATACATACAGACAGTGTGCTTATGTTCTTGGTTCATTTTATTAAAGATGACCATGTACCTGCATACGCCACATTTGGGCCAGATTCTAAAGAGACCCTGGTGATCTAGAACCTAACTTAAAATGATCTTGTGTGCACTGTGTGCCAATGCAAACAAGATTGTACCTTGACAAAACTGGATCTTTATTACGCGTTTTGCTGCGATACAAAACAAAAACTAACCTATTTGAGAGCATCGCTTGGTTTTAACACTGGTGAACAAGATAACTCAGAAGTGCAATATCACAAACGCAATACGGTTCATTTTTATAAAACAAATGTTTTTTTTTTCAAGGGGTAGGGTTTGTTAATTGACCATTGTCTTTCATCCCCTCCATTATTTTACTATTCGATACAATGTTGTTTTTAAGTGGTATTGGACCGAGGCTATACCGACTATGGTACCGTTCATCTCATAGTAAATTATGTATATTGTGCTAAGGGAGACTTATTATCCGTCTCCTCCATATGGCGGGTGAGTGCCTGCCCCACAGCCAACCATCTCCCCCGGGCTTAAGACAATGTCTGCAGCTCGTCCTCTGGTGGGACAGCAGGTTTGAAAACCACAACAAAGGGAGCTGCTGCTCCATCAACACGGCCACACTGACCGGCTGCGACCACCATGTAACGCCGTTCGGCAGCAGCGTAGCGGCTACACGCGGCGTGAGAGTGGCGGTGCTCGACAGAATGGCCCCTGCCTGGTCCCTACTTATCCCCCCGGGCATCGGCACCGCTGATCAACAAAGAGCCGAGCACCATTTCTGCCCCGGAGATCTGCGCTCCCGCACCCAGCGCCGCCGACGCACACAGCCGGCGAGAAGAGCGGCGCCGCGGGGCCCTCAACGTCAAATGCATGATTTTGAGGTGAAATAAATCAAAAATGACCGTGGTACACAAAGCAGCCATCTTAAATTCACTGACAGGGCTGTGTATCGGGAGGGTAACGAGGGAGGGAGAGCCAGAGAGGGGGAGACTCGAAAATGTGGCACCGTTCAGTCCGCTGTGCGGCTCCGCAGACGGCCCGGCCATGTTTGTGGGACAAAAGAGCGACCGCAAAAGACGCACCGATATTCCTACCTGTTTTGGCATCCAAGTTGTTCCCTGCTCTACAATACGATCCAGGTGAAATATTTATCTGGACTTGAACAAAATTTGCAGCAGCAGCGCCAGAAAATGGCTTTTTTCAGCAGCGCTGTCGGAGGACCGCCCACTTACGTCACGTGATATTATTTTGTCGCCTCGTTCACGGGGGCCACACAGTAGTGTAAGAAGGGCCCTTTTACTTTGTAACAGGGGCCACTAGGTTTGTGCATTTTTTATTTAATTTTCATTTTTTCAGCAGTTTTATCATTCTCTTTGCTAAACTTCACATTTTCATTTTTTTACTGCGGTTTTATCATTCTCTTTGCTAAACTTCATTATTTGCTAAAGAAAAAACTCAAATCCCTTGTTTTGTAGTTCACTTGAAACATTATTTTCAGGCAAAATACAAGATTTACATTGATTGATTTGTTTCTCAGGTAAAGAAACGCTTTAAGAAAACATAAAACGTTGAGACAGAGGTCATGTATGATGGAAAATCACATTCCACAGTGATTCCACAATTGGCAGAATGACTGGCAACACGTTTGAGTTTCAATGCTTGGTATGAAAGTAGCATCCACCAAAGTTTTACAAGTAATGAAAGAAGAAAAAAAAAATTTCTAGTTCAATGACAATATTAATTTAACTAGATTACTGTGTAGGTGCCTGACAACAGGCCTGTCTACAAAAGGAGGACCCTGGAGAAACAGTTTAAGAACCAATGGTCTTANCACTCCTAGTAGGTACTCCGTATACTACATATACATTTTGAAGTTATGCTCCAGTTTGTTTCACTTGAGTGTGATTATGAGCACAAATAATGGCCGTAGAGGGCCAACATAACCGTGGTGCTTCATTGACCAGAAGGTTCAAGAATCATGCTTTTTGATTGGAGGTTCACCAGTCGAATCCTGACCTGGGCAGAACTGTGGAGAATTAAGCAACCAAACAACTTCCCTGCTCACCTACTTCAGAAACGTAACCGACTGATGAGTTAAATACAGCGGACAAGTTTAATAGTTTGAATTTATCCAGTAAAAAAAAAGCTGGTTCTTCGGCCAGAAAATGTCTATATCCGCTTCTGCCCTACATGTACAGTGTAAGAGGCAAAATACGATACATGTAAAACTCCCGAACACCTGCGAGTGACGCTGTTGTCTGTTTAGCGCAAAAGTGTCGGACGCCATCTTGAGGAGAGCCTGTGGACGCAGCTCATCAGCGGTAGTTGGCGGCGGTGAGTGACAACAATCTGAGGCGCATCATGACGGGACTTCTCACTTCCGATTAAAAGTGCTTCACAGCAACTTCGGGCTTTACGCGCTTCGGGGAAAGACGGGGAGTAGACAGCGTGAGCGGAAGGCTTTGGGTGGTTTGTTTTTTGGTGGGTTGTTTTTAAAATTAAGAGATAGACAGAGACTGCGCTGTAGCGGATGGCTGGTTAGCTGCTCCCTGGACTCCACCGCGGCCTGTTACCGAGGAAGGAAGGGTGGTGACGGCGCAAAATGCTCTACCGCTGACTCTACACTTATCCTACCCAGAGACTCGCAGCGAGTCGGACGACGACCATGATGCACTTATAGATTTTAAAAGACTCTTTTCTGTCAACATTTCGTTATTTTTCTTGTCGAGACTGAACGACAGCGAGGTTACCCCGAAAACTACCCCCGGCCGAGACATGTCATCCAACTGCACCAGCGCAGCGCCTGTCAGCGCGAGCAAAACCAAGACGAAAAAGAAGCATTTTATAGGACAAAAAGTGAAATTATTCCGCGCCAGCGAGCCCATTCTCAGCGTTTTAATGTGGGGAGTCAACCACACGGTGAGTAACATGTCTTAAATGCATTTGTATTTGTTTATGCTGCTGCTGTTTTGATTTGAGTTAGCATGTAAGTTAGCCTGTTAGCCTGACTTCTGTCAAAACAACTCTCGTGCTTTTATTGTTCTTGAAATGCGTTCAATTCACATCGTTTTCTCAATTGTCCAGTCGTGTGTTTGCTGTATAACGCATTGTTTCCCTCACATTCTGCAGCAGTTTCTTGCGGTGTTTCGTTGCTGCTGCAGAAGCTAACTGTACCTGTAGCATGTCTTCTGCAGAAATCACACTGCATGTGCTTTAAACTTTCCGAACAGTTATCCAGGGGATTGTGCATGTTTTGCATTTTTTGCTTTGACCTTTTGCGGCAGTTACACATAATGGATGATGAAAAGTTATGAGGTCGTGAGCTGCAGCAGCTCTTGGTTTTTGTTCGTGCAGGCGTGCGTGTGGTGGGAGGGGTCTGGCACAGGGAGCTTGAGCAGCAGGTTACTTTGATTTGTTATTTTTCAACTCTGAACTACGAAAAAAAGTCAGTTGCGGGACGTGCGGTAAGTTATGGCGACGAGGCAGCGAGAGTGTATAAAACAGTTTGACCTTAGATATAGGAGGTTTCAGTCATAAACTCACTCTGAATTCTGCACTCATCTTCTATATTCATTGCATCCATCCAGTTAGCAGCTTATCCTGTCATACCATTTCCTTATAAATAGAACAGAAAATATATCACGTTTACTTCTGGCTGCAGCCAGTTATTGCCATGAAAAGCTCAGTGGAGGTCAATTGCATTTTAATGTGTGTGCTATACTTAGTTGGTTATAGTTTTGTTAATTTGTGTCTATAAGAAATGTTTTTAAGCATCTAATAACCTAGAGATACACACACACACATTTATATATACATACATACATAGTAGTACTTGATTATGGTGAAAATCTAAATCATGATTATTTTTGATTCATATTGAAGTCAGTTATTCAAAATGATTATTCATTGGTTTGAGAGTTTGCTTTTATTTAACTTATGTATATGTATGCAAATACTAAATTAAAATAAGTATAAATAAAATTAAATAGTAATAATATAACAAACCACACTGCAGTCTAAAACAAACATTGATTGTATGATTAGTATGTGTTCACCTTAAACTGCATTTGTGCTAGTGCTCTGAAGCCAAGAAGAGTAACAACAAAATGCACCTTGAAACATGTCCAAACTTTTCCATTTAAAAAACAAAACAAAATTGCATATACTGTATAGTTATGTTGGGAATGAAAGGCTTTTACCCTCCAGCAAACGCGGAACACGCACCATAGAGAGTGGTATGTATCAGTATGTTAGGAGTTAAAATTGACAACATACTTTGCTCCGTTATTTAACTGAATACTTTCTGTACGGGCACCACTGCCTAAAAAAACGGCCTCTTCCCTCAAACTCTCTTTTAAATGTCATCATCAGATGTATGGCTGGATCGTGCAGCAGTATGTTTATTATTATTATTATTATTACTTTTATTTTAAATGTTATTGTCAAATGAGCTTGTTCCAGGTCCAAACAAGATCTTGGCAAGTAAACGTCAACCAGTCTGTTTACATGGTCTGGCTAAAGCTATGTTCACACAAAAAGCAAAAGAGATGAAAAAAAAAAAAAAAAAAATCTTGAAATGCCTGTATCTTGCATCTGATCAGTTGCCTCATTCCTCATACAAATGTGCCTGGACTTTTCTTTTAACAATTTTAACAAAAGACTTTTAAACCTTTGACAGATCATTCAAAGATGTGCTTTTGTTAGTGTACTTCATAACTCAACCCAGTTAATTAGTGGTTAAACAATGTTTAAAGGCCAAATTATAAAGTTTTTAGTTCCCTTATTGTGGTATTTTAGTGTTATACCTTTTAAGGCAGGCAAACAGTTTGGGTCTCACTCTGAACCCCTTTGATCAACATGGCAAAAAAAAAATGTTAGTAGAGTGGAAACTGTTTCATGTGCTTTGTAAAGGAGAGACTCCTGGGTATTAATTTTACCTTATTTGATATACTGTAGCTAGTTGTAGTTTCCATCCAAGGCCCATTACATTTGGCTTCTTAAAGTCTCGTTAAGTTCACTACAATGCGATCAGGTGTTGTTACTCTGATCTTTGATCTTTGATCGTTAGCATTAAGTGCTAAGTCTTATGCCGTCAATTTTCTACAGATGTCAACTACTTTATAGGTTCTATAAGGTAAGCACTTTGTTCAAGTTATAGGAGTGATTGCTATTATTGGGTCACATATTTTAACAGCAAAACAACATCAGTTTACAATCTCCTCCTAAATTCTTACAAAAGCATCAATTGTACATAAATAGAAATGATGGAAGCACCGAAATGAAAATTCTTGACTAAAACCGAAAAAATGAAACCAAGGCCAAAAACCAAAAGAGACAATCATTTTGCCAGTTATTAGCACAATTGCGCTTATGGCTATGACAGTGTACTAACCTCACTAAAATCATGGCATTGCAATTGGATAAATTAATATTATTGCATTAAAGAATAAATAAATTACAAAATTATGAACATATTTATTTAGCACATTCCATCAATGCACAATATAAAACCCCACTCATGCGTATATTAAATAATAACATACAGGCCTACTAGCCTGTATGTTATGATCGATATATAAGAAGTAATGATCGATATAAGAGACCTTAACTAATGACACTAATGCTAATGGAACATGGACCTTAATTTACAGCTGTACTAAATAATGGTTTGTTCTCACACAGAGAGATGTTTGCACTGACATTGACAATTCTGTGTGCGTCCAAGTCCTCTACGATTAACAGTGGCAACAGTAAAGGGGCTAATGAGACGCTGTCGTCTGCAGTACTGGGTATGACTGAACTTTGGAAGTGGTTGTGTGGGTGCAGCATGTGCAAGTACAGGCATGATGGTTGGAGATGTGGGTGGAAGCTGGTCTAAGACATCAAACAGACTTGTCATCAAAGCCTCTTCCTTCAGTCAGAAGCTGTGTGCATATGTAATCATGTCCTAGTTGTGGTGCAGTTGAGATGCAGGACTTGACTCCTTCGCACTGTCTTCTGGTGTTTCGGTGATATATCCTGTTTGATCCTTTGAATCAGAAACTGGGTTGAACTGACAGACGCATCAGAGAAATAACTGCCCCTTCTGATTTTTAACTGTATTTGACCGTTTCAGCCTGTGCTCTTTTAAAGATGTAAATATTACAGATGAACACCAACAGTGGCACGAACAGATGGTTTGTAGTGAAAAGAAATACTGGTCATTATACAAACCCTTATGTTGTTATGATGAAAAGGACGAAGAATATCCAGAGCTGTATTTTACTAAATCTTTATTACTTATGGCTACATAGTAGGGATGCACCAAATTTTCAGCTAGCGAAAATGGCCCTAAAGTACATTTTCGGTTTTCAGCCGAAAGACTTTTATAACCGAAACAACACGGCCAAAAAAGGAATTAGTTTAAGAGGTTATCATAATTCAAGCAAAAACCGCGGCTTGTCTGAAAGTACCAAGATGTCTGCTGTGTGGACGCATTTCAATATATCTGAGTACGTGTGTAATGCTGAAATTTCAAGAGAAAAGTACACCCATGGAGTCTGCCAGCATATGTTTCACTAAGATCTATTTGGATCCCCTGCACTCGGCGCGACTCTTCTTGAATTGTGTTGTAAAGATCATTACTTGGATGCGGGAATAAAGCACCACGCATGAGAAATGAGCCGGGCTGCGGTGGACGCGGAGAACCCGCTAGGAGACGGAGAAGCTTACGGTGCAGGTGCCCCCGTTGTATGATGAAGTTCTATGAGATCGCCCCTCCAGAGTCAGGCGGTTGTCACTATTTTTGTTCTGGATGGTCACCGTATTGTTGATTTGACGCTGTTCCGTGCGGAAGTGCGGATGATGTTTTGCATGGAGCGTGTGTGTTGCCTGTATCGATAAAAAAGGAGATAATAAAAGACTTCTTGACCACGAAAAAAAAAAAACGGAAAATGTGGTAAATTTGCAATTTAATCAATTTTTTATCATTGATTTTGAGATAAGATTTCAAAGTTTGAGTTGATCTGGAATATTTCTGTTGTTTTTTATTTTTTTTTTTAAATTCAGTCCTAAACAATAGTGAACTCTTCCTGTGTTTGTACTGATCAGATGTTCACCTCTTGCCTGGCTCCTCTCTAACCTCAAGTCTTCCAACTTTGCCCTGCAGATCAATGAATTAAGTAACGTGCCTGTACCTGTAATGCTGATGCCAGATGACTTTAAAGCCTACAGTAAAATCAAAGTGGACAACCATCTATTTAACAAGTGAGTAAATGACACTTTATACACCGTCAATGATGTTAGATGTTAGGTCTGTAGAGTTCATCACCTCTGCTCCCACTCTCTACACACAGTATGGGGGGTGGGGGGGAGGGGTTCAGGGGTCCACCAGAGGTCAGCAGTCTCACAGCTTCAGGGACAGCCTCGTAGTCCTCCCTCTGATGCTCTGTAACCGTCTCACTCTTATCTTCATTGAAGTAAAAGTGGCACATTAATGAATCTTAAACTAAAAAAAAAAAAATCATCCAAAAGGCGTTTAACCAATTATTCTGAGACTGCAGGCAACACTTTTTGCTCTCTAGCATCATGACCCAGCCAATGGCTAATTACCATCAGATCTGGCTCAAAAGTTCAGAAGATTTATGCTGACGTGATATCCATGACTTTCTAAATTGGTAGACACATCACAAACAATTTACCTTTAAATGTAAAATGTAGGGATGTGACAATTTGCATTGTGACGTGGTTAAAAATCAATACAAGTTTGTCACAATTTGCATTGGTTGAAATACAAAAATGAATTGCTTATCAAGGCATAAGGAGTAGGCTGCGTTAACTCAAAAAGTCACCAGTCATACCATGAAACTACACACTCTAGTACAGTAGGTGGCAGTATGTGCCTAAAACCGTTGGTTGTGACCTGCTTTTAAGCCAAAATGTTGAGGTGTTCAAACAAAAGGTGGGAAGCACATCTTCCACAGACACAATGTTTGAGAGTGTTTCTGTAATATTTAATATTTTGATACTCTTTTGTTGTTTAATGTATTGGCAGTTTGCAAGGTAAATAAGAGCAGATGAGGTTTACTTTTAACAAGAAGAGATAAATGGTGATGGTGCAGTATTTCTGTAAAACAAAATGTGCATTTTTCTGATATTTACGATAACAATTTCAGTTTATGAGATACACAAGTCCATTTCAGTTCTTAATGGTATTTTGCATAGTTATTAAACGTTTTGTGAACAACTAATTTTGAATCATATTGAGTTCAGTGTATGGTCACATCCTTAGTAAAATATAATGTAGACAAACATATCAAATTACATGTCTTTTTGCTCTATTTTTAATATTTCATTTTTAATTGCAAAGAAACCGTACTTAGAGTTTTTCCTGGAGCTTTCCTAAATGCAATTATATATTTTATTATAAAAAAAAATTGATAATAATAACTAAATTATTTTCAAAATAATTAATTGTCAAATGTCTAGAAGAGAAATCAAATGAACTGATAGTCACGCAGGAAGTCAGAACAGAATAGCCGAAAATGGCCCAAAAGTGCATTTTCGACCAAATTAGACTTTTATCACCGAAACAACACCGCTGAAACAGGAAGTTGTGATGACACAAGTAAAAACTGTCTGCTGTGTGGATGTATTTCAATATATCTGGGAAAGACCTACGGCTAGAGATTTGCAAAACGTGTAATGCTGAAATTTCAAGAGGGGGTGAAAAGTACACCGATAGAGTCTTTCACTGAGCTCTGTTCGGATCCCCTGTACCTGTCGTCACTGTACTTGAGCCGCATTATAAAAATCATTACTTGGAAGCGGTAATAAAGCAGCCCACACAAGAAATGATGCATTGCTGTTGCATCAATATTTTAAGCATGTGATGAAATGTGCAAAAATGCCCCCATTGGTTTCTTGGTAATTGCCAGACAAAGAGGTAGTCTTGGTCCCCATTGAAGCTTATTGTGTTTTGTCCTCACCAACTGTACTTATTGTATTTAAACAACTGCATCGTGGTTTGAGAACAGCCGGACATTTTTTGTAAACTGTAGGAAAACTTACGAGGGCACAAGTAAGTGATCGTAGAGACTGTTTGTCACCAGATTTTAGTGATTTTAGTTGAACACATTTGGCATGTGGTGGAACAGGAGAGTCGCAGGATGAGTGTACACCTGACAATTAGTCAGTCAGAATAGTAGGATTGGAATGGGACCCGTTTTTACCAACATTTCAGGATCAGCCTTTGGAATGGAATTGATGTGAAGTGATGTGTTGTCGTAACTCACCTTGGGTAATTTTGCTCCTAACATAAGACAGATCAATCATTTAAATTTATATTTTTTAATATTATATTTTTTTGGTTAGTACACATTGTAATGTTTTGGTCAAGTATCTACTTAAACAATGTTATAAAATGATGTCAGGAAAAACTAGAATAACGCTAGAAAGTGTCATGTTTAGTGGAAAACAAACATTTGGCTCGAGTTTTGTTTGTTGGCGATCTTGTTTTATTGATTGAAAGAGAGCGACCCAAAGGTGGAGCTGTGCTTAGAGGGCCATCTATTAGATAGATAGATAGATAGATGGATGGACAGATAGATGATAGATAGATAGATGGATAGATAGATGGATGGATGGATGGATGGATGGATAGATAGATGGATGGATGGATAGATGGATAGATGGCTAGCTGGATGATAGATAGATGGATGGGTGGATAGATAGATGGATGGATAGATAGATGGATGGATGGATGGATAGATAGATGGATGGATAGATGGATGGATGGATAGATGGATGGATAGATGGATGGATGGATAGATGGATAGATAGATGGATGGATGGATGGATAGATAGATGGATGGATGGATGGATAGATAGATGGATGGATAGATGGATGGATAGATGGATAGATAGATGGATGGATAAATGGATAGATAGATGGATAGATAGATAGCACTTTATTAACCCCTCGGGAGTTCCCTTTGGGGAATTTAGGATTTAGTGGAGAAGCCCAAGAGCCCTCCAGTAGAGGGATGATATTATTAATAATTGAAGAGAGTCGCTATTGAATTTCACTTCATAGACATGTACGTATATATATATATACTGATGTTAATTATGTGTCATTTGTGTTATGTGTTTTGTGTCATATTATTGGCTGTTTATGATGAAAAGATAAAAGCTAAAATACACACCCAATTTAGCCAACTTCCTCATTTGACATTAAAGAACCTCTGTGTTCATTGTTTTGTTTTTTGTTTTGTTTTTTTCCACTTCCCCCTCAGAGAAAACCTGCCCAGTCGCTTTAAGTTCAAAGAATACTGTCCCATGGTGTTCAGGAACCTGAGGGAGAGGTTCTGCATCGATGACCAGGACTACCAGGTCAGACACTGGCAAAGGACATAAGACTGTAAGCCACATGTAAGACTAGTAGATGGTAACAGAATATCTTGCCTATGTCAGAACTCTCTGACCAGGAGCGCCCCCCTCAACAGTGACTCCCAGGGTCGCTTCGGCAACCGATTCCTGTCCAGCTACGACCACCGCTTTGTAATCAAAACAGTGTCCAGTGAGGACATTGCTGAGATGCACAACATCTTAAAGAAATATCACCAGGTAGACGACCCTGCACCTCACCAACCTCTCACCCCACCCCCATCCGTCCACATTCAGTATTGATGAATAAGTTAGTAAGAAACAGTGTGAGTTATGCGAGTGTCTGGGACAGAGATGTTTGAGCCTCTGTTTGTCTTCTTTCTTAATCTTTACATTTCTCTCCTTAACTCTGTTCTCACCTCCTTCTCCTCCCTTGATTATCTCCAGTTTATAGTGGAGTGTCATGGCAACACACTACTGCCTCAGTTCCTTGGCATGTACAGACTAACGGTGGATGGGGTGGAAACGTACATGGTGGTAACTCGGAATGTATTCAGCCATCGCCTTACTGTACACCGCAAGTATGACCTGAAGGTAGGATCTGTGTGTTTATGGGTAGGGAGAAAACTGCTCTGGTAGATGCAAAAAAGTTTTAGCTTTTTTTTTTTCTTTAAAGTCAAGAAACAAACTGTACTGCTGTAAAACCTAATATCTGAGCTTTAAAGGCAAGAAACACACTGTACTGCTGTAAAACCTAATATCTGGCTCATGAACATGAACAACATTTTTGATTTGAGGTGAGGAATATTTCCATGCACATTTCCCCAATGTGTTTGGGGGAAAAAAAAGGCACATAAAGGGCAACAACATCTTTTAAAAACACCATCCATAGCATCTGCCAGTCTTCCTGCCAGTATACACTGGCAGAGAACAAGCTCAGCTTTCTTCACACTGACAGCTAAGCAGAGGACAGATGATAATAATTGTCTGGAACCGCTTTCTCTTAATTCTATTTCTGTCCTTGTTTATAGGGTTCTACGGTCTCTAGAGAAGCCAGCGACAAGGAGAAGGTGGGTTGTTTTTTTTTTTGCTGCATTACCAGCTGCTGACATGATGGAACAAAACCCTAAAGGCAAAACTGTCAAATGATGGTTACATTAAGTCCTCACACACGTGTGCTTGTGTGTTTGTATGTGGAGCCTTGTTTTAGTATCTGTCACTGCTGTCTCTCACTCAAGATCTCTATCTCTCTTTTGAGTCTTGTAATGTTTCAGTCATTATCAACATCACCGCTCCACCTGTGTTCACCTCTCAGTTGTCTGAGTAAATGGGACATTGCAACATCAAACACCTTCTCCCTCTTTTGTTTGTCTCCAGGCTAAAGAACTTCCCACGTTTAAAGACAATGACTTCCTGAATGAAGGGCAGAAGCTGCAAATAGGAGATGAAAACAAGAAGTACTTTTTGGAGAAGCTAAAACGAGATGTAGAGGTATTGGATTTATTAATGCTGTCAGAGGTGTTGTCTCACTGGGGTCCTCACAGTGTCCGTCTCTGCACTGTCCTAGAGTATTATCAATTTACCCTGTCAGGAAGTGCAGATGGTAATGAAGTCATTTCAAAACTCAAAATTAAAACCTACATTATTTACTCATTGTAATTACGTAACCATTTACTTTACGATTGTAAGTAACTATTCTAGTTTCCTTTATCTGCTCCGGTTTGTGGTTGGGGACCTAGGTAAACGTAGTCCCACTTTCCTCTTTCTAAATAAAAGAAGTTTAAAACAAAACTATGGACAGAATTCAGACTCACCCATTACTGTGCACAAGTCTGTGCTTGAGAAGTGGTTAAGAAAGCGGACTTGGGTCCGGAAGGCTTTGGGTTCGAGAACAACAGTTCTAGAAAAGAGGTCAAAAAAACTTACAACTCTGAGTTAACTTACTTTGAGATGAGAAATTCTGGTTCCACAACAGCCAACATCTGAATTAGTTCAAGCAACCGTGAGTATGTTCACTATGAGTTATGCATTTACACATCCACTTAATTTACCCTGATAAAATTAGAGGTACTAATGCAGGCCTGTGAACATTATGAGCACATATTTATGCGGTAAAAGTAACAGCAGCAGCAAAGGAGAGAGAGCAAATTATAGAGCTATCCAAGTCAACGCATATGTTTACATGCACTATTCGTTTGACTTAATATTGAATCATAAGATTGTAGCATATATTAAGGAATAGAAGTAGAAATAAAATCCGATTTTCATCTAGATGCAATCCAACAAGGAAAAAAGTGAACTCGGAAGCAACTAAAAAATAAAATATAAAACGTCATTCAAAAAAAAAAGTATGGCGCATTTTTCTATGATGTAATTGCACTGTCATTTAATTGACTACGAGGCTATTAAACAAAGTAAGAACTACTGGGAAGTAGTAGAACGCTCATGTTTACTGTTCTCCGCATCGTCTTCTTCTCCTCCTTCTTAGTTTTTGGCCACATTAAAGATCATGGACTACAGCCTCCTGGTGGGCATCCATGATGTGGAACGAGCAGAACAAGAGGAGATGGATGTGGAGGGAGCGGGGGAAGAGGAGGAGTATGAAAATGATGGCATGGGAGGGGGAGTGCACACCGGCTCCTTCGGAACACCACCCGACAGCCCTGGGAACCCGCTCAACTGCGGGGGGTTCTTCAGCCCCGGGGAGTTCGACCCCTCTGTAGACGTTTACGCAATCAAGAGCCACGACGGTGAGTCTTGTTTTTCTTGTGAAAACGTAGCTGTAAACAGCATCTACATGACTCTGACAGTTATTTATTTATTTATTTTTTTGGTTAAGATGTGAGTCATGTAAGTTTGAATCCTGTCCAACTGGTAATAGGTCTGTAATAGGCATTTTAATCATGCCGTCTAATTGGTATTAATTTGTCCATGGCCATAATAAAGACTGCTCTCATTTTTTCCTTTTTCTCTAAATACCCAGCCTTTCAGTTCCGCCACTAGGTGGTGCCTACCAGGAAACATTCATGTGTGCTTTGTTCTTTTTTCTTTTGTTTTGCTTTACAACTGAATAAAACTCTTCATAAAGAATTTAATTTATACACATGACACTTGCTGAACAATAGGGAGACATCATTGACGACAAAACTGCGCGCGAGAAGTGATCACCTGAGCACAAGAAACTATTGCATGGGCACGAGAAATTAGAAGCACTAATCTGGCTAGCCACTTGCAGCACAGTAAAACAATAACCACTGGGTTAGACCCGGCTACGGTGTCATGAACTATAGGGTATTTTTCAAAGCAACTGGACTATATTTTCATTTTCATTCTCTATTATTTCCCATATTCCACTTTTATGTTTGTCACCTTTCTTCTCTCTACTTTTGCGGTTGTTTGCACCAACTCTGTGATCAGTTTTGCCACTTTAGTGATTATTGTCTTGTTTTTATTATTGCATTTGTTTCATTGTTTTCAATTGTTAAGTTCTTTCTTTTTAGTTTTATTCTTAATTTCCCCAATGATTTCCCCTGGGGATCAATAAATCCAAACAAACCGCTTTCAAAAAAAGTCATTGAATATTAGCAGTTGGCTCATTTGAAAATCTGCAGATACTCATTGAAATGTTTCAAAATGTCGCCTTCATCACATCAGCAACTGGCTGCAAATCACAAGGACCTTTTCCACTGCATGTTTGTTCCCCACCAGGTGCGGTGAAGAAGGAGGTTTACTTCATGGCTATCATTGACATCCTCACCCACTACGATGCTAAGAAAAAAGCTGCACATGCTGCCAAAACTGTGAAACATGGGGTGAGTGCTATGGAACATAATGTGTTCAGAGGTTTCTGATTTCTGTTCATCTTACGATATCTATCTCTATGATAATCATCATAGAGATGAGTACTCTTGTTTTTGACACAAATGCCACCACTATGTGTAACTAAATAAACTGCTACTATTAATTATTTGTTTATTGTGTGAATTCCTTTTTTCATTTTTTTCCTAGGCGGGGGCTGAGATCTCAACAGTGAACCCAGAGCAGTACTCCAAACGATTCTACGAGTTCATGTCCAACATCCTATCATAGACTCATCTCCCATAATCCTCTGCTTCATCCTGGTCACAAATCCACACATGTATTTCTCTCCTCTCAGCTTGGTGTTGGGCCATCTTCTCCACCTCTGCCTTCAGGTCATTACATCCGATTAATACAAACCTTCCCGGGGGGTGGGGGGGGGTATGTTTTTGACCTTTTCCACCTACAACGGAAACACTTAGCACCATTGCCTGGTTCCTCTTTACTCACCAAAAAAAAAAAAAAAAAATAGCAGAAAGAGTGGCTAAATGAGTGTGGATAATCTCCCTGTCTTCTGTTATTCAGTTCTTCTACTTCCACTCGTTCTCAGCCACCGTGTTCCCTCACGCCAGCACGGACACTGTCTAACTAATGCCTTTAGTGTCAGCTTCAGCAGTTAACAGTCTGTTAATACAGTCTCTCCAGTTCCTGTCAACATTGGTGTTATCCTTATCCTCTTATCATTTTCTATAACACACTCGGCCTGTCACTTTGTCCAGGAAAAATGTTTAAAAAAAAAAAAAAAAAAAAAAAAAATTCACATGTCTGACACATCCTGAGTCACCTCTGCTGCTGTTTGCCCTAAAAGAATGTACTAGTCGGGGCCAAAATAATGACAGAACTCCTGTTTGTGCTTACTGTGAAAACACAGTCAGTAGTCAACATGGAACTTAAGTTTGAAAGCAGGAAATTATTTTGAAATTTTTTTTTTTTTGAGTATTTATTTTCTACCACATAAAAGACTTCAGATTGAGTCCTAACAGCAGAGTTGTATCCTGGTCGTCTTGTGCTGAAGTCGAAACATGAAATCTGAGGTAGAGTTTTTTTTTTTTTTTTTATTCCCTGAAACCCAGTTAAATGTGGTTTTTACTGTCAAAAGTACACTTTTAGCTTCACATTGGAACATTTTCAGTCAAAAAGAGAAAGCCCTATTGCGCACACACACAGAGGTCCATTTGCATGACAAGCCCTTTGACAGACGCCACCAGGCTTTTCTCTGTTCTAATCAAGTTCAAATCTGAAAAATCTGGGAGGAAAGTGGAACATCCATCTGTAATGGTGTAGGTAAACGAATGCAATATCAAAAATGCATGGCTGATGTGTGACGTGAGACCCCCCCAACCGTAAGTTGAAACATCAAACACCTGAAACCTAGCATCCAAGTGTTATGACAATAACAAAATATTACAAAAAAAAAAATAAAAAAATATATATATAATTGGTGTTCGAATGTTACGTTGCCATATTTTTGAGTATCTTGGTGGAGGTCAGTCTAACAGAAATGAATAAAAAAAAAAAAAACAGTAAAAAGGGGAATTCTACAACAAATACTTTTGTGACCATAAGGATCATTTTTATATCTTGTTTACATTAATGTAGCAACTTTTGTGTTTGTTTACAGTATTGTTTTGTTACCAACAGACATGAGAGAAGAAAAAAAAAAGGTTACTTGAAAATGAACGATTGCATATTAAAGGGAGTTTTATCTTGTCTTCCTTGTTTGGATGTTTATTACTAAGAACCTTCTCCTGACTTACCTCCAACAGGATGTTGTTGATTGTCAGTTTCTCTTTTACACTGCTACATTCAAACATGACGTGCTAATCACGTCATCAGAACAGTACTAGAATACACGGGACCAGACTCGATGTCACGGTTACTCAACCGTCACGATTGGTTGCGATATAAAGTGCTACGGTTAATTGATCATAACGTTTCCCGAATAGCTCCAAAAAATATTATGCTGTTGAATTAGTTTGAGCACAACTCAAACCGAATGAAAACAGTTAAAGTTAACAGTGTTGCTTGTGTTAGATTGTTGTTCCACTACTGAAGATGTGTCTTACAGGAAGATAGTCAATTTATAAAAACAACCAACTAATCAGGAAAAGCCATAGTCCAGTAAGCCCCCCCCCCCATCCCTTACCTCAGCCCTTTTCCATACCCTGAAGGTAAGTATAAGGATGACCCCCAATAATTCCCCTGCACATATAAATTAGATTAAATAAAAAAAATGAACTTTAACATACGGTATACTGTAGATTACAATTGATAACTTAAATAATTTAAACAATTCACCTGGGGGATTCATTTTAATTTATTACCTATGATTAATAACTTTAAAACCTAAAAGGAATGTCATGTAATTTTTCACATCGATAGTGTTATGATGATGATGTTAAGAGCACCACTTAAAAAAAAAAAAGTGTCTTATCTTTTGTTTTTCAACTGTGTTGTTGCTGTTCCTGTTGTGGGCTTCCTCTTCCATTGTCCCCTCCTCCCCTTGCAAAATTGTTGCAGTTTGAACTTTTAGCTAGAGCTGTCACGGCACACAACGAAATGTGACCTCTGCATTTAACCCATCACCAAAGTGAACCGTGTGTAGGGGATGTTGCCATGCTCAGTGCACCTCAGTGGTAACTTGGCAGCTGATGGATTCGAACCTACAACCTTCCGGACCCAAGTCCAACCACTAAGCCACCACTGCCCCCTAGCCCTACTTTAATCCATAATTCTAAAAGTTGAAATGACCCAAGACAAGTGCCGATGTTTAAACCTAAGCTAATTTATTGAACAATAAGAAAGAGAGGAATAAACATTGTTGATTACTTTTATACAAAACATCTTTGTTGGTTCATTGTGGGGGGAAAGGGCCCTAATCCATCCTGGCCTTGAGGGTTCTTGTTGTAACCTTGTCTTTCTCACTGACATGGGGGGAAAAAAAAGAGAAGGGAAGAAAATGAGTAGAAATTTTCAGAGTGCTTTTTTAGTCTGTACCTCATGTTGTAGTCATTCATTTACTTACATAACGTGGACAACAACACCCATGCCGGAAACAGCATCCCTGTCTACAGCGTTAAGCATTGCCTGGGAGATGGTTTCAAACAGATCATCTGGTTCCTGTAAGAAGAAAGATTTTTATCAAACATCTGCGGTTAGAACAACCGTAAGTCAAAGTACTGTATATCTCGCATATTGTGAAAAAAAAAGGTCACATATTTAACATTTAGCCTCTTTGACAAAATACTACGTTCCGAAAGATAAATATACTGTATATACACGACATTCTGCAGACTTCTTACCATGTTTGGCTCCCACAAAGATTCACACATGCCGTACATCTGCTCTGCACAGGTGCCACTCACAACAAAGTCCTCTGTCACCATGGGGCAGCCAATCAAATCCAAGGAGCAGATGAAGGGTTCAAAGGTTTTGGGGTCCAACCCAGCAATGACAGGCTCGATGTAGTATGGCCCAAACCTGAGCAGGTAGGTCATGACCCAGGGACACAAGTTAGCATTGAAGTGAAAGGTTATGGGGATTTTGTGTTACTGGAGAGTTAGTTCACTGGGGTAACCAGCAGGTGGGGCCCCAAGTCCAGATTACAAGACCAGACACATTGATATTTTTCTACTTTGATAGATTTGTTATTGCAGTTTCAAAGAGTTTCCTTTTATCAATCTTAATAACATGTGTTAACTTATCTTTTTTTTTTTAACTTATTTTTATAAACTTATTTAAGATATCTCTACCATAATTTCTATCAATCATCATGTTGCTGCAATTAAAAAAAACAAATAAATAAAATTCAAAACTAGTGAATAAAGAGCAAACACTCAACAATCACGCCCCATCACTGTGGGGAAAAACCGTAAAATGGTTGAAATATTCCCTAAAAAATGTGTCTTTATTCAAGCTTATTCACGCTTTTTAAGCATTAAATAAATGATGACTGCAACAGATTTTCTTGCCAGGTCATTAAACATCAAGTTTGACAGCAAGGGTCACATGCTTTAAATTTGATAGAAAACCTTTGGTTACCATGACTGTAGCTTGACATGCGATTTATGTAGAATTAAATAAAAAAATCAACCTAGATTAAGCCAACACCTTACTTTCAAAAGACATCAACAAAGTTTCCCCAATACGTTTACGTCTTTTTTTCTCAATTATTTTCTGTCATTTGCTGCCCCTTGGGGACAGAAATGTTTTCACACCTCCCCTTGGGGACAAATGTTTTTACGACCCACGCCCTGTAAACTGAAATACTACTGCGAACCTACATGTATATTTTTATCTGTACAAACCTAGTGACTGGAGGCTTGTTATCATTCAAGCATTACAGCAGTGGTATATTCCATATTATATTATTCCATTGGAGTACATTGTAAAATGTTCCATGTTTGATTCGTTTTGTTTTCCCTTGGGTGAGTCCTTCCACTTATCTGTTTTACTGTACCGAAATGTCTTCCCAATTGCTGAGACACACTTTCTACCTTTATCCAGTTTTGTTTTCTTTGACTATCCACAGATATATCAAAAACATTTCGACAACACTGACTCACCTCCTTTCATATAACAGGTTAGAAACCATGCTCATAAACGTCTTAGGCTTGATCTGGCGACCCTCCTTCAGCTCATAAAGGTTCAGTCTGAATTTTAGTCTCTGGGCTCTGAATAAAGATGCAAATACAAATTTCACAGACGGAAAAAAGTCAGTGTAACAAGAAGTCTTCACGTTTCTGCCGTTTTTGTCCTTAAATATTACCGTCATTAGTCTACTAAAGTTGGTATCATTTCACACTTACACTGTCTGAACATCAGTGGCCAGTCCTGCCAGCCCAATATACAGTCTATCTCCCATTGGGAAGACCTTTTGGAAATCTGTGGTAACCATCTGAGCCTGAATACCGTATCTTCGGTCTGCTGCTATTGCCACACAGTCCTTCCCCCTCATTGCCATGACGGCACCACCATTATATGACATGATAGACTGTGGAAAAAGAAGAGACACAGACAGGGAGTTATTGTTAGCAAACATGTGACCACTCTTGGGGTAACCTTTATTTCTCTACTGGCTTCTTCCAAATGCTTTCTATTAAAACACTTCAGGTTTCATACTAGGCTAGATTTGTTATACTGTATACCTGTCTTGAGTTTTTAATGTGATGTAGTAGTTCTTCTCAATGTGAAAGTGATTTATTTGTCGTTGCTTTTAAGCTATCACCATAAGGAGCATGGTGCAGCTCTCGGGGGGCAGTGGCTGGGGATGGTACCATGCTCAGTGCACCTCAGTGGCACCTTGGAGGCTAGTGGATTTGAACCTGCAACGTGCACTTAGTAGTTACTTCTGCCTGCCTGATATTAGACTAGTTTGTTCACAGGTGACAGTTAGCTTATCATTTGACGGTCTTGTGACAGTTTGTTTAAAATGACAAGTTGTAACGGTTTGGATTAAACTGCCAGCAGAGAACTGACCAAGTGAATTTCAGGTAAGTTGAAACCATAAAGACAAGTGGTGTTAGTGTAGTAGTTTTTTTTTTTAAGTTAGCTCTTTCGCTAAATATGCTAATTACTCAGCTTTTCGACCAGAAGAGGCTAACGTTACAACGCATTTTCTGTAATTTACTAAAACGTAACGTAGAATATCTGACTAAACTGTAAAAAGTAAAAGTTAATTGTAAAACACTGTACAAGTAAAATTTCCATCTATTATCTTTAACTTAAAAAAGAAAAGACCCAACGCGAAGGCTAACATCATTAGCATAACCGTGCTAATCAAACTAAGACTATAAAACGAATTGTAAATACATTTTCGACAGTGGATATATTTTTTAAAACAACGTTCTTACCATTGTGAATATGTGACGATGTTTTCCCCACTCGGCAGTCAAATATAATCTTAAATATCGCCTGTCTTACAGAGGCAGGATTGTCTTCCCACAGTGACTACACGATTTGGAAACAGACGCGTCGTACAATCATGATCGTTGTTACGTCACGCGTTATGCAGCGCCTATTGGCTGATGGAACGTTGTTCAACGCGTCAGCATAACATTATTGGGGAATATTGCAAGGCGGCATAACGTGCGTGTATAGTTTGATTGAGGCGTGTGAAACTGAAATTAAAGCCGGGCTCAGCTCAGTTCTCTTAAATAAGAAAAACAAACAAAGTTTTCCGTTGCAAATTGCCATTTTCATGCAGCTATTCGGGGCAGCACATTGCATTATAGATATTATGTTTGTGTTATTTGTATAGTATTAAATGAAATCCACATATTTGAATGCAGAGAAATCCAGTTAAAGAAGCCAACATAAATAGACAAATCAAACATATATAACAAATGCTCAGGTAAACTAATTCAAATTGCAAAATACTGTAAAAAATAAAAATTGGAATGCACAGATTTTTTCATCTAGTAATCTTGTATTGCTTAAATTGAGGTTATGCCTATTTGTATGAAATATAAACTTATAATGTAACTAACGAGAAACCTTTGATACAAAAATACTTTGATAGTGCATTGCCTGAAGAGTGCTTGTGCATATTTCTTTTAATTGAAAAGGGAAAACAATTTTATTAAGATAATTAAATGAGTCAATTAAATTGACTCACAGTGACAACAGGTATCTAAAACATTTCTTAGAGGTCATATGTTACATCATCATCAATACCTCAACATTTGAGGAATGCTCACGCACAGACAGAGATGGTTACAACAAATAGGAGGCAAGACAAGTTTCCATGACTGAAATGGCGACAGTTGTATGACACTGTCTAGTTAGAGCCTTAATCGGATCAGGAAAGGTTGTACATTTTTTTTCCCACATGGTAGTAAATATCTCCTGTTCTCATCTCTTCATAAAGTTGTCCAGAGCAGCTGGTGTTCTCTGAATGGAGTGGATTTTCCTCTTCACCCTGTCCTCCAAGGAAGAGCTGGAAGCACTTTGCAACTTCATGTCACTGCAAAAAAAAGGTAAGTGTTTTTCACTCTTCCCTGTGTATTAGACATACCATCAAAGTGCAGAATTGTCACATGATGTTTCTAAACACTTACTGAATAAATCCAGCATGTGGCTCGTGCTTGGTGTTCTGTTCCCTCTGCCTCTCCTGCTCATCTTGCTTCTTGTACCGCTTCACATTGTTCTCCCTATCTTCATCCCTCTGCTTGGCCTCATCCATCATCTCCCGTCTCCTTCGCTCCAGTTCTTCTGCAGAGAGCTTTCTGCATCAGAAGAAACATCCAAAAGATAAAATGGAAATAATACAGTGAAAAAAAACTTGTTGATCATAAAAACATCACCATCACCAACATTAAACCAACACCAAATGTAGACATACTTTGACACATTATTTGTCTGTCTCGGTTTATGCCTTGGCTCCAAACTGGTGGCTTTGGTCTCAGTCTTCCTCTCATATCTGTGCCCAGCGGAAGAGGAATGGTGATTGAGTCTGTGGTTCCTGCGGGGGGATCGAGATCTGGATCTAGTGCGACTCCTTTCTCGGTGCCTTGAGTGGCTGGAGTGAGTTGAAGAGGACCAGTGATGTCGAACACCTGGTAGCTGGTAAAAAGCGAAGAAATGGCTTTGGGTTTTTTTTTTTTTTTTTTTTAACTTAGAACTTAAAAAAACAGAAACAGAGAAGCAGCCTTGAAATGCACTTAGAACTTAGAAAAACAGTAACAGAGAAGCAGCCTTGAAATGCACTTTCAAATGCACGGAAAAAAGGCTGACCAAACATATTAGGTCAAATGTTAGTAAACATTACACACATAGCCAGTATTTAATCATGTTATGCAGTTATGTTAGACTTATGCTTCTGACTGACCTGTAGGCCGTAGCCAGAGGGATGATGAGAACGAGACCTGGCTTCTGTTGAAAAAACATCCTGTGACGGTAACCTAGAAAACATGCAAGGCAATAGCAATTAATTTTGAGCACACGAGATGTATGTCACACTTGTTAACAGTTGTTGATTACACAGCAGAATTTAGGGTCTGGTTAACTTACAAAACCTAAACTGTAATTAAGGCTTATTTTCATATACATTAGCCTTTTAATGGACCACTCAGAGAGATCCTTCAGAAGCACAAAAGCAAAGCATCATTGTCTTCAACTTTTTACAAATGACATACTTGTGTTTTCTCTCATCTTCCTCATCTGAACTCAGGATCTTTTTATGTTTCTTCTCTCTGCTTCTCTCTTTGTCTTTCTTTTCTTTCTTCCTCTTTTTTTTCTTGTCTTTCTTTTCAAGATTCTGGCGCAGCTGTAAGAAAAGCAACATAATTCTAAACATATATAAACATATTTTTTTAAGAAATTAAAACATCACTACAAAGATAAATGCCAATCAGAAATCCTACCATTTCTTTGATCCTCTTCATCTTTACAGGATTAGTCAAGACTTCCTTCTTCTTTGCTTCTTCTAGTTTTCTAATGTAGGGAATGTAATGTATAAAGTTTCAGTAAGTGAAAACTGTTGTTCAATACACAACACAAGGAGCATTGTTAATTTTGATTGAGGCACTACAATAAAGAATTGAAGAGAAAAAAGTCTGGGTTTAAACATAAGCAACTATTGAAGTCAATTTCATTAGAACAGTTTTTCTTCCAATTATAAAAAGTTCTTTATGCTTTTTGTGACTTACTGGCAGGGAATTCAATCTACTACTTAGATGACAAAAGTCCTACCTAATTTCAAAAAGAGGATCTTCCCTGATCTTTGCAGCTAGGTCAAGGTTGGAGGCAGGTGTGACAGGGTTGAAAATGGATCCTGGTAGTAAGCCAGTCTCTGATGATGGGCCACTTTCCTGCTCCTCGTATTGGTCGGTGATCTGTTTGTCAATTGGGCGCCCAAGTAGATACTCATCTCTGGACACCTGACCAACAGGTCCCTGATACATCCAGTCTAGACGATCATCTTTCTTTCTGCCATCACACAAATAAAAATGTTAATATTTCCATTCTTACTTTAATCGAATGTAAAACAACAACAACAACAACAACAAAACCCAAAAACATTTTCTAGATGACACAGGGAGTGGGAAGAACTAACTTGATGGCCCCAGATTCTTCTGCATATTTGGTAATTTCTTCTCTGGCTCGTTCCTCTTTGAGTTGCTTCTGCAGCTCTTCGATCTTCTTACGTTCAGCGTCATGTTTCTGCTCTGCTTTCCAAACACGCTCAATGTTTTTCATAGTCTGGGGATGCCAGCTCTTTTTCAAATTCTGTCAGAAAAAAAAGGGTATGGACCGTAAGCAATACTTCTGAGATCCTTAAAACCTTTACACGACCTTTTAATGTCAAACAATATAACCACGTGTTTGAAACTACAACAATTTTAACACGTTTAAAATGAGATTTTGAGAAAAGCGACACCTGTTTGGTGGTACTTGTTGTAACAAGAGAATAGAAATTAAGGTTTATGTTTAAGTACGTAAGAAATATAAACAACATTTTAGTAAAACAACAATTACAAATCAACTCAGTGTTTATTTATTGATTTGTATGTGTGGTGGCAACCCCCGAAAAAAAGGGACAAAGCCGAAAGAAAAAGAAGTACGTGTAAAGTACGTTTTTTTGTCGTGCAAGTTAATATCCACACTTACCAGATCTCCGCCCCCCATTTTAATAAGAGTTTGGACCCAACGTTAGAAAATGAACTTTAAAAAGCACCAAATTTAAAACGTTATGGAACGACTAATAACGAATAGTGTTGTAGATTAGCCGCTAGCTTGAAAATAAAAGCTACTATAGCATTATTGCGCATTTCCTGTGACCTAAAATCCGTTTCCGGTTTCAGTGTAAGGCCTTTAAGCGTGCGCTATCGATATTACAAAATAAAATAAAAATATATATTTTTTTTTACCATTAAACCCAGCCATATGCTTTTATAATAAAAACGAAGAAATATAATAAAATATAAAATAACAAGACGTGATTATACAAAGATTCAGAAACGAAATATGGAAAGGAGACTTTACTACTTTTTAAAAAAAGTATTTTATGGTCTTTATTGTCATTGTAACACGAGGATACAACTAAACTGAGCCTCTGCTTTTAACCCCAATGTTCAAGGGAGTGTATTTGTTTTCCTGTCATTTAGACAACTAATGTAACCAATAACACTACTAATATTACCGCTACTACTAATAATTATAATAAAATCTATAATCACCACCAACATTAGGGTTGTCAACTGTCCTAGGTTGGACCGGCCGCCCCGTATTTCGATCATGACGATTGTGTCCCGTTTTCCTCTCTCACTTTAATTTCATGAAAATGTGACACCTTTTATTCTAGTTTGCTTGCAAAAAAAGTACTATCTACACTGTCCGTTGTTTAACAACACCAATAATGTACGAGCATATACAGAACAGTGCCATGCTCTGTCATATTTTGGTGCTGAATATGACAGAGTGTGGCAATGTCTGAGAGAGAGAGAGAGAGAGAGAGAGAGAGAGAGAGAGAGAGGTAGTCATCTGACAGGTGTTCAACTGCTGTAATCCCTGCAGTAAAAGCATAAATTAATATGCACTGAGTCTAAGGCAGACGTGGGCAAACTTTTTGACTCGCGGGCCACAATGGGTCCTAAAATCTAACGGGGGCCGGGTCAGGAACAGACAGATGGAGTGTTCTTATGAACTAAAACAGATGACATGTTAAAGTCAGTCAGTAAAGGCTAAAATGCTATAATGCTTTCGGTCTTGTCTATGCCATCTATTGCGGAAATGCAGGCATTGCAGGGGAAAAGCGGAAATATGGAAAAATAGAAATTAATAATATCATTTGGAAAGGTTTGGTGGGCTGGATTAAAAAGCCAAATGGGCCGCATCCAGCCCACGGGCTGTAGTTTGCTTATGCCTGGAGAAAACAGAGGCTTTGCATGAGCTGTTTTACACAAACATGCAAGAGGACCACGTTCATGGACCCATGTCATTTGTTTTATGGTTATGGTTAGGCGCCTTTAGAATAAATTCAATTTCGTTGTACCACCCTGTTACAATGACAATAATGGCTATTCTATTCTATCTATTCTTTAGAGGGATGGTGGTCCAAAATGACATTCAAATGAAAGAAAGTAGAGAATATGTAATAAATGAAGACTAAATTTGGCCTGGGTGACCTTCAGCTACACCCAAGTGTCCCATATTTTCAGACTCAACTGACTCAATATTAATAAATTGAGATAAATCTCTAGTAGGAGCACAGATAGACAAACACAGAATGCTTTGATTTTATTTATTCAAGAACAACAATAGATTAAATACAACGTTTCTACACCATGATATTTAAATAATTAGAACATTTGGCCGCACTTATTACAATTTCCAAAACTAAAACATCTACTACAGTTGTAATTTAAAAAAAAACAAAAAAAAAAAACACAGTTGTAATTAAAAAACAAACAAAAACAAAACAGTTTTGTTCTACTGACCACAACAAACGATCATATAACCAGTCTATCTAAAATAACATCTACAAAGATATTACACCTATAATAAAAATAATGTTGTAGCAGTAATGTGTGTTTAACAACTGTTTGCTACAAAACTATCGTGTGTATAGAGCAGATTATTTAAATAAGTTATGCAGCTCAACTGATTCTACGGAACGCATCATTGATTTATGATAGAGTTTTTAGAATACACATTAAACTAAAGGTCTGTGGGACACAACTAGTCCCAAGTACAACTCTATTTGGCCCTTGGTATAATATGCATATATTAGTAAAGCTAGAACCACCAGATTACATTGCAATCGCTGTTGCATTATCCTTTCAATTGTGACCTGCACAAAAAACAAGACCGTTTTTATCAGATATTGTAATTGTTATTAGCCACTCTATATTTTTTTACTGGGATAATTCTTTGGTCAACTGTTAGGTTTAAAAAAAAAAAAATTCAGTTAGCTTTTGGTGCCCTTAACTTTTTTTTTAGCTAGATCATCTTAGCAATATTTAATTAAATATGCAACAGGACATAGTAAAAAAATTCGAAGGAATTATTGGGGCAAGTTTACATGTTTCTCATTTCTAATGTCTGAAAATGCATTAAAATGCAAATGCATGTCAAAATCACCCAGGCCATTCCAGGATTTGACCAGTATGGGGCAGCAGAAAACGTTTTTTTTTTTTTTTTCATTTATAATGTTGTTCAATACAAACATTGGCTCATGACACATCCAGCAGAAACTGAGCATATATCAATATTGACTGACATGAAGTCAGTGTGATTTTTTTCAGCTATTTAGCTGCTGTTCAAAGAAACCAACTGTGTTCACTATATTTATCTTACTTTGTTAGTTTAAGTTATGGCTAATGTGCCCACCGTAGCTTTATCAGTGCGGGCTTGTGTTGATACAAATTGTGTTTTAAAATAACAGGAGATGGCAACAGGCCAGTGACTTTCAAACTGTCTAAATAAGTGCAGTCATGCTGGTACTGCATATATTCTCATCGCAGGGACTGATGATGTAATGTAGTTGTGCTTTGTGCTGGAAGTTTCATTCATCACCAGTTGCTTGAAGTGATGACAGGGTGGATCTGTGGAAAATGTGTTTATCCCAGATATGGTTGTTGTCATCAGCATGTCTCAACAGAAACCAGGATTCAATTCAAAGAGGCAGCATTTCCTCTCCGAGTAGAATTTCGTCGTCCTGTTCTTACCTAACAGCAGATATTGCTTCCAGCTGCAGGAGCCGCATTGATATTATATTATTATATTATATTATATTATATTATATTATATTATATTATACTATTCTCACAGGACAATAACACAGCATAGTGATAGTGTCTTTGCTCTTACTTTGTTTTACGTAACACTTACTCACGCGCCAGTAAACACACGCCCAATTCAGTGGCACCATGTAAACAACTATTGACTTCTTGAAAAAAAAAAAAAAAGGTTGTTGTAAACGCTGTCGTTTTTAATTCCAGTGTGTCAACACATAGTCGCTCAGTAGGCTGCTGCACTACAACAAAAGTCAATCTGAAACAGAGAAAGTAAGATATCGTCACTGTCTGCTTGGAACTGTTTCAGTTCACAGTACAGTGACACGATGTACAACTTCAGCACGGTGTTCTGCCCTTTCCTCACTTTTCCCTTAATGAGCTTAGACGATGTATGCATCTTCGTCCAGTTGATAACCCTACAGGACAGTGGACGTTCAGTTCCATCCAAACTTCATGGTCTAGAGGCGTAAAGACGTCTTCCTTTTCTCTATTCCGTTGAAAATCTACGACACATCTACGGCGTTAACTGCAAACCAATGGTTAACAGGTGAAATTAGCCCGAATGCCCCATCACACTGGAGACTTCTGGTTCATTCTCACATTTAAGCTTCATCTGTGACTCCGGGGTGTCAGACACAGACATGTTTGAAGAGGACTGAGAGGGATTGGAGGCTTCAAAGCCCTTGTCCATGACATCTCCGTTCACCCTCTCCTCCCCAAGTCCTGGTGGGGACTCATGTGTACGCATGTGCTTTGCCAGATGGTCGTTGCGCATAAAGACTCTTGGGCACAAAGCACAGCTAAACTTCTTGGCTCCGGTGTGGGTCTGCAAGTGGCGCTGCAGTTCGTCGGAGCGTGTGAATCTCTTCCCGCAGAAGAGCCAGTTGCAGACGAATGGCCGGTCGCCGCTGTGCCATCGTAGGTGTGCCTTCAGGTGTGACGTCTTGGCGTAGGCCTTTCCACACCCTGGAATATGACAGTTGTGCATGTGTTTCCTCCTGCTGTCGTCGGTGCTCTGACCCAATTGTTCGGCATGCACACAATTTGGGCAGCGACACACGGCCTGACCGGCGCCTCTGGAAGAAGAGCGGCGCTGAGGTTTTGGACGGGCAGAGACGGAGGTTTCCGGAGGTTCCTCCAGGGAAAATGACTCCTGCGGCAGCATTTCTGGGGCAAGTGGTTCCATCTTGAAGCTATCCTGGGGGAAGAGGTGAGGTGAGTGTGTAGGCTGAACATGTTGAGCAGAGGGCAGGGTGCACAGCTGCGGGTCAGAGCTGTAAGCCCCTAATGAGGGCTGCAAACCCATGGATGTCCCTGGATTCACTCCAGGCAGACCTACACCCTGGCCTGTCTGCAGATCTATCCAGCTCCCGGCTTGGACATCTCTGTGAAGGTCCCACCAGGGGGGGATGTTCATGTCCTCTGCATTGCCACTTGGAGGGGCTGTCCGTAGCCAGGGCTCGTATGGATGTGCCATGTCAGTAGCTGATGCTGATGCAAAATAATGGACGAGACTGACACTTCCAAGCGTTGTGCGTTGTGCTGTGGGTTTGGTTGCGAAGATCACCACATGTTCAGAAAGACTGTTTCTTTGGAAAGCCCTGCAAGGGGAAAAAAAAAGAGAACATCTGTTATGTTTAAATATTTTATATGTCATTTTTCTTCTTTTTTTTTTTGAAAGACGAAAAGTTTTAAAAGTAGCTTCCGATCTGAATGATTCCCCTCTGCATCGTTTAGCTACCCAAAACTGACTCCGTCCCCTTCAACACCGTGGATACTGCAGTTCTTACACTGCATGGTTGTCGAGTCAGAAGGAGTGGGGGGGGGGGTACAGACGTGTCCAGGCAGAAGCCTGCCACATGTATCTGTTGCCAGGTACTTCCCACGGAGGACAGTTAAAGCTAGGCGCATAGAAAACAACATCTTTGAGCCTGAGCAGAGGCAG
>NC_024315.1:19491103-19491484 GCF_000523025.1 Cynoglossus semilaevis
CAGGGAGGTATGGCTGCGGGCCAAAGTCTATTTGTACATCTTAGAGGGTTGCGGAGATGCAAACCTGGCAGACAGGAGAACCAGTTTTTATGAATCACACATGATTTACAACAACAGCCCTACAGGCAAAGTTACAAAAGGAGCCCCGTAAAATGCCCTGCCTCTTACGCACTGGCGGCAGAAATCATCGGCAGTTGCAGACTGACAGCATTCATGAGCATGTGAGTCCCATGCAATGACAATGAGAACAATTCCTCTATGTAATTATGGACACATGCTCTCAGAAAGCAATCTTTAGCTAACACACTCCAAGTATGTTCGCATAGCTCAACGTTATCGGCACGCCATTGCACGCAACAGCAGTAGAGTAGGAGAAGTTCC
>NC_024315.1:19491522-19500796 GCF_000523025.1 Cynoglossus semilaevis
ATGATAAGCAGGAAGAAGCTGACAGGACTTGTGCTCAAGCTCCAAACAACCTTGTTGATTTCCACCACACCCCGGCACATCTACAATTATCTTTACAGCAGGAAACAGTAAAGCCGTCTAAGTTTGGAAACTTGTGTATGTCAGTCCTGGGATCATTTCATGTAAAACCGTATCTGATTCGACAAAGAGTTGAAGGTCACCTACGTTAAGTGTTCTCAGCTGGAACAACATTAATCATGACTGTGGATCATGGATATGGAGACCAATTAAAGGCATGGTGGGTTTTTTGGAACCAGGAGCGCTATGTATGGATCCTGAGAACGCCAGTCCTACCCACTCAGGGATGCTTGGAATCATAAAGCAATTAGTTTGAAATCCCTAATGAAACAGCCTGTGGCCAAAGGCCAAGCTGATTTACTTGATGTAGGCCTGAAGCCACAAGAACTGCTCTGTAATTTTTTGGGAATGTGACTCAGACGCCCAGCAGAAACTGTCCCCCGAAACGCTGTTCTTAAGGAATACCATAAACATGAATGAGACAGCAGCGTCCTCCCACATTGACTTTAGTGCTGGGAACGTACTGAAGCTACAGAAGGAAACAGCTGGCACGGAGGGCGGGTGGTAGCGCGGCAATGACAGAACTATGGCCATAAAACTTGCCCGACCAAGACCCAGCACTACCTCCAGTCAACACGTCCGCCCGGGAGAAAACGTGCCGAGAACGGCAGAGTGAGAAAACCTAAATGGCGGCACAGGTTCAGAAATGAACGGGCGAAAACTTAAAATGTCCTGAAATCATGAAATGAAATAGGTGGCTTTAGTTTCCAAAGTTAACTCAACAGTACATGTCAACCCTAGACAAATAGAATTGGGATATGCTAAGTTGAGCAGGTGGTGAGCCAGACCGTATCGAAAAGGTAAAAGGTATGTTAGCAAATAACGGTACTAATGTTATTATTCCATTATTATAGTTATTATATACTAGTGTTATTATTCCATTATTATTGTTATTATTATTAGAGTTTAAAGTAAAATATAATCCAAATCAATTTAGTGTTGTTTTGAGCTAGAAATACACTATTGGTGGTAAACTATTCAAGTACTGTAGGATAGCATATTTTGTGAAATGCTAGATAAAAATAATAATGCAGGTTGGTTGGGCAAACGTTTTGAGTCACAATTGGTCCTAAAATTTGAGTCAGGAACAGATCAGTGAAGCGTTCTTGTGAACGAAGATAAATGACATGTAAAAGTCATGCATAAAGGCTAAAGTGCTAAAATGGTTTTGATCATTTTCTGCAACATCTATAGGGGAAAATGTGGGCATTGCAGGGAAAAGGCAGAGGTATAATCACAATACAAACCAATTATATCATTTGGACAAGTTTGGCGGGCCGGATTACAAAGCTGAACGGGTCGCATCCGGCCCCTGGGCCTTAGTTTGAGATGCTCACAAGTAGAAGTGTCAAACTCAAGGCCCGGTTTGCAAATACGGCCTGCTAAACCTTGTTAACCTATGAAACAAAAGTTTTTGTAATCAATCAAATAATAATCAATTGCAGAAACATGTATTAGTCTGTTATGGTGTAGTTACATCTACACCAGCGGTCCCTAACCTTTTTAAAGGTTATTTTCAAAATAAAAAATCTTTTAGACTTTATTCTGTTTGTATCAGAGTCTGAATGACCTATTATTTTAAAATATTGACAGATTATCTTAAAATAAAAAAAAGTAACTGTACATGGATGATTTTCTTTGAATAAAGTAAAAACTTAAGTACATTTTTTTCACTGTCCCACTGCGGCCCAGTACCAGATGACCTATGGACTGGTACTGGTCCCTGGACCGAGGGTTGGTGACCCCTGATCCATACAGTCTTCCATTTACAACCAGCCCTGGTTTAGAGCAGTGTTTGCTGATGTGCCTCCTGGTGAAAATGAGTTTGACACCCCTGGTTTAGAGCAGTGTTTTCCAAACTTTTTTTTCTGGGGACCCATATTTTAAAAGTCACAAATACTTCGCGAGGTTTGTGACGATAGGCATTATTCGTAAACTCCTGGTAAACATGTGGGACGACCCAAAGTAAAACTCTTGTGACAGTCTTGGGGGAAAACAATGGTTTAGACTCCTTAAACCTTTGTTTCCCAAAGACTGGGGTGCCAAATATGTAGATCAGCAATTACATTAAAGGAAACAAACAAACAAAAAAAACAAACAACTAAAAATGATAGAGTCAGACGGCATTGTGCCATACAACTACAGCCATTTAATCAAAATAGTAAATATATATTTGTAGTTTTCAATGTAGGTAGATCACTTTACCTCGGTCATTTGAAAAAAGTAGCTCCAAAGCCGAAAACAGTGTGGACAAATAGTTTTGTCATAGCTGTCTGTGCACATGTCGTACTATTCAAATGCGCTGAGAAACAGATTTGAGATGAAACTAGATAAAAAAAATAACCTAGAGCTCTCGTCTGTTGGCATTTTCTTAAACGTTAGTTAACGAGAAAGTTAGCCAAAAAAGAGACATCTAATAATATTCTTTTTACATTACACCAAACATTAACCATTCATGTTGATGATATTGCACCTGCAAAAAAAAACAAAAAACAATCTGTAGTTACAATCTACAATCTTAGAGACACCAAGGTAGCGGTGCAAAAGAAATCCAAATGAATTGGCTAAAAAAAGCTAAACATTTAAGAATAGCTGCCTATCCACTTGGATGGATGTGTAGATTATACGTAGTATTTTAGGTATCATCTGGTTTGTCTGTCTCAGTCATACCCTAAAAAAGGCTAGGGTGTGTTTAGTCTGACTGGATCCGTATTTAACCAAAACAAGTTGGGAAAAAACAAAAAACTCGACATACCAGCTTTGAATCTGTTTTCAAACGTTACCACACGTGAAGCTTTTAGAACCGTCTGTAGTGTCTCGCGAAAAATGAACCTAAAAATTATGACCTTGAAAAACTCGCCAGTAAAAGGTTAGGAAAATGTTGGATGACATATGTTGAAGGAATGACATCCAAAACATCCCTACAGTAGGAACAAAAGTGAGGCCTTGTTTTAAAAAAAGTTTGATTTGCACTCACAGCTGCAGCTGCCACAGACTTTGACCTCTGATATTTCCAAATGTTATCAAATGGACACCTGTTAATTCAGCTTGATCCCACTATTATTCCCAATACAACCATTTTTGTTGCTTTAATAAAAGGTTAAAATATGGATTCAGGTTAGATTTTAACCTGAATCCAAGGTTAGATTTTAACCTAAAACACAGGATTAAACCATCAACTTCGAGTTCTTTTTTTTTCTCCTCCCAATCTTGTCTGATTAAGATTGAGAGAGAAAATCTCCCTAATAGTAATATTAAAGTTCTAGCTATCTAGCAAATTCAATTGCTGTTGTGTGAGATGGTCTTCCCGTTGCACAGCTGAACATCGATTTGCCTGCCAGTGTTTTTCCTAACGGCATTTTGAAGTTTGTCTTTGGACATAATCATTTTTTTTTTTTGCTTTTGACATCCTGATAATAGCTTAAATCTATTGTTTATCCATCCATGCTTTTGACATCCTAATAAAAGCTTAAATCTATTGTTTATCCATCCATCCAACAATCCATCCTTATATGTATGCTTATTAAGATTTGATATACTTCCACACCAGACATGATCAAACTAAGGTGCGGGGGCCAGATGTTGCCCGTTTAGCTTTTTAATCCAGTTTGCCCACGCCTGTTCTGGACCATGTGATCATATAATACCAAAACCAACCATAATAGTGAGGAGTGACACAGTAAGCAAGTGATTGATTTCCATGTTAGCTCATTTTTTTTACTTTTTTCTATTCCTCTGTGTCCTACAATGTGCAGTAGCAATAATGTGCTTTAAAACAAATCTAAATGTTTAAAAAAAAAAGGTGAAAAAAATTGACATAAACATGACAAAAAGTAAAGCAAATCTAAATGTTTATGTCAAAAAATTGACATAAACATGACAAAAAGTTAGTTAGTGTGTTAGTTAGTTCCTTAGATAGTTAAATGTTTAGTTAAATGTTCCAACCTTTGCATAAATAATAAAATCCTAAATTCTGTTGCAGCAAAAAAAAAAAAAAAAAATCCTAAATAACTCTCAGCCCTTACACACCAAAGGGATTGGGATTAAACAATGATAAGTAAATAATTTGAAAATAAACTACCTGGAATTTGTACATGTGTATGTAGCTGTAACGATATAAATAAATAATAATAAATATTTTAGTACGTTAAGACCCATCTGTTTTGTGTACTGTATTCGGGCAGATTTATTTATTGGCTTTTCGTATCTGTCAGAACCAGCATGATGCTGATCTCAGATCTGCTGATGTCCTTCAGGTTTATGTTCCAAAAGCTAAAAAAAAAAAAGACCCCGATTTCTAAAATCACATTCAAAAGGAAGGGAAACTGTTACAAATATTAACATCAATTATTCGAGAAAAAAAAAAAAGTTAATAACTTAAAGTAGTAGTAATAACTTTTAGTTAGATAACTGAAGTTCCTTTGTTTGTTATTCCCACTATATATATATAGTGGGAATATATACATATATATATATATACATATATATATATATATACATATGTTATTATATATTATACATATAGTTATTTTAGTATATATATATATAACATTATATATATATATGTATATATATATAAATATAATGTTATGAATTTCAATAATTAACTTTTAACAAAGAGAATCACTGTCTGTGAATTTGGAACTTTTTTTATGAGGCTGTTCAGGGCTGCAGCTAGAGATCAACATCATCATTTAAACATCACGTCTTATTTTCTGGAATAATTGTTTATCCTCTTTATCCCCACATTTTACTGTGTTTTATTGCATTCCCCCCCCCCCCCCCCCTCATTTTATTTCCCTTTATTTTAGCAATTTTTCCTGTACATTAAAATCCAGCTATAATTTTAGCAAACCATCTGCTTCTTGGAATTTTTTTTTTTTTAAGTAGCCAATTTAGAAAAAAAAAATTTTTATACAAGTGTCTTTTCTCTATTTTATTTCTATTTATTCTGATAAAACGTGCTATTTTTTTTTTTGCTAAATGTTTGCAACATCCTGACCGGTGTTGAATTATTTTTTTTATGGGTTTTTATTGCTATTTTTAGTTGAATTTATTTATTAGCTGTATTCATAGCTACAATTGGACCTTAACTTGTGGTAATGTCCGTTTTAACATTTAGCCACATTTGGACAAGTTAAATGATTTATTAGTTATTTTTAAGTTCTTTTTTTTTGGCCAACCTCAAAGTAATTTAAGATATGTTTTTTTAACTAATAATAACTGTTTAAGTTTCGGTTTGTTGAATGTAAACAGTCATTTTAAAAACGTAAAGTATTAGATAGTTACCTGCTGCTCCTGGATCTCCTGCTGATGATTTTTGTTTGTTTTTAGAATAAGGTCAAACGTGTTTCTGCTCTGCTCTGCAGAACTGACTCTTCTTCTTCTTCTTGGTCTTCTTCTTGGTCTTCTTGGTCTTCTTCTTACCATGGTGGTTGACGATTAAGATCCTAAAATATCCTCATGTTAAGTGACACATTGCCGCCCCTTCTCCATCGCACTGAGTCTGAGGTGAAGTGACACACGGCGGCTTCAGCAGCGACTAAAACACTTTATCTCCCAACTGCAGGTCTTTGTCAGCGGAGGCTCTGCCCACTGCTGCTTTTGCTCCTCCCCTAGAACCTGACTCCACTTCAGCACAAGACTAGAGATTTTTTTTTTTTTACCATGGTGCACCTGTTGTCTTATACTTTTATATGCCGATCATTTTTATTATGTATTTGTTGGCAGTGAAAGACAAAAACATTCAACTCTATAAAAGTTGGTGCACTCCACAAAAATGTGATGAACTCTTATGTATGCTTTTGAAAGAAACAAGAGCACAGACCTCAGTGGGATTACAGTGAATACATTATTTTTTTTTGTATACTTATATCTATATATATATATATATATATATATATACTGTAATTTCGAGACTATTGAGCGCACCTAAATATAAGTATATGTACAATTATTTTTTTTAAATTGTACATATAAGGCACACTTCTGCCTACTAAATTAAAAAAAAAAAATTAAATTGTACATATAAGGCACACTTCTCTATAAGCCGCAGGTGTTCACGTTGTAACATGGGGTATTTACACAGAATTATTATTTTTTTCCACTTAAATAAAGGCTTTTTTTCCGAACAGTGCCTGTACCACGGCTGGTTACACGTTAGCTCTTTCTCGCTTCAGCGCCCCGACCGTAGTTTGAATGTACAGAGGAGGCTTAATAATCTGCTCCAGGGGCAAAGCTAACATTAGCTCTCGGGCTAACTCCCTTCATTTTGTGCTTGTCCGCTGCAGAGGTAAACAGAGACAGGGAAGTTGGGGGGGTCTTTATTATCAGCCAAACCGAGCACAACGAAACATGAACAATGTTTTAACAGCTCCCGAATAACCAACTCACTCAACTCAAAAGAAAGTAGAAGAAAGAAAAGTCGTTGATCGCTAGCGGTATGAACTTTGTTATCGTGTAAAATTCAATAAATTAGCCGCCTCGTTGTTTAACCAAAGAAAGTACGATAGAAGTGTGATAGAAAAAAAATGTTGAAGAGCTGAAGTGCATTGCTGTTGTTTGTGGATCTTTTTATCACAACAGTGTGTTTGTACAGATGCTTACTCACTGTGGCTAATGAAAAAAAAAAAAAAAAAAAAGCTAACCACTAATCCATCCTTTCTGAAGTTGAAAAGTTGCGGTGTAATTTCTTTATTTTTCTCAATGCAGGATTAAGGAACCACAGGTTTCAGGCCAACACATACATAGAGAGGAATGAGGTCAAAGTTCCACACATACCTTTCCTTAGACTGTCACCTGCACTTTCTGTCTTCAGGGTTCCTTCTCGGACAAGCAGCATCGCAACTGTCGTTACTGCTACTTTATGTTCTCTGCAGATAAATGGAGCGTTGGTGTGAACTAAGATAAACGACATGTAAAAGTCATGCTAAAATGCTAAAATGATTTTATCATTTTCCACGCCATCTATTGGAGAAACATGGATATTGCAGATAAAAGGCAGAAGTATAATGATAATATAAATACATTGTATAATTTGGAAAAGTTTGGCGGGCCGGATTAGAAAGCTAAACGGGCCACATCTGGCCCTCGGGCCTTAGTTTGCCTGATTTAAGATAACCGTTCTACCTCTGTAAGAATCTCCAATTCTTTATCATTTTTTTTTCTTTTTGCAATTAAGCTTTTCCAAAGTCAGCTTATGATGATGATGTATTACTTAGTGCTGATGCAATAAGCCAGCGTCTACGTGTGTATGTGTGTCCGTGCAATTGTGTGTGTGTGTGTCTCCAGTTTGAGCAGCCTAAGAGTCACAGTGTTGAGACCTAGAAATCCTTTGATTGCAGACAATCCGGTGAGACGGGCTGTTTGACCAGTGCAGCCCACAGAGACAGGCTCACTACACAAATATGAAAATGCTACTCAGCAAAAAAAAAAAAAAAAAAAAAAAAAAAAATCAGCAAACACTCAGTATCAAATTTAAAGTCTTAAATCCAAATAGTAGGGTGACGTGATCTCTGCTTCACACTTCACACACAAGAAAATGTTCCTAAATTTCCGTTGCAAATTGGTCTGTTTTAAAGATCTCATAATTTTGTTTTTTTTTTCTTTAATAGTTTTTTAAACACTTTTCTTCAACAGCGTTTTTTTTTTTTTTTTTTTTTTTCAAATTTGCGTTCCTCTCTGACTTAATTCCTTTCCTGTCACAGCATGTTGGCATAGCAGCTTCAAATCAACTGACAAACACAGACCACAGACAGGACGGCGGGAAGTCACTTCCTACACCTCTGTGCTGCTGCTGCTGTTTTTTTTTTGTTTTTTTTTCTCTCTGAACACCGAGGTTGAGCTGATTACACCGTGGACACAGTATAAGAGAGAACTGCACGGCTGCAAAGCTTAGAATTTTGTTGCCATTTTCTTGTCAAAAAAAAAAAAAGAATCACATTGACTTGGTCAGGGTTTGGCAGGGCTTCAAGGTAATTCGACCCAAATTCACATTTCCTTGTTTTTGACCATGGACCTTAAACTGTTCGTAAACTCTCGCAAAGTCTGAATTTGATCTAACCAGTTAAACATCAGTAGCATAAAAAAATGTAAACTTTACAATGTTGCCACAAAGACAGAAGACAAAACAAGAATGAGTGAGATTTGTGCTTGTTATCCTATTTTGTGCAAATAAGACTGTAAATAAAGGCCCGGTCTGGCCCTTTGGTTTGCTAAGCATCCAAAAAAAAAAAAATAAATAAACCAGCCATTAAGGTACACAAGCCAGTGTTTCTATAGTTTCAAAAAAATATATAAATAAATTAAAAAAAAAACATCTCCATACACCTCCTTGAGAGATACGCAGACCACTGACCAGAGTGTAATCTTATGTTCTAATATTATTATTACAGAAATTTATGCAACTGTGGACCCGGGAGTTTGATAAACGTGTCATGGGTCAAAAGACTTCGAGTGGTTTAAACTCAACGAGGGACCAGTGTGTAAAAAAAAATAAAAATAAAAAAAAGTGTAGCAAAGAAGTACATTTATGGCGTATGAAAATGACACTTGCTTTGTCATTTCTGTCCTTGAAGAACAATAGAAAGTCACCGAGATACTGTTCCCTTGTCTGCGTTTGTGCAGCAGCGCGGCTGAAGTGAGGACCACACACTGCGTCCTAAATGATGTTTACCTTCGTCTTAGAGCCGTCAGGCTTATTTCCTTGTGGATACGATGCGACACAATCATAAAAGAGACGTCTTAATAACATTTAATTACGGTGCCATTTCATCCAGGGGCTTACAAATTCTCCTAATGATTTAAATGTGTTTGTGTTGCTTGTTTGACAGTTTTTGTTTCTCTCACTCGGAACATTTTTTTTTTTTGTCCCGGAGTTTATTTTGTGTGCACATATAAATGTTTGTGGTGTTTCAATGGCTCTCTCTGCTAAGGAGTCTTCTCTCCAAGTGACAATATTTACTCTTTTGGGACCACATCAGTCAGAGAGTCCTATGAACTTCAACGGAGTCTGGTACATTGTTGTGTGGGAGGTGAGCCCTGTTCTTCTGCTGTTGCTCCGGATCAAATGTATGCATGCGTTGGTGTCAATGATATTTCTGTAGAAGTCAAAATATATATGTTGAAGCTTGAATATAAATTATATATATATATATAT
>NC_024315.1:19501084-19506887 GCF_000523025.1 Cynoglossus semilaevis
ATATATATATATATACACATATATATATACATATATATATATACATATATAAATATATATATATATATAAAGTTGCGGGATAATGCAGTTTTCACAGTATTCCCAAAAAAAGAATTACCGTCATTTACGAACGATCGAGCGCACCTGAACACCCATGGGATATTTTACAAAAACAAGTACATAAACAGAGTTTTAACAGCTCCTGTATAACCGACTCACGCTTCAACATGACAGGGCTCAAACTGCGCTCAACTTTCCCTTCCGTTCTCTCTCGCACGCCCCACACACGTACGCACACAGCCATTCACAGACAGGCATACGCTACCAGTATAACACACCTACCTAGCCTACCAGGAAAGTCATCGATCGCTAGCGGTATGAACCGATTGAGCACACCTGAACACCCATGGGATATTTACAGAAACAAGTACATGAACAGAGTTTTAACAGCTCCTGTAGGTACTACTAGTAAAAACCACTTAACTGAGAATCTAAATGATTTATTCAGGGTTAAATGTGTTTATGTGATAGCAAGATACCATCATTTCCGCACTATTGGGCACACCTGAATATAAGCCGCACTCACTGAATTTAAAAAGAAATTGCACATATATAAGCCGCAGGTGTCCACGTTGTTTTAAAAAAAAAAAATGTTTTTTTTCCCGAACAGTGCCTACGACACTGCAGGTTACAAGTTAGCTCCCCGATTGTAGTTGGAATGCACAGGGGAGACTTAGTGACCTGCTCCAGGGCTGAAGCTAACATTAGCTCTGGGGCTAACTATCCTTCACTCTGTCCTTGTCCGCAGCAGAGGCAAACAGAAACAAGGAAATTGGGGTCCTTTATTATCAGCCACACCGACCACAACAGAACATAAACAGCGTTTTAACAGCTCTCTTATAACCAAGTCACGCTTCAACATAAATCCATAAATTAGCCGCATAGACTGGAAATTATGGTAGTTCATCATTTTCCAAAAACCTTTCCAAACAATACATTTGATAAGGAAGACAAGGGAAGTTCAATGTTCAGACACTGGCCCTGGTTGAGACAGTGTTCTTTTTTTAAAATCATATTTCTTTTGTTCTGCTTGACACATACAATAAAATAATGTAATAAGAACTTTAGGATCTAATTATGGAAAATGATAAGATTTTCCTGGCTGGTAGCCCACTAGTGTTTTCACTATCCAAAGTCACTAACAATGTCATAATAACAATGTCATAATAACAAATGGGCTGTTGTGGCACTTAAAAGTATACAGCACTTTTTTTTCTTATTCTTGCTAATTGCACAGGGTGTGCACTTTCAGACGTCAATCAAAATGTCATCTGTATCACTCTTGGAAAATCATGCGCTGATGAGGTATTAACTCATTAACTCCAACGACCTGGCGGAACGGCGCCATTGTTGTTGTTGTTGTGAGACCATGGCATTCAGTCAGATCATGGCGGCCAGCGGGGACAAGGAGAAGGAACTCCATAAAAGGCTAAGCTGATGACACCTCTGCCTGCTGCGAGGCACTCATACCTCCAGGAACGTACACACAAGCTCTCTGAGCACACTGAGGACCACTGTGAGCAAAATCAGAAGTACACGCTTGGTGGACACACACCTGTTAAAAACCAGGATCTTATCAAGTTCTACGGATTGCTAAAAGAATTACCGTAACTTCCGGACTATTGAGAGCACCTGAATATAAGCCGCACCCACTAAATTTAAAAAGAAAAAAAATAATTGTACATACAGTATATAGGCTGCACTTATACCTATAAGCCACAGGTGTCCATGTTGTAACATGGGACATTTACACAGAAAGATGTTACACAGAAAGAGTTTTTTTCTACTTTTAATTAATTTCTTTTATGTACGAACAGTGCCTGTAAAACAGCTGGTTACACGTTATCTCTTTCCTGCTTCAACACCATGACTGTAGTTGGAATGCACAGGGGAGACTTAGTGATCTGCTCCAGGGCCAAAACTAACATTAGCTCTGGGGCCAACTCCCTTCCCATTGTGCTGGTCCTCAGCAGAGGTAAACAGAAACAGGAAACTTCAACATGACAGGGCTCAAATTGCTCTCAACTTTCAGTACCATTGTCTCGCTATCACGCACATATACGCACACAATCATTTATGGGCAGACATAAACTACTAGTATAACACACAGTAGCCAACCCGAAAAGTCATTGATCGCTATTAACTTCGTTAGCCCGTAAAAATCCAGAAATTAGCTGCATCATTGTTTAAGCCACAGGGTTTAAAGCGTGAAATAAGTAGTGGCCTATCGATCAGAAATTACGGAATTTATCTCAAACTTTTAAGGCAGCACAGCTCATACAGCTCATTTGCAGGTATCACTCTTATTATTTATTATGTTTATGTTTTGTGCACTGTTATGTTCTGTAAGTGCATGAATTGATTTTTTTCTCTCTTCACCTTGCTGAAGAGCAGGTTGAGCTGCTTGCCCGAGCCGTGGTATCCTCCCTGCGAGAGAAAAAGCTTGACTTGTTCCTGAACCTGCTCCTCGTCCAGGTGCCAGCAGTTCTCGTCATCCACGCTGGCCCCTGGAAGAGGAAGGGGCCCGCTCCAAACAGGTCCCCACAAGGTTGGGAGCATGGAATTTTCTTTTTTTCAGGAGCTGGGCTTGGCCCCTTAGTTCCAGTGAAAGGAACTTTGAATGCTTCAGGATACCAAAACATTTTGAACAATTCCAAAAAAGCTGTAATAGGTGGCTGCAAAAGGTGGACCGACATCATATTGAACTCTGGGTTAGGAATGGGATGGCACTTCAGTTCATAGTATGAGTCAAGGCAGGTGAGTGAATACTTTTGGTAATATAGTGTATATGTGAGCATCCAGCATTCGGCTTAATAATAATATCGGTAAGATCCAGTTGTCGTCTGGGTGAGGGTCTTGCTCTGGGGGGAAATGAGACATATGCATCTGACATAACACTTTGTAACCATTAAAACACAGTGTGTCACCGCACGATCATTTGGCCATGATAAAGGGTTTAGCATTTACTTTGTCTTTTGACTCCGCCGCCTCACTGTTGTTACCTAGCCAACCTGCACGGCGCCACGTATCTCGTATCATTGGCTGGATACCTGGTCACTCAGTGAGTTACATCATTATGTGATTTTTTTCCGATCAATAGTTAATAAATTCAATACCTACAACACAGTTTATGCGCACAGTTTAGAGAGCACATTGGTCTGGTGTGGCTGTGGCCAATAAAGTTCCTCTTAAAGGGCTGGTTGTAAATGGAAGACTGTATAAATCAGGGGTCCCCGACCCCTGGCTGACCAGTACCACCAATCACCAATCCACCAATCCTCGAACAAAAAAGGTTCGAACAAAAAAGGTTGGGGACCGCTGGTATAGATGTAACTAATCCATAACAGACTAATACTGTACATGTTACTGCAATTTTTTTTTCTAAATCCCACACTGCACCCCCCCTCCCGACGGGGCCTAGTTTGGAGTTGTCTTTTTTTCCCTCCTCCTCCTTCCCTATCGTTTTTCAGTTGTTTTTCATCTAATATAAGGGTGCGCTGACCACGGGCTGCGGCCTGGCCTTCCTGTTCCTGTCCCCCCTTGTCAATTATTTGTATTGTTTTTATTGTCTATTCATGTTTTTTTCTTGGAACGGGTCGTACAAAACTAAATTTCGTATCACCTTCCCTGGTGCATATGACAATAAAGAGATTCTGATTCTGATTCTGAACTGATTCTTATTTATTTAAGCTACAAATATTGTTTATTGCTGTGCAATAAAAAAAAAAAACAACTTGAAATTACTTAGGTTGAGAAACTGTGCTGCATGGACTTCACTTCACTGAATGCTTTTTAAACTCCCGTGGGCCATACAAGATGGCTGGGCGGGCAGCATTTGGCCCCCGGGCCTTCAGTTTGACACATGTGCTTTAAGGCGGTCCATTCTTAAGGAACGAGTTTTGTTTTGATATCTGTTGATATCTCTGATATCTTGTACAAAATACAAACAACAAAATCTCTACTGAGAATAGTTACACATGGCATCAATAACTTGAAAAAAAAAAAGAAAAAGAAAGAAGCAAAACACAGCCAGTGCCTACTGTATTTGCCATTGACCTACACACCCCACTCTTATTACTGCATTACTGCTTGTTAGTATCTATTGTATGTTTAATTATAGTCATTATAATAGAACAAGTTTGTGGAGCTGCAGCGTTTAGCTTTTCCTGAAGGTTAAAATAGCTGATGTGAGAAATCAGATTGAAGTCTGGCGGTTAGACAAAAAAAAAAAAAAAAAATGCACAGTGCGTTCCACTGCATGTAAACTTTGGTACTTTCCTTCAAGCTACTTTCAAGTGTTTGTTGTGGTTTTTTTTTGGTGAGTGAAAAGTCAAGCAGGGCATTCTCGAATTGCCCCAGGATTTATCTTGATGTCAGTCTCATCCACTGGAGACCAGACTAGCTTTTTTAGATTCATAGATTTGTTAAGTTTGAAGGAAAAACTTTTACTTTTTTTTTTTTGGATGTTTTTACAATCACGCATCACATCTCTCTCATTATTTGTTCAGCGCACATGCACGGAACACATTTGTCTCAGTGGACTTTAAGATTTTTTAGAATTGAAATTCAACTTTAAGTATAGCGCTTAAAACATCTAACAGAGGAATGTTTATTTGCTGAATTTTACACTTAGTTTTTCATACTTTAGTACACGGTAAAGCAGGATAAAAACCACACACTGAGCAGCATTTTGGCACCAGCAAATAAATCCAGAGTCAGTGTTGCTGTCTGCCTCTGCAAAGAGAGAGAAAGAGAGAGAGAGAGAGAGGGAGAGATGGAAGAGGGGGGAGACAGCATGGGGGAAGAAAAGAGGGGAGGGAAAAAAAAAGCAAGAACAGGAGTAGACGTATGGCACTGCAATAAGGAGATGGGTGCAAGAAGAACTTTATCTTTGGACGTATGGGTGCAAGAAGAACTTTATCTTTGGTGTCAAATATTTTAAAAATAGTTCTGATGAGTTGGACTCTTACTTATGAATAATGTATAAAGTTTGAATTGCATTTGGTTTATACTGACTTATTGCAACAATTAGGGAAGTGGGTGAAAGAGACGTACGGTGCGTTTCTTAGAGATGTGCCGAAACGGTTTCGTTACAAAGTTGGCCGTAACTGTGACAGTCTTTCTGTCTGATTCGCCCCCGCTGTCCCACGGGAAACCACACCAGTGTCCCAGACAAATCCCCCTGCCAACACAGTAGCCTCCAGAGATGTAGGCCCGCTAAAGCCTCACTTCCCCCATACAAAGTAAAACAGTAAGTACCTAGTAGTCCACTTCCTTATCCTTGTTAATTATTCAAAATCCTGCAAGGAGAGACCAGCCCACAGTTGACTTCTGAGTCATTCAGAGATCTCTCTCTCTCTCTCTCTCTCTCTCCCTCTCTCTCTCCTCTCTCAAATATTCTCAACTCACTCACTCACTCACCATGCCCCCCGCCACCCTCCCCCTCCGCACTTCCCCTCTCTCCTCCAGCCTCCCCTTTCAACTTCAAACCCAGTCATTTCTGCAAGCAAGGCTTTGATTGTACCAAACACCTGTATTTTTCAAGGAGAGACTTCCTTGTGAGCCCCCGCCTCCCATCTTTGATTGTTAAACAGCAGTGGCGCCGTCATTACTGTCTGAGTGAGTGAAGCCGCCCAGGCTTCACCTCCCATCTTCCCCTCCCATCTTCCACCTCCTGCCTTTCAACCGGAACTTTAATTGCTCCGAGAAAGATCGGATCACTTTATTTTATCTAATTTTCAAA
>NC_024315.1:19507026-19510022 GCF_000523025.1 Cynoglossus semilaevis
TGTTTTTTGCCCCCCCCCCCCCTCCAGATTAACATCCTTAGGGCTCCTCACCAGCTGTTTCCGTCCCTAACACCCCTCATCTTACCCCAGCCAGCCCTCACATGGCACGGCTTTGCAAACCCGGCTGCAAGCCCGTGAGGCTTAAGTAGAGATTTTCCGTGGAGCAGATGTGTGCGCTCCAGGGACAGAAGTTAGCAGAGGCTCTTGGTATAAAAAAAAAAAAAAAAAAAAAAACTATCATGAAATTTAAATTGATAGTTTAACTTTTAACACATTTGAGTTAATTGTATTAAATATTTCTCCTTTATTTATGGTTTTTTTTATGTGATATTGAATGAAGCGTAGAAACAAATAAAAAAAAATTATAAAAAATTTAAAAAACAAATCATAGATCAATGTACCTAAAATAGTATGCACATTAGAAATGTTAACATAAAAAATTTTTTAAAAAAGTATCAAAGAATTGTGGTGGAAACAAGTCAAAACTCTGACCATTAAAGGTGGAATAAAATATTTTAAACTGAGTAGGTTCCACATTATTATTATTATTATTATTATTATTATTATTATTATTATTATTATTATTATTAATATTATTACAGATTTCAAACAGGTCAGCCTGAAACGACAACAACAAACAACAATTTAATTGTTGAGGAATTCATTATTTTTTTTAACATCAAACACATTAAAATGAAAAAGAAATCACAAATGAAAAATGTTGTCAGTTCTCTAATCGACTGCACGTTTCACCATTTTATTTTATTTATTCAAATTTATATTAACACTGCTGCTAATACCTAATCGTACTGGACTACTTTTATAACTTTTTTTTTTTGCTGCTACGTACATTAGTGTTTAGTTTTGCACTTTAATGTTTTGTCCTGTCTTGTCTAACGTATGGGACAGCGAGAAAGGACATTTTGATTCCTTTGCATGTCTAGTACAGGTGAAGAAATTAACAATAAAACTGACTTGGACTCGGACTTTAAATCAGCATGATTTGCTGGCAGTCTGTCTGTAAAATATTAAAATAGATCATTTAATCTATTATCAAAATCAAACTAATTTAATGGAAAACTATAGTAAAATTGGGTTAAAGTCAAAGTAGTAGCTAAAACCCAGCTACTATACAACCAGGCCAGTACAATTTAAAAGGTAAAAGACATTTGTTCAAACTTCATCCACACATAGCTAAAAAGTATTCTAAAAAATCAAGCTCAAGGTAAGGATCCAAAGCTCATAGAATACAGACAGAAATAGTAGAAAAACATCTCTCATATGCGCGAGATTTGGTGTTAAATGGTAGCCAAAAAAAAAAAAAAAAAAAAAAAAAAAGGTTAAAAGCACTGGAAAAGTTGGTCACTCACTCATGGAGGAAATTTCCACATTTAATTTCAAGTTCAGAAGTAGACAAAAGAACCGTCTCTAATATCTTAATATATGTTTCACCTTGGACAACGACCCAAATGTTGACTTAAGGTTATCAGCCACAGAGCCAGAATCTAGCTTAGAACACCCCAGGGTCATAGCTAGCAAGTGTTCAAATTTTGTTCAAAGTCAAACTTCCTGGCCTGATTTGTAAACGTGCTTGTGAGTGAGTGCCGTACAAGTGTTAAAGGTCTGTCTCTTTATGTCTCCTGTCTATGTCTATGTCTCAGTGTGTCGGGTGTGTCAGCTTTTGGCTCAGGTGGGTGTTTACTCCAGGAGCTGTTTTTACTGTTTGTGAGTGTGTGTGTGTGTGTGTGTGTGTGAGGGCAGACAGGATGTGCGGTGCTTGTCAGCACACTCCAGCAGATGAAAGGACAGCGAGGGTGTGGAAGAAGACGAGTGGCAGGTAACAGGTTGTCTACTCATAAATCCCTCTCGAAAGAATTTCAGACTATCAGCAGACCCCCCTGAGTCCACCAGAAGGAAACGGCACTCAGCACTAAGACGCTTTAGAACAACAACTCAGCACCTTCGGGAAAAAAAACCTGAGCTTACAGTGAGCTCCAGTGCAGTCCAGGTGCAAGCTGTCCAAACCTCAAAGCACAGCCATTATAGCACAACGTTTTAGGAGGTTGTGTTGGTGCTTTCCTTTCCTTGTGCGTGCCACCTGTTATTAGCGACGACACGAAGTAAATCAGGTTGCATCACCGGACTTGGACGGATGAGCGTAGGGTGATTGAAGAACACAAGGCCTCTTCACCTGCATAATAATGAGCAACAAAACCCTTCTGACGTGACAGCTACCTGCTTTGTAAGATGGAAATTCTCTCGCTCACTGCAATGTGGCTTGGCAGGTTAAGATCCTGACGCCATCAGTGACAAGTTATTTTTATCCCAGGTTATTAGTTTGACGCCATGTCAACAATTTACTGATGAACCAATTAAAGTTTCTTATGCATCACATAAGAAATAGTTGACCTGACTCGTCTTTTTTTTTTTTTTTTGGCTTTGGCTGTTCTTTCCTTCAACATCACAACTGTAGCCCAAATTACTGTAGCCCAGAGTACTTCTCATACAGTGGTCTGTACAGATAAAAACATACATGTTCTCAGGTTCAATAAGTGGGGGTATGGGTCAGGGAGGTGTGAAAACATTTCTGTCCCCAAGGGGGGGCATGACAAAAAAGGAAAAGAAAAAGAGAACCATTGCTCTAGTACCTTTTTATTATATCAAATATTTATTTGTCTTCCTTCACTATCCCGTCACCATCCTGCCAGCTGCTGGGACCCAAGACCGACGGCAACCACATTTCTTGTTCATATCCTTTTCTATATTCAACTTTTTTTCAAGATTTGGTTGATGTTTTGCTGGTGCTCTGGCGAGGCTGGTCACTCTTGATTTGTTGTTGTTGAGCAAAACCATCGTTGTTAACATTTAAAAAAAAACAAAAAAACAAAAAACCACACAACAACAACACCATCAGAGAACAACATTACAGAAAACACACAACATAACATTTGTCTGTGACCTGTTCATGAATACAAGCCAATAGTTCCATTTTTTTT
>NC_024315.1:19511458-19512719 GCF_000523025.1 Cynoglossus semilaevis
GTGATTCGTTCATAGTGAAAGATTAGTTCAGAGCGAAAGATTAGTTCACAGAGAGTGATACGATTAGTTCGTAGTGAAAGATTAGTTCACAGTAAAAGATTAGTGCGCAGTGAAAGATTAGTTCGCAGAGAGTGATTTGTTCGTAGTGAAAGATTAGTTCACAGTGAGTGAATTCGTGGGTTCAATATGAACAAATCTTTCATATGACTCGGGAGTCACGAGTCACGAATCTTTCAATCACTACATGAGTCACGAGGGGCCACATCAGCATTCAGTCATATTCGTTCAATGTGAACGAATCACTCGCGAACGACACATCACTACATGGCAAACATGTACAAAGTTCTGTTTTCTCTACAGTATCATGAAATACATTGTGAAATTTATACAGTTTTATTTATATTTTCTTCACCAAAGTGTGCTGTAAACCACCAACTTTATGACTACAGAGGCATGCCATGTTAGCTTTCAGTTACATTAGTATGGGAAAATCTGTGTCACTTCCACATAGGCTAGCCCTCATAGGTAGGCTTCTGCATGATGGACAAACTGTTCAATTAGCAACTACAACTTGATCGACAACCCTTTAGAAATATGTACCAGAGGATTTCCTGCGTCCGTCCTCTTTGGAGTGTGTAAGTGACATCTAGAGAAAAACTGGATCCAGTTGTGGTGTTGACTTTCATATACGGGCCATTTCCATCAGGGATGTCGAACTCATTTTCACCGGGGGCCACATCAGCAATACAGTTCCCCTCAAAGGGCTGGTTTTAACTGTAAGACTATATAGCCATAACTACTCCATAACATATTAATACAATCTGTGTAATAAAAAAAAATCAAGTAAACAAACTCTGCAGCATGGACTTTGTTATAAGACAATTAAAGACTTTTTAAGCTCCCGTGGGCCACACAGGATGACGCTGGCCTTAAGTTTGACACATATATTGTATGTACATACCATTAGGGAGTGCAAGAAAATATTGGTACACTGAAATATTGTGATATTTTCTTTCATGATACCTTATCAATATTCTACAGCACTGTATTGATTTTTGATTTTTTTAATTAACATGCAAATATTCATGGAATTGGTTCATTTTTTGTTGCATTTAAACCTCCGACCTGTAGTTGATTATACATTATGTACTGTATATATTTGCGATTATTCGAGAATTTGAGTAAAACGGTCTTTTTTTTTTGTTTATCTAAAAAAATCGTGCTTTTAATTTCTTCTCCAGTGATTACAAATGAAGATCCC
>NC_024315.1:19512780-19518461 GCF_000523025.1 Cynoglossus semilaevis
CATTGTTGTGCTTATAATATCACAGTATATAGTACTATATTGTATGGACACCATTGATACCTATTGTATTGCCAGATTCTTGCCACACACACTTTTACATATGGTAAATTAGTTCTTGCTTTTTCTTGTTTGAGCACAAACAAGAAAAAGTTTGTTTTCTACAAACTGTAGTTTGTACAGTATGACAGCAGGAGGGTATGGAATGGTACAGTGATAACAAGCCTCCAGTCACTAGGTGGCAGCAACTCATACAATGGTTTGTACAGATACAAATATACATGTTATCAGGTTCTCAATAGTATTTCAATTCACGGGGGGTGTGTGGGTAAGGGGGCGGGAAAACATTTCTGTCCCCAAGGGGGCGCATGACAGAAAATCATAACCTAACCTTTTTTTGAAACCTCACACACACACTGTCTTACTGTTTGAATTCATTGCACATTCTCCCCCTCTGTTTGGTTTATTGCAGGATGGCAGAGGCGCCGATGTCGTGTGATTGTTTCGTTTCTTTGCCTCCTGGCTCTCGCGAAGACCAGGTTATTTTTGGGAAGAACTCAGATCGTCCCCGTGATGAGGTACAAGAGGTTGCCTACTACCCAGCAGCATCTCATCTTCCTGGCTCCATGCTCCAGGTAGAATCCCAGAGCTGGGACAATGCTGACTTTTTGCACAGAAGTGCACCATGGGCCATTTCCTATTTTCTAATGGTTCTTATTGTGACTCTTTTATCCACAGTGCACATACATCCAGATCCCACAGGTGGAACAGACTCATGCTGTTGTCCTCAGCAAACCAGCCTGGATGTGGGGTGCGGAAATGGGAGCCAATGACCAGGGAGTCTGTATTGGAAACGAGGCAGTATGGACTCGGAGGTCCGTTTCTCCTGGAGACGCTCTGCTGGGTATGGACCTGGTGAGGTGAGCACCAAAACATTTTTACTCTTAGAATCACTGAAAGCCATACAGTTGATGAGCTTTTGTCTAGGTTTAAGGTAAAGTTATGTGTGTGTGTCAGTGTCTGATTCTCAAAGCCACAGATTTGTAGATGTTTAACAGCTGTAGTCAGATCACAGCATTTATTCTATTTGTTTTTATATTCAGTTTCTACTTTTTGATGCGCTTGCCAGTTCGGCTGGACTCAGAGTGAGGGACCTAGATTAGGACTAGGGATCCACCGAATTTTTGGCCACCGAAACTTTTCACCGAAAGACCTGAAAAAAGACCCATGGATTGAGAATTGCAAAAACTTGTAAACGCTGAAATTTCAAGAGGGGGTAAAAAATACACTCGTATCTATCAGCAAACGTTTCACTGAGATCTATTTGGAACCCCTGCACTTGGGACTGTACTTGATCCGCGTTATAAAGATCATTACTTGGATGCAGAAATAAAGCAGTGCGCACGAGAAAATAATCCAGGTCACGATGGACGTGGAGAACCCGAGAGTGACCCAATGTCACGATGGACGTGGAGAACCCGAGAGAGCCTGTAAGAGAGTGCCTCAAATAATAATAATCGGTAAGTCATTCTGTTCTGACTTCGTGTTCCTATGCATTAGTTGATTTACTATTACTAATTTATTATTTGATTATTATTAATTTATGCAATTGCAGTTTCGGATTTCAGCCTTGGTTTCCGTATTTTCGGTTTTTCGGTTTCGACCAACGGTTTTAATTTCAGTGCATCACTAATTAGGACCTAGGTCTGCTAGGTTGACGTTGAACTACTTACATACAATACTAAGCTTTTTCCCAGAAGAAATTGGAGGACCTTTCCTGATGGCTGGATATAAAAGCTCATCAGATCATAGCTAAACACTGAACTTTCATGATCCAGGCTGGGGCTAGAGCGTGGTGACAATGCCTGGTCTGCACTGAGAGTGATTACCGGCCTACTGGAGCAGCATGGACAAGGTGGACAATGCATAGAAGATCCAAAGCAGTTCAGCTACCACAACACCTTCCTCCTGGTGGACCGCAATGTGGCCTGGGTTCTAGAAACTGCAGGGACGCTGTGGGTGGCTCAGAAGATCACTGGTAAAAAGATAGAATCTCTGTACCTCTGGATCAAAATGGACCCAAAATATGTGTCGTCTACTGTATAGGCCAACAACCTGCTTCCTTTCCAGAAGGTGTAAAGAACATTTCTAACCAGCTGACAATCAGCACAGAGATCTCTGCTGAGCATCCACAGCTGCGGAGTGAAGCCCGGGCTGAGGGCTGGTGGGACGGTGAGACGGAGTTCAATTTCTCTCAGGTGTTCAGCCCACAGAACCCACCTGCCAGGATGGAGATGGCCAAAAAGCGTTACAAGGAAGGAACCAATCTTCTACAGCAACATGATGGTGAGTGGGGCCCTGATCTAAATAGATAGATACATACATGGATGAATGGAAGGATGGGTGGATGGGTGAATGGATAGATAGAAAGAAGGAAATAAGTCCTTATTATTAAAGGTCAATGTGAATTACGTATGTCTGATATTAACTTTTTGCCAATATCTGATATGCCAATATTTTCCAAACACCTAATTTCCGATTCCGATATCAAACGATATTGATATAGCAGGGCATTGGGCAATGGCAAGTGTTGCTTGCACACTAAGGTGGAGTGTTAAATCAGTGTTTCTCAATCATTTTTTGTTCCCCCCTAGGGGAAAGAATTAAAATTCTATTGAGCGCCAGGTATAATTTATTTTTACTTATCAATATAGATAATAAAATAATAAATAATAAAATAAGCTACAATGCTGCCATCTAGTGACTAGAGGTTGTTTATCGCTCATAAAAAAAAAAACTGATATCAGTTACAGATATTACAAAATATGCTAATATCGGGCCAGCCGATATTATTGGGCATCTCTAGTGTTAATGGGTTTCACAACATGGGTTTCCTCCCAAGGTCGATAAACATGCAGATTGGAATAACTGAGGTCGATAAACATGCAGATTGGAATAAACCCTATTGCTGCCCCTTGCAGCATTTGCCAAAAAATGGCTTATGAAGAACCTGAAGTCTACAGGTCGCATTTCTATTTGAAACATTTATTTTAAAGGATCCAAGAACAAATGTTAAAACTGGAAACACTGTCGTGTGCAGTGATGGCTTGGTGGTTAAGGAAGCAGATTTACAGTAGGTCTGGAAGGTTTCAGGTTTGAGTCCTCCAGCTGCCAAGTTACCCTGAGCTGCTCTGAGCATGGCAAAGACACTGCTCCCTGGGTGTTTAAGTTGTCTTCTGCTCACTTGGGATGGGTGATGGGTAAAATGCAGAGGTCACATTTTGTGGTGTGCTGTGTCACAATGACTTTCTTTCCTTATTTTACATAATACCCTATAGCAGTAATCCCTGACCTTTTTGCGCCACGGACCAATTACCATAATTTCTGGACAATAATTTCTGGACACACTTTGAACCCTGTGGCTTAAAAAAGGATGCGGCCAATTTATGGATTTTTACATGTTAATGAAGTTCACACTGCTAGTGATCAATGACTTTTCTGGTAAGCTACTGCGTCTTATACTAGTAGTGTATGTCCGTCTGTGAATGGCGGTGTGCGTATACGTCAGTGGAGCGCGCAAGAAAGAGAAGCGCAGAGCCTTGTCGTGTTGAAGCGTGAGTTGGTTATTTCCAATTTCCCTGTTTCTGTTTACCTCTGCTGCGGACAAGCACAAAGTGAAGGGAGCTAATGTTAGCTTTAGACCTGGAGCAGATCACTAAGTCCCCTGTGCATTCTAACCACTGTCGGGGCACAGAAGCAGGAAAAGAGCTGTGTTACAGGCACTGTTCGGAAAAAAAAACATTTATTTAATTAAAAGTGGAAAAAAATCTTTTTGTGTAAATATCCCATGTTACAACGTGGACACCTGTGGTTTATAGAAAAGGGCTGCTTATAAATGTACTTTTTTGTTTTCTTAAATTTAGGCTGTGGCTCATATTCAGATGTGTGCACAAAACTCTGGAAAACATGGTAAATGTATGACAATTTGTTCATGGACCGGCCTTTAAGGTGTGGCAGATAAATAACTAAAACTATGAAATGAAATGAAATTATATGACTGGCATAAAAACTGATATTTTCTAAATATAAAAAAATAAACGTTAAGCTAACTTCATTAGCGGCATCCTCGTAACGTCACACTTGCCTTTTAATGCAGAACGCTTGCTCTCCCGGTGGTGAAGAAGTTTTAAAGGCTTCATTGCTTCAATAGAGAGCCACTCGCCGCATATTATGCAGCACGGGCTTTGTGTGTGGGAACAACCTGTTGCATATTTCAAGTAGGACTCCCGTAATTGTCTGTTGAATGGAGCTTTGTTTTTCTTTGAATACGTGGACTCTTCTGTTTCCTCACTGGCTCGCTCGCCCTGCAAAAAGAACCTCTCCAAAGACTTTTTTTGTTTATTTTGCTAGCGTTGAGTTTCAACTTAGCGGTGTATTATGTGTTACTGGCCGGAGCAGACCCTTTAAGAAGGTAGCGGATTTAGGTAAGACATGTGACCAAGTCACAGCGATGTAGAGAATCTGGTAGTTTCTCAAAATAAACCATTGTTCAGCATCAGATAATAAATAAAATGGAAATAATGTACGTTATGTATTCTTTCTGTGTGGCCAGGAACCCAATGAACCTCGGACCACTGTCGGCCCGCGGCCCGGTGTTGGGCACCACTGCCCTACAGAATATTGCTAAATACATCAGGCTACAGACCGAGTGCAACAAGTCACCACTATTTTTCATCACTGAATCAATTCATCATCAGTGTTGCTTCTAAAATCTTTCTCCCAACTCTGGAGTAAGATGAAGACGAAGCTCCATCTCCTCTTCCGCTGGGTTATTGTTAGAGTTACCATCCGCATCATTTCGAGTCTTTGAGGAAATCTTTAGTTTTGTCAGTTTTTCAGTGGTCGAGTAGCAGTGTTCTGGTGTCATGAGTGTAAATGGTGCCCTCTTCTGGTCGTTGACTATATGAAGTAGGGGTTGATGATGATTGTTTTCAATACTCCTGTCTTTTTATTCTCTCCTCTCAGGCTCCGTTACAGCTGAAGTGATGATGTCAATTCTGAGGGACAAACCCAGTGGCATCTGCATGGATTCTGGCGGTTTCTGCACCACAGGCAGCATGGTGTCTATTCTGCCCAAAGACGCCAACTTGCCTTGCATCCACTTCTTCACCGCCACCCCAGACCCCTCCAGGTTAGTCCCTGATAAGAACTAAAGGTTTACACTGCACTAAAAAGAAACCATCAAGTGGTGTGAGTAAAAGTGCTATTTTGCACATCATATTTACTGCTTGGTACTAGTGATGTTCGATACCACCAATTTCCTTTCCGATCCGATACCGATTAAAATTCGGGCTGGTGTCGCCGATACCGATATCGATACCGATATTTTATCATTTGTCTTTTAAATAATATAAAAAAAAGTGTATTTCAAATCATAGCTTCTTAAATAATCCAAGGCAGAGTTTATTTATTTATTTATTTTAAAGTGTACTGAGGTAGCTGCCTCATTTACTATACAGTCAACACAACAATAGAAAAACCTGAGAACACAATCATATAAAATATGTCAAAACAATGTTTCAAATTCTGAAAACATGTTATTTGTAAAAAAAAATAATAATAAAAAAAATAATCTGAGGAGCCATTTGGGACCCGAAAGAGTCGGATTTTTTCAGTGAACCGAG
>NC_024315.1:19518988-19520919 GCF_000523025.1 Cynoglossus semilaevis
CTCTAATTCATCCCAAAGGTGTTCTATCGGGTTCAGGTCAGGACTCTGTGCAGGCCAGTCAAGTTCATCCACACCAGACTCTGTCATCCATGTCTTTATGGACCTTGCTTTGTGCACTGGTGCACAGTCATGTTGGAAGAGGAAGGAGCCCGCTCCAAACTGTTCCCACAAGGTTGGGAGCATGGAATCTTCTTTTTTTCAGGAGCTGGGCTTGGCCCCTTAGTTCCAGTGAAAGGAACTTTGAATGCTTCAGGATACCTAAACATTTTGGACAATTCCAAAAAAGCTGTAATAGCTGCAAAAGGTGGACCGACATCATATTGAACTCTGGGTTAGGAATGGGATGGCACTTCAGTTCATAGTAGGAGTCAAAGCAGGTGAGTGAATACTTTTGGTAATATAGTGTAGTTGTGGAAACATTACTACAGGATTCTGATCATTGTTGACATATTTGTGTGGAAGATTTTCTATGCATTTACCGTATGTAAGTTACACGTCCAGGTTGTCACATCTACACCTACGTGACTTAGTCCTGCACTGTAAGAATAATTTACTGAGAGGCGATTGATATATTCACGGACATTGGGGGGGGGGGGGGGGGTATTAAGGTGTCACGGGGCGCAAGTGAGTCTTTTAGTATACTGTGGACTTCCTAGATACGAGTTTAATCCGTTCTACAACAGCACTCGTGTCTCAATCCGCTCGTGTCTACGGTGTCCACTGTTTTGTTCGTGCTCGAATGATAAACAAGCCTCCACTCACGAGATCAATTAAATTTGAACAGACACATATCAGTGGTATTTGCTTCATATTTTGTCTCTCTCTATCACTCTTTCGAGTTACCAGTGGCATATGTCATGTAACTGACTACAGATCAATGAAGTGGTGAAACGTGTTTTGTCCTCCAGCCCCCCCTTTTTTCACGTTTTCTCTGATTACTCTTTAGGTTGTGCTGTTGTACTTGATCTTCTCAGAGCTTCTCTCTTTTCTGCTTTCTTTCTGGTGCCACCCTGAACCTGACAGGTCCATTTTCAAACCTTTTATCTTCTCGGACTGTTCAACTCCAGTGCTCAGGGTCATCTCCCCACAGTACAGCCCGGAGGACCCTGTCCACAAACAGCCTCGCTTCCAGAGCAAGGTGGACCGAAGACATGACCTGTACAGGGCTCACCAGGTGGCGCGCAGCCACACTGAGACAAAAGAGGTGAGAGGGAACGATAATCTGTGTCTGTTCCATGGATGTAGGTCAGTAAGGAATTTGCATTGTCCCATTTTTAAGACATACTCTATTGTAGATGTAGATTCAAGAAGTGTCATTGTCTACAGCCGGGGAGCAAAGAGTCAGAAAAGGGTTAGACTTTCCTTACCAAAAGTAAAGTTTGGAATGAGTTTGACAGGACGGTACAGGATTCGCAGGATAGGACAAGACAGTGCAAGACAGGACAGCACAGAACAGGACAAGACGGCACAGGACAGGACGACACAGGACAGGACAGCCACACTCTTTAGTACACTCGAAACCACAAAAAAGGGTTTAAGTCATGACTGCACTGGAGCCAGACTCCATCATAGGGAAACCACACAGCTAATTCCAAACTTTTGGTGGTATATTAGTGTGAAAATTCAAAATTCTGTTCAGAATTTGAACAGAAGAAATCCTGTACCACTGAAAAAATACCACTGAAAATGTGTTATTTTCACATTGACAGCCGCTAGAGGACTCGCAGTGTAGCAGCGTCTGCTACTCCTGTACCACTGAAAATGTGCGACTTATACTCCGAGAGACAGAGAAGAACAGGAGGGCGTTTGGTTAGGAGAAAAAGAGAAAAGATGGAGAATAGAAGTGTTAGTCTGAAGTTTGGAACTTTGAATGTAGGTACAATGACAGGGAAAAGTAGAGAAAACGCTGATGTGATGGAGAGAAGAAGAGT
>NC_024315.1:19522537-19530592 GCF_000523025.1 Cynoglossus semilaevis
CAGAGAAGTATGTTAGTTTGGTGCAGGACATGTATGAGAACAGTACAACAGTAGTGAGGACGTAGTAGTAGTAGTAGAAGTAGTTGGAAGTACAGAAGACCTCAAGGTGGAGGTGGGACTACATCAAGGATCGGCCCTGAGTCCCTTCTTGTTTGCTGTGGTGATGGACAGATTGACAGATGAGGTCAGACAGGAGTCCCCATGGACTATGTTTTTTGCAGATGACATTGTGATCTGTAGTGAGAGTAGGCAGCAGCTAGAAGAGAACCTAGAGAGGTGGAGGTTTGCATTAGAAAGAAGAGGAATGAAGGTCAGCCGCAGCAAGACAGAGTACATGTGTGTAAACGAAAGGGAGAACAGTGAAATAGTGAGGCTACAAGGAGCAGAGGTGGTGAAGGGGAAGGAGTTTAGGTACTTAGGATCAACTGTTCAGAGCAGCGGAGACTGTGGAAGAGAGGTGAAGAATAGAGTGCAGGCAGGATGGAACGGCTGGAGAAAAGTGTCAGGAGTGATCTGTGACAGAAGAGTGTCAGCTAAGGTGAAGGGAAAGGTTTACAGGATGGTGGTGAGGCCAGCCATGATGTATGGTTTAGAGACAGTAGCAATAGGCAGAAGACAGGAGGCGGAGCTGGAGTCAAATACTCTTTAGGAGTGACAAAAATGGACAGGATTGGGAATGAGGTCATTAGAGGGACAACACAGACAGGAAGGTTTGGAGAAAAAGCTAGAGAAGCCAGATTGAGATGGTTTGGACATGTGCAGAGGAGGGACAGTGGATACATTGGTAGAAGAATATTAGAGATGGAGCTACCAGGTAGGAGACAAAGAGGAGATATATGGATGCAGTGAGGGAGGACATGCAGATAGTTGGAGTCAGAGTAGAAGATACAGAGAACAGGGAGAGATGGAAATCAATGATTCGCTGTGGCAACCCCTGAAAAAGGGACAAAGCCGAAAGAAAAAGACGACGACTCCGGAGCGGCTCATTTATGTTTTTTCTTCTTCGTTATGTATTTTTTATACACTTATACTCCGCAGCACCTTATATATCATAATTTCTGTGACTATTGAGCGCACCTGAATATAATCTGTGCCCATTACATTTAAAAAGAAAAAAATAATTGTACATATATTGGCCACACTTTTCTATAAGCTGCAGATGTCTACATAGAAAGATTTTTTTTTCACTTTTAATTAAATACATTTTTTTTCTCCAAACAGTGCCTGTAACACAGCTGGTTATACGTTAGCTCTTTCCTGCTTCGGTGCCCCCGATTGTAGTTGGAATGTTCAGCGGAGACTTAGTGTTCTGCTCCAGGGCCGAAGCTAACATTAGCTCCGATGCTAACTCCCTTCACTTTGTGATTGTCTGCAGCAGAGGTAAACAGAAGGGTCTTTATTATCAGCCACACCGAGTTTTAACGGCGCCTGTATAACCGACTCGCACTTCATACATGACAGTGCTCAAAGTGTTCTCAACATTCACTACTGTTCCTTTCTTGCGCGCGCCACGCACATATACGCACACAGCCATTAGTATAACACACAGTAGCCGACCAGAAAAGTCATTGATTGCTAGCGGTATGAACTTCGTTAGCCCGTAAGTATGTATAAATTAGCCGCATCATTGTTTAAGGTACAGGGTTCAACGTGTGTGAAAAAAGTAGTGGCTTATAGACCAGATATTACGGTGTGTGTTTTATTTCTTTTCCATTATGCATTTCTTGGCTGGTTCCATTTATACTCCGGAGCGACTTATAGTCTGGAAAACACGGACAAATGTTTTGTCAAGTAAATCACACAACGTTTGGCGCTCAAACAGTTTCAACAAGAATTAGTCAACGTTCAAGTCAGCAGAATAGTGATTCTCCCATGGACAAAGACAGTACCTTAGAACTGACATGTTGGCTGTGGTGACAGCACTGCTGCCTTAATCAGTGTAACCTAGTGATCCACTGCTGGAGCGTTAGGAGTCTTTAAATATTACGCACCTGATTAAGGTCATGTCAACAAAGATAATTTGGTAAATACAGCATAAAAACGGTTTCATTCACATTCCCACCAAGAGTGTTCCGAGTCTAATTTTAAAAGATTTAAATAAACATGTCTAGAACACTGTCAACTTATATATTTTTCAGTTCAAATCAGGATATTCCAAACCATTGTTTGCACTTCTGCGTGCATCATATTACATAACTGACCAGTCCAATTTATTCTCATTTAACCTAGAAACATAAAGGTCACTTGTAAAAGAAAGGAAAGGCAGACAATAAAGAGGATAGTGTCACTGCTGACTCAAAACCCGTGCTCCTTTAATGACTGAAGGATTTAATATTATTTCAACTCCTCAGTTGATGTGGCTTAAATCCCCCGTCTTTCAAGGGCTTGGCTGTCTATGATGTTCTGAGGGACCTGGAGTCGCAATGTCTGAAGGAGATTTCAGCCATGCTCAGGGGGGAGATCCAGGGAGACGAACTAGGAGATCTGTTTTTTGACTGCGTGGACACAGAGATGAAGTTGTACCAGTGAGGAGGTACAGTAGGATGCATCAACCTGCTGTTGCATCAACCTGCTGTTTTGTTTTTTCTTAATTTAATTTTTCAACAGCATTAAGAAGCCGTAAAGGTTTATTCAACACAAGCATGTTGTTAAACACAATTTGTCTTTTTCACATGCACGTGAAGAAGCTCCTCAGACCACTGTCTCCCTGAACACGCACACACACACACACACATACACCATCACATCAGGAGTCATCACCCTGTCAATAGATAACCAGAGGAATATACTCTGCTTCTGTGCAATACATAAACAACACATACAGATTTGATGGAGACCACAGCATTTTTTGTGTGTAAATATAGTTAATCTGTTTATACCTACTAATATTTAGTATATTTTTATAAATCTAATCTAAATCTTCATCAAGTTTCATCACTTGATGGGCTAATAGAAGTGTTATTTTGCGCTCTCTTACAGCTCCCTCTGCTGGACATTGCTGAGCCTTGCTGGGTCGCAGGAAACAGCTGCGAGACTCTGATCTTGTCTCTCTCCGACTGCTATGCTTCTCACCCCCTCACCTCCTGACACCATTAACACAGACTTTTGCCAGTGATTGGAGCATCATTTAACATGTTTTGCTGCGTATGAGCGAAGGCAGCGCCTCCTTAGTGATTGTAGTGATGTAAACTGAACACAAGGGGAATTTTTGTGAGAGATGTTGCCACTGTAGATATGGAAATTGCTGCACCTTGGCTGTCATTTTAATTACTTCCGGTTTGGAAAATCTAATAAAGAATGTAAATAGTCATTTGATGACTGTGGAGTTTCTGCTGATGTGATCCTGGTAACACGATGGTCATAATAACAATGTCAATATTATTACTGTAATAAAGTGAGAGATGATTTTGTCCCCGAGGTTTGAATAACTTAGAAATGTGAAAATGTCATGATAATGTTATACTTTACCCCTATCTTGAAATAACTAATAAATATAATTTTCTAATATCTAAATAATTTTATGACGCCTTTAGATATTGAGAAAATAATGGCAAAATTATTTAAATAGTGTTACCATAAGTTATTGAAAAACATTTTTATTTATGTTCTAAACAGCCTCTGAAATATATTGGCATTATCTTTTTTTTTCAATTTTTTAAAAATCTTTCTTAATCTTCTTTTCCTTTCGGCTTTTTCCTTTTTTAGGGGTTGCCACAGCAGATCATTGATTTCCATCTCTCCCTGTTCTCTGCATCTTCTACTCTGACTCCAACTATCTGCATGTCCTCCCTCGCTGCATCTCCTACCTGGTAGCTCCATCTCTAACATTCTTCTACCAATGTATCCACTGTCCCTCCTCTGCACATGTCCAAACCATCTCAATCTGGCTTCTCTAGCTTTTTCTCCAAACCTTCTTGTCTGTGTTGTTCCTCGCATGACCTCATTCATGAGAGAATCTTAGCATCTTTAACTCTGCCACCTCCAGCTCCTCCTCCTGTCTTCTGCCTATTGCTACTCTCTCTAAACTATACATCATGGCTGGTCTCACCACCGTCCTGTAAACCTTTCCCTTCACCTTAGCTGACACTCTTCTGTCACAGATCACTCCTGACACTTTTCTCCAGCTGTTCCATCCTGCCTGTACTCTATTCTTCACCTCTCTTCCACAGTCTCCGCTGCTCTGAACAGTTGATCCTAAGTACCTAAACTCCTGCACCTTCACCACCTCTGCTCCTTGTAACCTCACCATTTTACTGTTCTCCCTTTTGTTTACACACATGTACTTAGTCTGTGGCTGTAGTTGTATTGTCTGACTCAATACTTCTATGGTCCTTACTTAAGCCCTTGTGATTAGAATTCTTAAAATATAATTAAATCTATCATTTTTAATTTTTTCGGTTTCTTTAAATGTAATTGCTCGGGAACTCCTTTGAGATCTATACTGGCACCCCAGGCATAGTCCATGGGGACTCCTATTAGACCCCAAGGCAAATATTGCATCTGCGGTACTCTTTCTAGGCATGAAACCATACTGTTGTTCACAAATCTCCACTTCCTGCCTCAACCTGGCTTAAACTTCTCTTTCCCAAATCTTCATTGTATGGCTCATCAACTTTTATTCCATACTTCCACTGGTATATCATTGGGACCAACTGGCTTCCCACTCCTCATCCTCTTCAGGGCTTTTCTTACTTCATTTCTTTTCGAATCTGATCTACCTTCTTCCTAACAGTTTTTAAATCTTTTTTAATGACAAACAATAATAGAGAAACGTGACAGTTCTGACAAGAAAGTCAAGGTTAGTAACCTTCTCAAATGGTATGACCTCAGTAAAATGTTGATAAACATAAATAATCATAAAATATTAAACAGTTTTAAATCTTCACACCAAGTTCTAGTGTTTGCACATTTCTCCTCAATAATCCCTGCAAATTTGAGTTTTATTGTGAAATGTCAAGCGGTGTAATTGGGTTACACCATTGCACCTCTTCTTTTACTAATTTCATTCATTTACGGATAATTGTCCTACTTTTGTAATGCTTATGATGATGATGACGACTATTATATAAAATTATTTTACATATTATTTATTTGTTTTTGTTATTATTTAAATGATCATTTCATATTGTACACCTTGAAATTGTCTACAAACTTTACAATATACAAATAAAATTTGTTTTCAATTTCACATTTCTGTAGGATAATCCATGTAAGCAAGCAGTATCTGGGTGGAAACTTGCGTGTATGCAAACAATATACATTCTCTCTTTTCATGTTAGAGAGAAGACAGCCTGGTGGTCCACCGCGCTGCAGGATAGAAGATGGACCAAATATGACGGATTTCATGTATCAGACTGGACAGACAGCAACAACTAATGACCCAAACATCCCTAGGAAATGCAGCTGTGGATGGTCCAAAATGACAACATACAGCAACAACTAATGACGCAAACATCCCTAGGAAAAGCTGTGGATGGTCCAAAATGACAACATACAATATCTGGGTTTGCGCACTCCTTTGGGAGGTGAAGGAAGACTCAAAGCCCGATTGGGCACCACAGTGCTTTTGAGCAGACTTGGGTCCGGAAGGTTGCAGGTTCGAATCCACCAGCTGCCAAGTTACCACTGAGGTGCTTTGAGCATGGCACCGTCCCCACACACTGCTCCAAAACCTGCCCACTGTTTATTTTGGTGATAGGTTAAATGCAGAGGTCACATTTTGTTGTGTGCAGTGATGTGTGTCACAATGTCACAATGACAAGGAGTTCACTTTCTTTTTCCTAATTCCATCTGTAGGATCACGCCTCCCCACAAGCGTCACATTTTGAGCCTGTAAGCAGCCAACCTACGAGAGAAAGACCACTAAAGGAGAAACCAAAAAAGCATGTAAATCAGGCCTTGGCTAACAAGGCTAATTTACCTACTGTATCTATGTAACTGTAGACTGTGTACAACGGTAATGAATAAATGTATGTATGGTAACTAGTAGCATTGCTTGCAGGTTATACACACTCCACCCAGCAAGTGGCAGTGTTTCAATTTGTAACAGCGTACATCCAAACAAAACAAGGACGGTAATTAGGTGCGTGGAGACGAGATGTTTATAGTGGTCGGTTTATGTAGAAATGTTTGTTCACTAAAACATTTTTTGGGGGTATTTAAACGTTTAGGGGTTATTCTACAAGGTTAGAGTGTATTGTCTGGATTTCCTCGTACAGGAAGAGACGGTAACCAGCGACCTGGGTAACATTTCAAGTTATGTTTGTTAGCCAATTTAGTTACGGCTATTTGTACTCAGAATTGCATATCGCTCGTAAACAGGCTGTATATCATTATGCTATATATAATCATACTCTTTTGGTTAGGAGCAGTAACATGTTGAAGTACTAGAAAAAGATGGCTCTAGATGTCGAGTATGTGCTCCTAATAGCTAACAGCTACTGGCTTTAGCCAAATATCTGCGTCGGTGATTATGTCAAAGGATAATTAAACCATATTCCATTTGTTTATCAAAGCAAAAACGTCTTTATTTATTCATGTTTAACGATGCGGAAAGGAACAAATATGTCAATGTATTTCGTAGATTTCCGTATAAGAACAAATGGACTGTTGTCGTCCATTACAGCACGTGTTTTAGTTAGATTCCCATTTGCGTCTGACTTAAGTTAAATGTTTCTGATTTGAGATTGCGATTTTGTGTTAGAGTTCGTTCTTTCAGGTACAATGTGTTTGGATATGTATTTCTTATTATAAATTAATTGTTTTTGTAGGCGCGTTGAGCCTAAAGGGGGCAGAAAAAATATTTTATCTTATTATTTGTGACTCTGCAAATAAAACTGGTGTCATATTATATAGTGGCCCCTGAATGAAAAGGGGTTATGAGTGACACTTTATAAGTAACATTTTTTAAATGTCCTATTCTGGTAGCATTATAAGTTCTGACAGTTAAATATCTCCTGCAATCAACAAATGGGACAGTACACCTTATCAATTGTCTTACTTTACCCAGACACCTTAAGGTTTAATAGTTGTTTGCAGGTGTATGTTCTCCAACTAAATAAAGCCCTACAATTAAACTCTTAGCCAGCCAACCAAATGTGAGTTAAATGAAGGATTATGGTTGTTGTTTTTTTAAGTGATAATGTCTTCACGGTTTTAAAGTTGTTTTTTTAAAGTGATAATGTCTTCACGGTTTTAAAGCTGCCTATTTGTTTTACAGTATTGGACATTCACCCTGTTGACACAGCTGCTCTGAGATAATGTACTCAAGCAGATCTGAGCAGACGGATCACAGACGGCAGTATAGTGACAGTGGTTCCAGGCATCAAGGTAACTACCAAGACAAACAGGAAGAGAGGCATGAATTTCGTAGTGATACACATTCGGATTCCCATCATCAACATGGTAGGAGTGGACACAGCAGCAGACAAAGTGAAACTTACAGTAGAATAAGTAAAGAGTACAGCAACTCGCCTAAGAGATGGCACAGTAACAACGGAACTAGCAGAGACTGGAGCAGAAAAAGTCAAGAAGGACGCTCACTTTCTCCTGATTGCCATGCTGACGGAAACAAAAAGCGAAGGCTTGCTGCTGCTGATGACAGGCACCGGTACAGACGAGAGCCCGAGGATGAAATGTACAGACGTTCACAGCAAAGTCTTTCCCAACAACATCTTCCCAAGTATTTCAAATGTTCGCAGACACAGAAAGTGGAAAAATCTACAGATTCTCAACAGAGTGATAGGCACGTGGCGTTCACCTCCAAACAAGAGCATGATGACTACAGGCCGTTGTCTGCAGCTCAGTTAAACAGAGAGTACAGTGAGAGAAGCAGGAAAACTACAGAGCAGAAGACACAATCAATGAAGCACTCTATAAGGGTGAGATGCAATCTCAGTGTTTGTCCAGAATCTTTCCAGATCCTTCTTAGTTTCTACCTCAGCTGTTGCTCTTTGTTTTAATAAAATCTTTCTTGTTATTGGGCAGAGTTCTGGCAAACCCATAGCGAGGGATCTGTCTCCTTCCAGAAGTCCTGACGATCGTCATCATCATCAT
>NC_024315.1:19530692-19563968 GCF_000523025.1 Cynoglossus semilaevis
ACAGTTCATGGTAAATTGTCAAAAATGTTTTGTGTAGATTTCCAGGCCATTCCAACCAAACTTTAGTCAATTCTGGTGTTGACCAACATCAGAAACCCTTTCTTCCCCCATCATAGTTGCATCAGGAATCAAATATAAGGAAACTTCTCATATCTCACATGTTGTATACAAAGTGTATACAGTGTTCCCTCTCTATATCGTGGTTCTCCTTTCGCTCCCTCAGTACTCGCAGATTGTTTTATCCCAATCTCGTGAGATTTTTTTAAATTTGCGATATTCTCATTATTTTTGTGACTAAAAAACATTTATCAGAAGCGCATGCTCTTCTGTTCCTCACGCTGATTGGCTCATGCATCATAGCATCTCTCAGCATCTCCCCTAGTCTGTCTGCCACTCGTTCACGCCCATATATAATGTGTTGCTGTAAAGTTTGTGCTCTTGTTTGGTGAAAGTTTACCCTAATTTAACACCCTCCTAAACACTGTGCATCTTCTCAGGCTTCTGTTACTAAGCCCAAACGAAGACGCTGACACAGATGACAGTTAACAGCTTTTATTGTTCTGTACAATAACGGTCCATCAGTCTTGGCCAGTATGCATGCCCCTGTTCACTCTCCTCTCTCCTTGGTACTGGCTCCTACTAATTTAACCCTTTGATGCATGACCCATGATATACAGAGTTAAAAAAATGTTACTAAGTGTTTTTATGTGTTTTTACACATAAAAATAAGAACTGATTTGGTTCTGTTTTTATACACCAAATTTTCTTTTTGAATGTTAACACAATTATTCTGCAGTTACAAAGGCTGACCACTGTATGGCAGTGTTGGGTGATTCTCAGGCATCCACTGTAGAGGCTTATATGCAACACTGCCATCAAAACCTATTCTTATCATAGAAAATGACATTTTAATAGCTGTCCACTGTAGTGACCGTCATGCATGAAAGGGATAAGGAGAGGCTTGATCACTCGAATTGTACTACTCCTGCAGCTGACCAGAGCTAACCTCTGCCACGCCCCCACAATGTGCATGTACATTGCATTTTAAGTTATAATTAAAATGTATTTTACATGGTTTATACTTGTGTGGGAAAGGATAACACAGTCCAGGAAGGGTTGATAACAGTGTGGGGGAGCTATAATTAAAATGTATTTTACATTGTTTATAATCGTGTGGGAAAGGATAATACAGTCCAGGAAGGGTTGATAACACTGTTGGGGAGGTGCGTAAAGGGTAAATTTATACATAAATAATATAATAACTCTTTGGCCTCTACGCGGTTTTCCCTTTTCGTGGTGAGTCTTGGAATCCAACCAATACCGTGATAGGAGAGGGAACACTGTATAATAATGTAAGTGGCCAAAAACCTTTGGCAGGAGGATGACAGTATCTACTGTAAGGATACGCATAGAAAGTGATGGTCCTCAATAGCTTCATTATCACTCCCTGCAAATTGAGCTGAGTTGAGTTCACAGATTCTTTATGTATGTTTAAGTTTTACATGCATGTAATCCTTCTGAGGAAATTACTCGTGTTGCTGTGTTTTATTTTCCAGTTTAGAATTGACCAAAAGGCCCCGCAACAGCTATTTGAAAGTTCTGTTTTTTAGCTCTCACTTTGTTAAAGTCCTGATCAGTCAGTAGATGTAAATTTGACAAGTTACTTCATTATGATAGTGCCGGAGGTTTAAAGAACTAGAGGATATACTGGGAATGTCTCAGGGGAGAAGCTCAACGTAGCGGCCTGTTTATTCAAGAATAAGGGTTCTCTTTACTAAGGAAAGTGTGTTCCCCAAGCTTCTGTTGTGTTTGTGGTTTGCCATCTTTGTTTTGTCAGACCACGTGAGACTGCACCTTAGACCTTGTCTCTGTAATCTGGTTTCTGCGGTTTGTCTCTCATCAGTCTTTTAAACCTCACAAGAACAGACTAAGTCCTGCTGCTCCTGAGAAGTCAAACAAAGGCTTCCAGCGATTCCTTGATCTGCTGAACAAGGGTGTGAATGTAGACATGCTGACCAAGATCGTGACTCGAAATCCTCAGCAAGGCAACGACTGTCAACAGTCCACAGTTTTTCTTGCCGACTCTGCACATTGCCCACCGTCTCCCCAGTCTTTTGAAGAGCAACATGGAGGCCTCCAGAACAACTACCACAGGAGAGAAGGCGAAAGATCAGAGCTAGTGTCTTCTCCGCAGCTCCACGGAACGTCGTACAGCTCAAATAAAACGCATCAGCGTAATGAAGGGTTTCTCCGGAGGAGTGACAAAGAACAAACCGACAAAGGCGTCCACAGCAGATCCAGGTCTCCATCAGTCATGGAAAAGAAAGCCACGATTCAAGAAGATGAACAGAAGCACAGGCAACTGCAAGATGTTCTGAAAGCCATCGGTGTGGATTTAGGATCTGAGGAGCTGGGCCAAATGTCAAATCGAATCCAGGAGCGCTTGTATGGAAAGAAGGACAATGATCAAGGCTGCTGCCGTAGAGAGAGTAAGGAGGGTTGCAGTAAACAAGATGCATTCCCAACAAATCTAAGAAGGTCTTCATCATCTTCAAATGGATCTACTCACAGCACTCTGACCGGAGACAGTTACCTAAATAATGACTCCTGTACACAAAGACATGGAACAGCGGCGCAACAAATCCATGTTTTTCAGAGAGCTATGCATGGTGTAAACAGTGCCAACACTTCTGTGCAGGACTGCGAGGAAGTTAAACTAAACTCTCAAGAAAGTGCTACTACCATGGAGACTTTTTCTACAGCTAACACGGACAGTGTAGCAGAACCACCTTTTACTCTGCCGTCAGGGATGTACTGTCCCGTGGACTGTTCACATCAGCTTTACTCGGCTCTTCCTTCATTACTGCCCTCAGCTCCATCTCCCAGCTTTCCTGCGCCAACTATATTCTCTACGCCTCTTTCAGACCACACCTCTTTCCCAACACCTTCTCCAGCCCCGCCGCCAGTATCTCATCCAGCGTTTCTGCCATTTCTACCTCCGGCGCTGCCTCAATTCTCACCCTACACCACATCTACTCTCAGTTTCCCACCCAACCGTTTTTGTAATACCCTTCCTCCAGCGGTGTTCCCTCCAACCAGTTATCTGCCAGAACACATTAATCAGACACACTGTTTAAACCTACTGAATACATACACACCAACGCTTAACAACACTGCACAAAAAGCTAAAACCCGGCCACGGGCTCGGTGTTTGCAGGTCATCGAGACCAAACAGTCTAGATGAAGATCTTAACAAAGGTGCAAAGACTGCCTTGTTGATTTACCTATTTAATGATAACTATATTGTTTGCAAACAAAGTTGTGTAAAAAAAAAAAAAAACTTTCTTTCAAATTCACTAGTTTATTTAATGTAACAACTCCACCTGTAGAGCAGGAACTAATTGAGGACCACTACAGACCTCCCATGTAGATTTAATGCTTGCAGTTGATGTACCCTAATACAGTCTCCCGTTTTATATAGTTAATGCAGTTTAAGCAAATGAAACACAACAAAAATGAATTCTTTTTACATTGATAATATATCACTTCAGTATAGACCTTCGACTTCGACATTTAGAACAATACCAGTACCTTTCATCAGGTTCATTCAGATTTAGGTGGTGCATCCAGAAGCAGCAGCATCTTTAATCGAGAACTGCATGAAGCAGCCGCTAGTTCTATTTTCTTACAGCACATAGGCTAAATCACTTACTTGAACAACACAGCTCAAAACATCGCGAACTGCATGAAGCAGCTGCTAATTCTATTTTCTTACAGCACATGGGCTAAATCACTTACTTGAACAACACAGGGACTTCCTGTAGGCTGCGGTCTGAGGATGAATGACAGAGGCTTGAGCCGACAACAGTGAACTTCATCCCTGTTATGATGCACTAATAAGTTACATGTTTGTAAGAACACCATTTAAACAGAAAAGCATATCTTGTGTGGAAAATGGCTTATTTCAATTTTTCAAGTGAAATAATCTCCATCTCAAAAAGCCCTCATTACCATTTTAAGCACAGTAATTTAAGTAAGTAATTTTTTGTTTAATTGTTAGCTATTATGATTTTTAAAAAAATGCAATAAGAAGATACTTTTAGGGGTTGCCACAGCAGATCATCTTCCTCCATTTCAGCCTATCACCTGCCTCATCTGCTTTTACTCTTAACTTTATCTCCATGTTTTACAACAACTTTTACAACATCTGCGAGGTCTTCTTATTCTTCCCCACTTCATCACATCCACAAATCTGTGAGGTCTTCTTATTCTTCCCCACTTCATGGCAGCACCATTTCTAACATCCTTTGCCCACCATCGCCCACTTTCTGTTTTCAGTTCTAATCCTGTCTGTCCTTGTCACTCCCAGTTATGATCTCAGCATCCTTGTCTCTTCCACCTCCGGCTCAGTTTGTTTGACAGAAAGAGACACTTTCTCTGAACCAGACATCATCGCAGGTCTGACTACTGACCTTTAGCCTTTGCTGCTGTGTTTCACCACAGATCTGTGAAGAAGTTGTGATTTTTAACATCCCAGAAAACTATTGTGTAGATATCCGTCTGCGGAATAAATGTATTGCTTATAATCGTTCTTGAGTGTTTTATTGCACATAAATACTTTTTTTCATTTCATCGACCCCCCCCACCAGTCTCCCATCAGACTAACACTGGATGTTTCAGTAGTATATCATGATTGATTTTCTACCTTCAGGTTCTTCGAGTGGGAATGGTAGAACCATATATTTAACGTATAATTAACTGAGAATCAAATTAGTTTATATAAATAGATTTAGCTATGAGTGTCCAAGAGGTCGGTGCCATGCTCAGGATACCTGCCATAAAGAAAGACCTACTAAAGTTCGATTACGTCCAAGAGGTCGGTGCCATGCTCAGTATACCTCGGACACAAGTGCTCTTCCTTAACAACCAGTCCACCACTGCCGTAAAGAAAGACCTACTAAAGTTCGATTAGGCTTTTTTGGGGGGGGATTTTGAATTGCGCACGTGTCAAATACCCCTTTATCAAATAACTTTAGGGTATCACTAAAAGAAAAATAGTGTATATGAGGGGTTATGTAAACAATTGTACTCAGAGACCGCATTTCCCGTCTGTCAACTAACTGAATACAAGGTGCATTTTAAAAGTGCCGTAACTTGATAATCCCTCCAGCAGAGGGCGCTGTTAAAACCTCTGGCCTTGTCTGTATGTCGCTGTTTTTTTGCTACATGGCAGGACCCAGCTAACCATAAACTATTGTTTTGTTCTCGGACACCGTTGAAAATTCTGAAATACTGCATTTTTGTTGTTTATTTTTAAAACGTCGATAATCTTAAATGATAACCCGTGCCAAGCAACTCGAGACGAGGGCGTCCAAAAAATGTAGGTAAATGGTCTTAGCTTTTGAAGCTAAAGCTACAAAACTATGGGGTCAGTTTGCTATGTCAATCCGTTCAACGGCGCGGAAACATGGCACGTATGACACAAACTATATTTTAAGGCTGATTTGTTTAGCCTTTTAGTAGTAAATAAAAACGGTTTGAAATGTTATCTGCCTGTCTTTAGTATTCTCTGGTTGTTACTGTTTAGGCGATGTACGTTACTAATAACTCTGGAAATTATTAATAAAAATGATCAATGAAAAAAGTTTTCATATATTTTTGACGTGGGTCGTATCTGTGTTTCATGCTTTTATTTCTTGAGAATGCACTGTTAATCGAGGTTAAACGTTTCGACCACTAAATCGACCTGTCGACTGGGAGATTACAGCCCTAGATGGATTTGGATTAATGTGTTGTATATAAGTATGCTAATATATGCAGTATCAATCATTGTAGAGGGGACATCTGAGGGGGACATGCCAAGCTATTGTATTGAATAGAAACATATATAAATAAAAATATATTTTTCTTCTCTATTCTACTGTTGTTTTTAATCTACCTTATTAACCAAAGGTCTTTTTAATGATTCTCCCCAATTTTCTTTCCCAGAGTTGTCACATGCTTCTTGCTCTACAAGCCTAAGCAATGAATCCATTCAACTGGAACAATGGTTTGCATACTTTAGAGCTACAGGGACATCAGGAAGCAAAGGATGGTGACACTAATAACAGCATGGTGAGTGCCTTAAAGGCCCAAAATGGTGGGGACACGTACTGTGAATATTCTAGATACCAAGTGGACCTACCACACTGCAGCACAGAACTCAAAGCAAGCTGGAAGGGAACTAGTCCCCCCATCCAGGATCAGAGAGTGGAGGACCCCGATGGAGAACCCCTGGGGCAAGAGGAATTAATCAATATAGAGCTGGAAAGGAAATTGAGAGAACTTAAAGAGATACAGCAGAAAATACTATTCAAGAAGGCTGCCCTGGCTTTGAGACATGTTGGTCTGAGCCATTCTTCTACGGCACCACCATCAGGCAAAGGAGAAACTCTTCAAGAAAGGGTCAACTGCATTTTGCATCAGCGGAGTTTACTGGGATTGATGCCAAAGGTGAGTAGTGAGTCAGTTACCGTATTGTCAGAACACTACCTACTATAAATAACTCATAATTAAATAGTACAATTTGTCTTGTTCTCAGCGTTGGTCGCCTGAAAAGAGAAATAAATCCTTCCAGCAGCAAGATCATCCTCTGAAACTGAGAGTCAAGGCATTAATGGAGCAGAGGTCTCGTGCCCTCAATCACTTACCAGCAAACACAAAGGTTTGCCTTTTTTTTCTTCTTTTTCTCCCAAAATGTGCAACAGTGTTGTATTGACCCTGGAGAAAACCAAGCAGTGATCTGTTGTAAAATGTCATTGAAAAATAAATAACGAAATGCTGTCAGGGTAGTCATACTAAATTCTAGCAAGAATACAATGTTGACAAACAAAAGCTAAGAATTAGCCAGAAATAATTGGCCACATAAGTTAAAGGACAACTTCTGCACAAATTCCCAAGAAATTATTACAAACATTACAATTATGTTATAACACAGGACAAGAAAAAATGCACAGTTAAATTAGTAGTTAAATCTGTTCAACAAGAAATAATGCACAAACAGTTAAATTAGTAGTTAAATCTGTTCTCTTTGTGTTTGTCTATCAGCCAATTATGTTGCTAGTGTTCTATCATAGACAAACTTCTTTAATAAGAAACAGGTGACATCTGCTTTTGCTGCATTTCCTCTTTTGTCTATCGTAGGTATCTAACAGGTCTCACGAACTGCCATCAGATACAATTGGAAATGTCTCGAAACGAACTGCCATCAGATACAATTGGAAATGTTACTCCATCAGCCAAAAATGAGGACACCAACAACATAGGTTTCCAACGCTTTGTCAATATTCTGAACAAAGGTGTAGACATTGACCTGCTGAGCAGAATTGTGAATGACGACTGTGAGGATTTACCTGTTGGTAAGGATTTGACCATTCATTCCCCTTCTGTGGAGGAAGGCAATTTAACCCCAAGGCAGATTTACAGCGAAGACTGTGGTTCAGGCTGCACTCAGCGTATCAGTGAACAAGAGAACAGTGACACCAACAAGAGACCCCCAGTACCTGGAGGTAAGGAGGAGAAAGAGAGAAAGGACCGGGGGTGCAGCTCTTTTGGTTCGAGGAGTCAATCAAATTCACCTTCAGTGTCCAAAAAGAAGAAAACAGAAGATGACAAACATGATCAGCTGCAGAGCATTCTCAAAACACTGGGCTTGAACTTGGAAGGAGCGGAGTTGATTAAAGTCGATGGCCGGATTCAGGAGAGGCTTTATGGAAGGAAGTGTGACGATGGAGAGGTTGACATGAGACAGGAGAAGACCCATTTGCAGAGAGGGTTCCGCAGAGGTTACAAGAGCTCCTCGTCGTCATCTTCTTCGTCTTCCCGCTCATCGCCTTCCCTTTCTCCCTCGAATTCAGTCTCCCTGAGTCCCTCTCCCTCACACAGCAGAGACTCAAAAAATGCTGAACACAGCAGCTCACAGGAAGCCAACCAGAAGACGGAAGACTTATGGGAGTCCGAAGACAAGAATAGTCATTATAACCAATACCCACAAAGTGTAACAAATTTGCATCTTCCTTTTCATCTTTCTCCCCACACATTTCCTCTATCTCCCGTTCTTCCTTCTCTGTCTACTCCTTCTTACCCCGCATATTCAAATTATAGTTGGCCCTCGTACTCAGAGAACACTTCCAATCCAAATGTTACTCCAAGTTCATACACCATATTCCCACAGACCATTTCTCCATTCCTAAGTCGGAACAGTTACCCATATCCAACCGGAGAAGAGAATTTATTCCCCCGACCCGCTCCTACTCCTACTGACATACAAGTGCTATGGAATCCAGACTTGTCCACAAGCGAAGGCCAGGGCGGGTCGTCCAGTCAGTGGTTGCAGTGACTGGTTGCAGGAAATTACAACCAAGCGGCCGACAGACAACCAAACCTGCTTGAAGCTCTTGTCGCCTGGAAAAAACAAGAGGTCTGACATTGAGGGGAATCTAGAGTGCCGTGAACAGTTAAGACAGAAGTGGAAAGAGAAGGAGATGAACAAGAAGACGTATTGTTGTGAACAACTACCACAGGATGTATCAAAAAGTGCTTCACAGGATGTGAAATATGACGAGGAGGAGGTGCAGCAGGCACAGGAAGGGAAAAGACTTGTGACAGAGGAGGAAATCGAGATGAACTTAAGGAAAAAGGTGAGAACAGTACAAGTTATACTCTGTATATATATATAAGTAGTAAGAAAACAAACAAACATGTATGTATGTACATATATACAGCACATATGTATGTATAGATATATACATGTGTGTATATATACAGTATATAGTATATAGATAGATACGTAAATATTAATATTTCAAATATATATATGTAATACATTTAATGCACCTTTTCAATTGTTTTTCTTTAGCTTGAAACATTTAACCGGAAGGCAAAGCAACAACTTTTACAGCCAACCTGGCCCTGACCACTAATACCCAGTAAGTTAACTGTATTATTCTGTTTACATTTTGTTTACAGTTGGCTTTTGCTTATCATGCTACCAGGCAAAATGCCACAAGAAACGTTGTGAGAAAAGAGTCCCATATGTCATTTCTTTGAATTTGTCAAAAATAAAGAAAAAAAAACAACCAACAAGTGTCTGTAGTGGAAACAGGTGGTAAAATATGTCAGAAGCTTGAGAAACCTAGATACCTAGGCACCTAGATAAATACTTCTGAAATATCACTCAAGGAGGCTAATAGCAGGCACCTAGATAAATACTTCTGAAATAGTTAGGTGGGCGCCCCTGTCACTAGGTGGCAGCAACTCATACATTACATTAGCATGTTCTCCATCTATCCATCCATCATCGTCTGCCTATCAGGGGCCCGGTCGTGGGGGGCAACATTCTGAACAGGGACACTCAGACCTCCTCCTCCTCTCCCTCCGGGGGGCATACAGTGTAAATGCCCAAGCCACCTCAGCCGACTCCTCTCGATGCAGAGGAGCAGTGGCGCTACTCCAAGCTCCTCACCCTGTCTCTAAGGGAGCGCTCTGCCACCATGCGGAGAAATCTTATTTTGGTCGCTTGTATCCCGGATCTTGTTATTTCGATCATGATCCAAAGTTCATGACCATAGGTAATTGAACGATTCTTGCTGTGCGAGGTGTCGATGGTCGATTCGTTTTAATAGCAAAACGTCAAACAATACAGGTCCAACAATAAAGCAAAATAACAACCGGAGAAGTATTCAAGGAAATCTCGTACAACAGTAGTTAATACGCAAATCCTGTCAAGAATAACTTCTGACTTCTCAAGAATAACTTCTACAGTATCGTTATCAGTTGTTTATGCTTATATACCTGTGTGGGAGGAGTGGTTTTTTCGACTTCCGGGGTGTGTGTTTAAATCTTGTGGGCCAATGGAAGAGAGAGGCTAGGCCTCTTGTGGCCAATCATATTATTGTTCTTGTATCATGTGATGCCTGCAGTCGCCACTATGTGGCACTGTTGTCCCATGATTCAGCAATGTTGGTAGAACCTTTTGTTGCTGAGTGGGTGGGTTATCACAAGGGAAGTGGACCGAGCCACGAAGTCCAGTCAACCATAGGTGGTCATGTAGATCAAAAGCAATGGATGGCTTCGGGGTTCCCTGTGAGAAGGTAGATTGGGAGATCTCCCATTGTTCCCAGGGGAGTAGAGGTGTTTTAGAAAGTTGGTGTGAAGAGAATTTGGGGAAATTCTCTTTGAATGTGTGGGGCTATGTGACGTATGTGTGTGCTCAGGAGAGCCTTTTGGTGTCTTAGCGTCTTCCTCCTGCAGACCCAACCAAATGTGAAAACCACAGAAATCCAACAGTGAGGTAGGAACGTAGATTGAGCGGTAAATCGAGAGCCTTGCCTTTCAGCTCGGCTCCGTCACCACAAAGAACCAATACAGCACTACATGCACCAGTCTGCCTGTCAATCTCCAGTTCCAACTTTCCCCTCGCTCGTGATCACGATCCCAAGATATATAAACTCCTCCACCTCAGGCACCTCTTTCCTCACCTGGAGGGTGCAAGCCACCTTCTTCCAGCCGAGAACCATGGCCTCAGACTTAGAAGTGCTGATTCCCGTCCCAGCGGCTTCACACTCGGCTGCAAACCGCCCGAGTGCATGCTGCAGATCCTAACTTGAAGAAGCCAACAAGACAACATCATCTGCAAAAAAGCAGAGATGAAATCCAGTGGCTCCAGAACTGGACCCCACTCGGCCCCTGACTGCGGTTAGAAGTTCTGTCCATAAAGATAATGAACAGAACCGGTGACAAAGAACAGCCCTGCCATGTGTCATGTGTTTCATTCATCATCATACCTCTCCTAAGTACCTGGCGCACTGCTGTACTGTATGTGAACCATTTTACAACCGTAGGAATACTTTTGTTGCATCGACGAGAGCAACATTTTCTCACTCAGTTCTACCTGTTCCTGGCTGATAGGGTGACGTTTCTGTACTGTATGACATGATAAAGAGAGAAAATGTGTATGCCCTGCCTTACTTTGAATTTCAAATTAAATTAATTATCAGGTGTATTGAAGGAAATATGCAAAAATGTATTTTATTTTTGAGGACTTTTGAGTTTTGATATCAGTGTCACAGCTAATCCACCAATTGACCAAAGTTTATTTCACTGCCAAATGCACTGTGATTGGACCTCCATTTATGGGCTGTGCCTTCGAGCCCACAAACTTGGCTGTGATTGGCTCGTGCCCTCATTTGTTCCTCCGTATGCATGATGAAATCAGATGTGATTGGACTCTTATCTCTGACAGATTTTCAGAAAAAAGTCAAACTTGTACAACATATCGGGAGTTAATTAAAGCACCCTCAATTTTTCTCATTGACATTCCACCCCACATAACTTCCTGTTTATTTTCAGTTTTTGACAAATATTTAAGCCGGCCGCCAAACATGTCTTGTCAGTGGGATACTGTATGTTCGAGCATGTGCTTGTAGACCACTATTCTGACTTCATGAACACATTTAAAGGAATGGTCGTTCTGAATGAATACCAGTAAGAGAAAGCTGGTAGCCACATCATCATGGAAACATGTTTTCGAGCACAAGATTCAAATAGGATCTAACATCTAAGCCATTCCTCTATGTTGCAAAATGGAAGGAAACTGAAAGCCTTACAAGGGTCTTAATAACATTTATTTGTCATTGGGTTGACACTGTAACACACTGAAAATGTTGCAGCGTGGCATTTGTTAACACTCCATCCCCCTTTATGAAATAACAAGCTCTCTTGTAAATAGTATTTTCAACATTTTTGCAGAGATGCGACAACAAACATCTACTTTTGGACAACTTTAGTTGTGATTGGCTAATAAACATTTTAATGCAAAGTGAAACACAGTGTGCAAGGACAAAACCTGCAGCAAACTCGACAATAAATTACTGAAATATTCACACACGAGTTTCTATTGAACAACTGCCACTCGGAGCTCCATCTGAAGGCAGGCTGCCCAACTTGATGCTGTTCTTTTAAGTGTAAAAATTGCTTTAAAGTTCATCTTTTTCCTCACCCTGACAATAGCATGCTGCCCTCTGGCTGTTCATGTAGGGCCTGCACCCGAGAGTCCAGACTGTGTTGAACAAGGTGTCTGCAACGGTCTCACAAGCTGAGGAGACGGAGACAGGAAATATGACTACAAAGTATAGAACTAAAAGGAATGTTAAGGAAAAAAAAAAGTATAAAAATGTTCTGACCTTCCACCTTTGACACAAAGCCTAGGCTCTTCTTGAGGTCAGAGCAGATGCTGTGAAGGCACCAGCGGAACTTGGAGTCACAGCGGTATTTGTTGGAGCCGCAGGTGTCGTAACACATGTCTAGCTGGTTGCAGCACTTGGTCATGGCAGGGATGCCCATATCCATCTGGGAAAGTCGTTGTATAGATAATGATGAATGTTAACGCTGGTTCACATCCACTTGGACAGAACCATACATTAAGTACAAGGTTTGACTGACAGGAAGATTTCACCAGGTAAGTTACGTGTCATTATGTAAAGGAAAGAATAGTCTCAGGTGGCTTCAGGGAATGAAGTCACTTCTATTTCTCAAAGCCCAAATTCACAAAACACAAACTGTCCATGGAATATTTTAACATATGAGAATTGTTATCGAGAATCGATTTCAGAGCACAAAGATACAGAATCGGAAGTATCGATATTTCAGGATCGATCCGCACATCACTAGCCCAAATTACACCTGAGCAAAGGAAGGAAGTGGCCAGTTTCCCCAGTTTGTGACATGTTTATTACTTATTTTACCTGCTCTATATTCTGTTTTCTAATGATTTTAATTGAAATACTATTTACCTTATAATATTTCTTTTCTTTTCTGTACAAACCACTGTATAAGTTGCTGGTGCCATTGCGCACACAATAATCTGATTATCAAAAAAGATTCATAAATGAGCTCAGATAACAGCAGCAACAACTTAAAACAATTTCCAAGTTCACTTTATTTACTCCGGTTATAAACATTTGGGGGGTTGCTTATATTTTAGCTTATAAGAAGAGATGAAATGCAGAACATATGCATTTACTTTCCTTGAATATATTGTACTGTACAGAAGACAATAAATAATCCTGAACCGTGAAACAGTGGGAACTGCCAGTTAGATCAGTTTGAGCATGTTTTTAATAAAACACCTGTACTTCTACTCTACTGGATTACACAGACAGCCTGTTGAGTATTTCGAGCACCGCTTGCCACCGCTGCTAGCTTATTGTTCAAGCATTACAGCAGCAGCGCCCTTCTGTCCAGCCCCTAGAGGGGCCTGCTCCACGGTTTGACAACAAAGTAGTAAAGAGTGGCATGAAGTTTTCTGTTCTAACATCTTCCTCACTACCCTCAAAAATGTGTGGCAAACATGTACCCAAGCGTCAGTCCTGAATGTTGTGATACATAATAGGATGTGAAGTGGTAGAAAGAATTAAATAAAGAAATACCCCCTCTGGAACTGGAAGTCCAAAGAAGTAGGAGCTACATCCGTCGGGTTCGGGCATCTGGTATTCAGGCCGAGGAAGTGGAGCTTTACCTGAGGGTTAGGATCAGATCAGAACAGAAGTGATGAATCTCATGTTTCACAAAAGTCTAGACAAGGCGTGGGCAAACTTTTTTAATCGCAGGCCAAAATTGTCCTGAAAGGGAACAGGGGGGCCGGGTCAGGAGCAGATAGATGGAGTGTTCGTGTGAACTAAGATAAATAACATGTAAAAGTCATGCACAAAGGCTAAAATACTAAAATGCTTTTATCATTTTCTACGCCATCTATTGGGGAAACGTGGGTATTGCAGGGAAGAGAAAAGGGTATAATGATAATATAAATAAATTATATTATTTGGAAAGGTTTGGTGGGCCGGATTAAAAAACTGAATCTGAATCTTAGTTTGCCCATGCCTGATCTATTATCGATCTATTATCTATCCATTTGAAAACTAATGTCACCACCAATATCAAAAGTTGTGCTACCACACTGAGGTTCACAGTCCATTCCCAGGCCCACACCTTGGATGATAACAAAATTGATAAGTGGATCAGAGTGGAGATTCCCAAGATGAAACAGCTATTGTTGAAATTACAGGGTTAGGTTAGAATTATTCATTACCATCAATTTGTGTTTTCAAGAAATATATCTTTGAAATCTGACTTTTCACTTTTTTTAATCTCTCTATTCTAACTTTTAAACACCCTGTCATCCATCTTCTGCTTGTCAGATATATTCAGTAAGTTGCGTCATATTGTGTCAAAACAATGTCATTGTCTATCAAGTGCTCTGTTATAATCTGACATGTACTTTGACCTACAACTCTCAGCTGATAGAAAATCTTGACACCATCTTCTATAACATGGAAAAAATCTAGCACAAAATATTTACAGAAATAGATTTTAATGAGTGTATATGAAAGAGAATAAAACTTAAAAGGATCAAAAAAGATAAGTCTGGATTTTTTTCCCCCGATTAACTCTGGTTCTGATTCAATAATCCTTACATATTAACTGTAAAAAAGATAGATAGAGAAAAGATAGATAGAAAAATACACAGACAAAAAGAGGGAAAATCAAACAAAGAAACGCAAAGAAAAAGGAAGTAAAGAACGAGATAAATAAAAGAGGAAACTTAAGAAAGGTACAAAACATTTTTCACAAACATGTTTAAAACGTTTTCCTCATTTTGTTCAAATCCCTTGAAAACACATTCTCCACAAGAAACTGCTCTATAAATCTGCTGAAATTATTCATAACAATCTGTTTTGTAAGCCTTTTTAAGCCTAACAAAACAGGGAACTGTGGCCAATACTTTACTATTAAGAGATCACTTTAAAATTATAAATAACCATCTAACAGATGGAATCACTTACCGTGTCTACAGCGGTACTGACACACTCCGTCACGTCCGCCCATGAACTCCAGCACGGAGTCGAAGTAACCACTGACGGCCTCAAAGCTGTCTCTGATGGAGTTCATTCCCCACTCACTGTCCTCTTCCTGTGTCTGTGATCCATTAGAGCTCTGACCTGATGGTGGTGGTGGTGGTGGTGGTACCGAGTCCTCAGCCGGCTGACTGACAGCACATAGGCTGAAAAGTCCCAGCAGGAGCATCAAGGGAGTGAGACGAACCCAGAGGTTCATTCTGAAACTGAAGCTCCTCAGTTTGGACACAGTCAGTCAGGTTTCAGATAGTTTCATTGAAAATGTGTGTGACCTGAACTTTGAGCCTGATACAAAGATGGCCTCATATGTGGAGGAACAAAGTCCAGATTCTGTCTCAACAACTTTTTTTTCTTCAACATCTCAAAACTTTTGTTGTTGCAGTAGAATTAGCGACAACATAACATATTTATCTATAAAACCACATGTACAGTAGTTTATGACACTATTATCATTTTTTTTAATACTTTATTAACAGAACCTCCATCCAACTCATTGCTGCGTCTACCAACTACCTGTCTCGGCCATCTACTTGATGGCATAAGTGACCTACTACCCAACTTCCGCCTCTCTAGGCCCACAGTAGCTCATCTCCTCCGGAACATCTGCTCTCCATCTGACCATGGTTAAGGTCACATCTCGGAAACACTAGTCTTTCCTCTTTTGGTTGGCCAACTTGGTGCCCTGTTGTATCACAAGTGTTCCCCCCCTTCAGCATTAAATTGGGGGAGGCTGACGGCAACATGGACGTGCATTTTCCCCCGGCTGAAACAATGAGCCCGAATTCAGCGGCACTCCCTGTGGTTTGCTTCCTTAGCTCCTGCACACATTTCAAGTTTTGTACAACAGTTTACGTAATACTCTCTTCAAAAATGCTCATGGACTGCAATGGACTTACTTAAGGAGAACAGTAACTGACCTTACATACATGCTTACACCATTTACAAATATAGCCTGAAACAATGCACACAAACCTAATACGTCTTCTTAAGGTTTTCCCATTTCTTGGCTGCTTGGGCAGAACCTACCACCCCTACCAAATATTCATTTTAACCCGCCTTCAACCAATCCGTTTTTTTTTTCTACCAAATATTCATATTAACCCACCTTCAACCAATCCGTTTTTTTTGCCAGTTTCTTGTTAAACATTTACAGCATTGAACATTATGCTGCGTTACGTTTGATTCATTCATTCCATTCGCGCTCCTCCAGCAATGGCACTGCGGCCCCCTATGGGTCGCGCCCACCACTTTAGGAACCTCTGCGTTATAACATAACTTGTCAATAAAATTACATGGTAACATACGAACGCTACGCTAAAATATTATGTAGATATAATATATGTACGTGTACTACGGTCAAATCGGTTATTTCGGACACAGTATGCCGTGAAACGTAAAATTCAACATATAATCGCCAGTCAAACGGGAATTTACTTATATCTGTACGTTTCGCCATAATCTCTCCGCCATGTCGTCCGGACTGCAATGCATGATGGGATATATTGTTTTGGTAGCGACAGAGCTAGACGTTAGAGGCAGTGAACACGTGAAGTTAATTTCGACTCTTCTTTTGTAAAGGTTTGAGTGTTTTTTGATTTTTAAGAAACACTGACAGTGCTCCGGGACACTTCCAGGACACCATCGCCATCTTTCCGTTTGGCTCGTCAAAAAGTTAAATGGCTTTTGTAAATTTATTTACAGGACTGTTTGCTGTAAATGAAGACGTCAAAAGTCTTAAAGAACCTGCTGTGTCACACAGGTAATACTCGGATATTGACACCTAGCATAGCCTTAAGTTTTGCTCCGTTTAAGGAATTGTCAACGTTGTGTATTTTGTGTTCATGTGAATCGTAAGGCCGGACGCTTGCTGTTTCCTATTAATCGGTTAAGGTCCACGAATGACGTTTGTGTTGTTGCGTCTAATGTAACATTGTTCATCGAGAAAATTGTTCTCACATCCTAAATAAACACTTGACGATGAACTGACGTTTTTTTTAGCTCTGGTGCGTAGACTAGGTTTGTAGACCGCGGTTTTTTGTCGTGGTGCATTTATGGACCATTTGATATTATTTGTGTTTTTGTAGGCTGATGAACTGGACTTTAGGTGACAATGGTGTATCCTATTATTATTATTATTATTCCACACAGGGTCACAGTTGTTAACAGTGGTGCATTTAATGACCTATCGTTATGTTATACACAAACATACTCCTGTTCTTTTTCAGAAATAACAGTGAACATGGTAGAAAACACAGAACGAGGAAAAACCAAGGATGCCAGGGAGGTCCTGTCAACAAAGTGAGTCTCACCTCAACTACAGCTAAAACAACTTATTATGTTGTAATTGGTAATAATGTTGTTGTTGGTGTGAATTAAACAGGCAGACCCACAGATCTATCTCACACAGTGTGTTTCACTTTGTTTTTTCTCTCTCACACAAACACTTAAAAATCCACTTATTGCTTTGTTCTCATTATGTTTACACGTTTGTTTGAGACCTTCTTCTGCCTGTAACCCTTCAGTTTGCTTGGCTTACTTTGGGTAAAAAAAAACACCTTAAGGGGTCGCTTATATTTCTTTGATTATCATTTGTTATTTTTCCTTTCAACAGAGACCACGTTCTCAGAACCAGAGAAACAGAAGAAACTTTGACGTCACCAAAGAAGACAATGGAAACCTTTCTATTGAAAGTCCCATAGAAACCAGTGAACTTGGAGGTTCTGGTTTAATGGCAGAAAGGACACATTGCCACGATGACAGACCGAAGCTCAGTGTAGTTTACAACTGTAGGAAGAACAAGGACAAGAGATACCGTAATAACAACAATAGATATCAGCAGAGAAAACAGCTGGAGAGTCGAGTTCACCAGAGAGATGAAGAAAATCGATGTCGAGGAGGTTCAAGTAGAGGCAGAGGAGATGGGAGACATAAACATGTCAAACTGGTAAATGAAACACATGGTCACACTTGTCAGGGCATATTTATTATGTTTTGTTACGTAATTACATTTTCTCAGGAATCATGTTTGTGAATGTAATTCTGATCCTTTTTCTTCCAGGTGAAAGGACCAAAACCAATGAGTGAAGAGTTTAAAGAGCAGAACGCCTTGATGGTGGATGGGCAGCTAGTGTGTCGTCATTTTCTTTATGGACGCTGCATCAAGGCAGGTCACACCACTTATTGACCTGTTTATGTTATTAGTAAGATGTGAAAAATGCTTTATTGAGCACGTGACTACTTTTAAAACTCTGTGTTTCCTGCTTGCAGGGTGACGAGTGTCAGCTGAAGCACATTCAGGGTTACAACGACTGCATCAAAAAAGTGTGCAAATTTTATGTCCAAGGATTCTGCACAAAAGGAGCAGGCTGCCCATACATGCACAATATCCTTCAGCACAAATGCGTTCTGTCTATGTAGAATAGTGTCATAATAATGACGTTTAAAAAAGTGAAGACGAGGTCATCTTTCCTTGACCAACCTCCACAGTCATTTCCCTGCAAGTTCTTTCACAGAAAGGGAACTTGTTTGAATGGAGAATTGTGCATGTTTTCCCATGAACCTCTAAATGAGACGACGGCCATGTTATTAGAAGAGGTGTGTGTGTGATCTAAGCCGTGTATCAGCTGAAAATGAATTCCACTGGTTTGGATTTTTAGATGAAATAGTCTCACTGCTATTAAAATCATATTGAAACACTATTAATTATGGCACATTACACTTATTGTTTTTACTTTCTATCATAATTGTGTTTTTCAAAGATATTTTTACAACCTTATTGATTTTACTTTCTATCATAATTGTGTTTTTAAATATCTAATGAACCTTTATTTTACATGTGTTGTACCAGATATTTTATTTAGTAATCAGTCATTACCATATTGTATTTTACTAGAAAGTTAGAAATTAGTGTATCATCAAGATGCATTCAAATTGAATGATCGTTTTTTAAGAAGCATGAATAAGAAAATGTGTTTTCATGTAGGACTGTGCCGTACTGTTACACAGAGAGTCTTTGTTCAGTTGTTCCAACCTGACCTTCGACTTCGACAAAAAACTTAACCTTGAGTAGGTTGCTGGGAAGTCTTAAATTTATTATTGAAAAGTGCTCACATTTGTCAGGCAATTAATAATGTGGTATGATTTTACTGCAGGCATTGAAAAGAGACAATGACCTTTATGAACTTGCAACGAAAGCTGAGCAGAAGTCCCCGATGCAGCAGGCAAGCACAGATGAGCCTGCAAGCACTGACGCCATGGAAACTGCGGATGTTGACCTAGCAACCCTCAGGTTTGTGCGTAACTCCCATTTGCACCCACTGATTTTGTAATCCTAAAGACTTGACCGTATTCTTGCGTAGCAGTTTATTTTAAAGAACAACACGCATTAGGTACAGCCTATATATGTACAATATATTTTTTTTCTTTTTAAATGAGTGAGTGAGTGCAGCTTAAACTCAGGTGCTTTCAATAGTCCGGAAATTATGGTGAGTGTATTTGCTATAAATATAACATTTATAACACATAATCAATAAGAGAATGTTTGCCACAGGGACCTACAAATCTGAAAAGTCAAACTAGACATATGGCACAAATTAAATTACAGTTGTCTCAGATACACACTGCAAAAAAAAAAGGAAAGATAAAAGAATGTTTTACAAAAGGCAAGAACTATAATAATAATATGTAAAATAACACACTTGTTTAAAAATCCATTATCAAAAGACATGACATCACTCAAGGAGATAATAATATGTAAAATATACATCAAAAGACATGACATCACTCAAGGAGTATCTCAAGCAATAACAAGAGTACTAAAGTAACGAAATAGGATAACAGGAAAACAGTTCAAAGTAAGTTGTGTGTATGAGTCACCTGCTTGTTGGGTTTTTTTTTTGTTTTTACAGGCTGCAGTTTTACCACAGTTTTTTTATTTTTACAGGCTGCAGTTTTACCACAGTAGAGAAACAAACTCTGAACAGGAAGCTGTGTGTTCGGAGACTGAAATAGAAGAGGTGTCTGACTCAACACTGCCAACAGAGGGCTTTGAGCTTTACAACCCCCCTTCTGTGACCAGTTCTTACCTTCAGCCTGAGGAGCCTGTGTGTTACTCAGTAGAAGCAGTGCTGGGACCTCGGCTCTACAGACCTTTCCCCAGATTTTCCCCAACTCCCGTGAGTCAGGACTTGTCTTCTCAGTCTGCTTCTCAAAAACCCCCTGACTTGGGTTGTCAAAGCCAAGCTCCCTGTTCTGTGGACACCATCTTGTCTTGCAAATCTGGAAGGAAGGTGTTGCGCCGCACCTCATCCCCTACAACCGCACAAAGTTTGTCTTTGTTTGGGGACTGTAAAAACCTCACCGAACTTCTGCCGGGCTCAGAAACCAAGAGTTCTATGAGTGGTAAAAAAGACATGACTGAACCCCAAGAAGAAATGTCAGACATTTCAACGATGCCGCCTGAAGACACTCAGACATGTAAGGAAGAAGTCGGTGCAGGGCCAGGACACTTTTTACTTTCTGCACCTGCTCCAGAGTCAGAGTCATTCAGAAGAGAAGTGAATCTTCAGGACAGCGGACACCCCGGTCATGTTCTACCCTCTGTGAGCTGTGGAAGTGCAGGTGCTGTTGCGTTTTCACCCATGGACTGCAAAAGACAGACTTCTGCTCATTCCTCCCGGAGCAGGCTGCATTCTCCTGGTCCAGTGTTAGACTCAGAAGGCTCCGGTCTTTCAAAGATTACATGCAGACCTGCTCAACCTGTTGAAGAATCTTCCCGGGCCCAAAGGCTGTCTGAAAAACCACAGTCTGACCTCAAACCTGGAAAGCAACTACACGAGTCGACCCTCGCGCCGTCAGAGAGCAACAGTGAAACTGTCAATTCTGGCGCGGGGACATGGGAAAAACAGTTTTCTAGCCTTTTCTCCAACCCTATCACGGGTGACCATAGGTCAGATACAGACGTATCACAAGCTCATTCTCCTGCGTCACACTGCGGAAGCAAAGGGACAGCATCTGACGGGACCTCCACCAGGCCATTCCTGTGTTTGTTTACTTCTCTCAAAGACACTTCGGAGACACCTATTCAGACGGAGCAAAGTTCAACAGCCTTTAAATTGTTTGACACATCCACATCTTCGAGTCCATGTGGAGGAGCAGATCATTCTAGAACCCACACTCGGATATCTCCCACTGTCTCTTCACCTAAAGGCAAGGACATCATTTTTTTTTTTTATTCTTGTGACAATGGTCCTCTGGCATAGACTAAAACCCGAGTCACTGGGCGCTTTCACACCTGAGCCGTCTATCTGAAAATACGTGTCCTGGTTCACTTGTGGTTTGGTTGCAAGGTGCAAGTGCGAATTTATAAATTGCACATGCATACATTTGGTGTTGCTCTGTTGCAATGGTTCTCAATTATTTTTCTGTCGTGCCTCCCTATAGGGGACAGAAATGATTTCACGCCCACCTCCGCAACCCACACCTTGCAAATTGAAATACTATTGAGAACCTGATAACATGTATATTATTATCTGTATAAACCACTTTATGAGTTGCTGCCACCGGTACCTCACCACTAGGGGGGCCCGCTCGGCTATTTGAGGAGTACTGCTCTGTTGTAAACCGACTGACTGAAGGGCATGGATTCTTGTGCTGGTGGTTTGGTCTCTTTTCAGAAAGGCAGTGTGAAAGTGAACCACACCAACTGAAGGTGTAAAATTCTTCGGTTGTTCTCATGCCAATCAACGTGGACTATCCTGCGTGAAAGCGCTCATAAATTGAACTTTACAAATTTGCAACTTTATCTCCCAGTTGTCAAAGCAGATGTATGATCTGTGATCTGTACTGCTGGAATGGATAATTAAAAATGTTCTTTTGGTGTAATTGCAGGAGCGACGACTGCAGCAGTCACTACGAGCCCAGACCTGGTCTGGATTTTAGTCCATACAAAGCAGACGAAGAGTGGAAGGATGGCGTCTCTGCAGGTTTTTCAAATGTTCTGTCTCAGTGAAATGTTTGATCATTCTGGTAGAAAATGTCTTTCAGATTTCTCTTTTTTTTTTTTTTTTAAAGATACAATAGAAGTTCGAGGTAGTTTCCAACGTCTCTTCACTCAGCATCAAACAAAGAAAAAGAAGAGAAAAAAGAAGGTGAGGAAGATGAACATGGAACACACTGTACTGCATGTAATAATACCATTGTTATCCACTAAGTGCCTTCTCGAAGCCCAGCGAGCATGTGTTTGGGGATGCTTCATTAATGGATGTATTAAATAACACGGTTGGGATGACCCATGTGATCTTCTCCAGTGAAATTCCTGTTCAAGTTTAGACTTCGTGTTGTGAGGGCGGGGTCTCACCACAGGTTCACACATAGATCTGATCTGAGTGGTTGAGTGGAGCACTGGGAATAACGCGTGGTAGCTGAACACTTTGTCTTTTGAAAACATTAAGAAAGAAATGTTTAAATAAAATGAGGAAATGTGTTTATTGCACCAGGTGATGTGGAGCTGATAATTCTTTCTCTGTTCCTCAAAATCTGATCAGAGACCGAGAACCAAGTGTGATCAGAGGAAGAGAACTTCCTCACACTTAGATCATGGCGCTTCTCGTCACATATCACCACATGTCACCGAGGAGACAACACTCAGCTCTTTGGAACAGACCAGACCACAGGAGACAAAAGCCTGAAACACAGAACACTGCCTCTGTTGCAGAGTCAGAGTCTGGTGAGACTGAAGTAGTTGCCAGACGGACAGAAAGTTAAACAGCTGGGTTTTTCTTTTCACCATGATCGCAGATCCTTTTTTAAAACAAGTGTTTTTGCACTTGTATTTAATGTTTAAAATGAAATGAAATCAAGTCAAATTATGAAAAAAATACAAGGAATTGTAGGAATTGTTTTTATTTTTTTTTCAATAAAAGCCCTGAGGTCTTTCCAATTTTTCCACTCTTGTCACAGTGATTTCTTCTGATGTCCAATCATGTGGTAAGGAAACACATCTTTTAAATTTAAGAATAATTGTATTTATTTTATTTACATTGCAGCACAGCAGGGTCCAGTCTTTTGTAATCAAGCAACTGACTTGCTCTCTGAAGAAATACTTTAAGCTGTAGCTTTCATCATGTTTCTCCATTGTACCGAGTGGAGGACACCACTAGTTTATATACTGTATATTGAACTGATATGTCCACACATGATAATTAGGGTCATTATATTAGCACAGGACAAAATAATTTCAACAATAATATTATAACTTCAAGGGCAACTTGAGCAGCTAAAGTTACAAAGAGCTTGTGGTTATGTTCGTTCATTTCGCTGTACAGTGTAAATAGTACCAATGACTAATGGAGAGTGCAGTAAAGCTACAGGAGTAATTGTTCTGAACATCAGATCGTCAGGTCAGATCTAATGATTGGCAGGGTCTAAAATAGGCAAACTAAGGCCCGGGGGGCCAGATGCAGCCCGTTCAGCTTTTTAATCCAGCCCACCAAACTTTTCCAAATTATATAATTTATTTACACTATATTACCAAAAGTATTGGCTCACCTGCCTTGACTCCTACTATGAACTGAAGTGCCATCCCATTCCTAACCCAGAGTTCAATATGATGTCAGTCCACCTTTTGCAGCTATTACAGCTTCAACTCTTCTGGGAAGACTGTCCACAAGGTTGAGAAGAGAGTTTATAGGAATTTTTTGACCATTCTTCCAAAAGCGCATTGGTGAGGTCACACACTGATGTTGGTCGAGAAGGCCTGGCTCTCAGTCTCCGCTCTAATTCATCCCAAAGGTGTTCTATCGGGTTCAGGTCAGGACTCTGTGCAGGCCAGTCAAGTTCATCCACACCAGACTCTGTCATCCATGTCTTTATGGACCTTGCTTTGTGCACTGGTGCACAGTCATGTTGGAAGAGGAAGGGGCCCGCTCCAAACTGTTCCCACAAGGTTGGGAGCATGGAATTGTCCAAAATGTTTTGGTATCCTGAAGCATTCAAAGTTCCTTTCACTGGAACTAAGGGGCCAAGCCCAGCTCCTGAAAAACAACCCCACACCATAATTCCTCCTCCACCAAATTTCACAGTCGGCACAATGCAGTCTGAAATGTACCGTTCTCCTGGCAACCTTTTCTGCCTGTTCCCTGCAACACCCACATTTCCCTAATGGATGGTGTAAAAAAAATGATAAAACAATTTTAGCCTTTATGCATGGCATTTACATGTCATCTATCTTAGTTCACACGAGCTAAGCTCCATTTATCTGCTCCTGACCCGGCCACCCTGATCATTTTTACCTCATGAGTCAAAAAGTTAGGGTTAAGCTAGAACATATTTTTTACACTTCAGTCAAAAAAAAAAAAAAAATATTACGAGAATTTCATCTTATTTGACCCACACTTTCACTTACTTAAAATATCCAGGGCTTTAATACAAGTTACGTGTTTAACAAATGTGCGACCCAACCACCATTTCAAAAGCAGAACAGTTTTGGTTTAGGTTTGGCCCACAATTAGGCCAAACAATGGTGGAAAAGGAGACCTGCTTCGGTTTGAGTTTTGGTTTTGGTTGCTCAGATGTGGCCCACTCTGGGCTTTGTCCTGGCCAAAGTTGGTTCAAAAGAGGACTGGGGTTTGGGGCCATATGTGGTTTTTCATTCTTCTGTTTGCTTGTATACATACTGTGGTTTGTAACAATAAAAGGAACCTTAAATCATAAAATTCACTAACTGTGCCACTTCACTATCCTGTTTTTCTTCTATGACACTGTTCACTCACAAAAGCCCATGGACTTGGTCCTGCTCTCACGTTTGATTGGTTAGATTTCTTTACTCTAACATTTTCTCTTGCGTGTCACACATTTGGATGCTGCCATTTTTTTCATCATCTAGAAGCCCCCTTTTGTTTTCTTCAATCTCTGACTGGCTTTTTGTGGGGTCAGGGTCACAGGGCGCATCAGTCTCTCCAACATCACCATCAGCTTCCTCTCCATAATATTTCTTTCTCTTGAAGCATCCCAGCTGGAAAGACATAAGGAAGATTAAAAAATGTATAATAAAATGACGATCTCTCGCCTCTGGGTGGTGTGAGTTCATGTCTTACCTTTAACATGATGACTGTGAGGATGATGATAAGGAACAATCCCACACCAACTCCAGTTAAAATGATCGTCATTTGATGTAGGGGGATAATGAACTCCACACGAACTTCAGTCTGTTGGCAGAAAAGAAGTTTTGACAATCTATTTTAAAATGACCAAAACCACGCATGGTCTGTTCGGCAAACTACAAACCCAAGAGAACCAATAGGATGTGAAGTGACAACTCCAGTGAAATTTAGACCCGAGTCAAGTTCCAAGTCAAAGACCGACAAGTCACAAGCCGAGTCTAAAGTCCTGCAGCTTCAGTTAACCACAGTTAAAAAGAGTTTACACAGATCACATATGCTTTTAAAATCTGTATCTTCTCATTAAAACAAATGCAAAATAAAGTTCATGCGCATGGGTGTTAACCATTGAGTAGAGTAGGCTCGCCCAATCTGCTCTGGAAATGGCAGGGAAAAATGCACAGCGAAAAAATGAAAATATGGAGATGAAGGTAGGACGTTTTTTTAACAGAGAAGGAGAGTTTATTTTACATGAAAACATATCTGTCCCCAAGGGGGACAAGTCCAAGTGTAGTCACGAGTGTCTCTACTCTTGGTCAAGTCAAGTCCAGAGTTATCAAATATATCAAATATGCACACATATGGAAATAGCGATGATTGTCATACATGTGATTTATTTTTAATGCTTAATGGCCTGGCTGAATGTTTTGTGTCCGTAACTGTCCAAGTTACTAATTTAATTACATTTTAGGAAAACGTAAAAAAAAAACATTGTTACCCATTTCCAGGTTGGATCCTTGCTCGTCCACAGGCTGCTTATTTTGTGGTGCATGAGCTTGTCATTCTGTGCGTTTTTTCAGAGAAAACACTAAATCAGCTGTAGTCATAAGAGTGACATGATGATCCTTTTGAACAAAATCACTCTCACAAATCTGAGCCTTTACCTTCTGTTCACGAGAATCCAGAGCGTATCGTCGCTGGTCGTACTGAACATGTATAAAACTTCTGAATTTAACTTCACCGCTTTCTCCGGTGTATCGTTTCAAAAAGGCAATGTTCTGCAGGATAAATGCTCAGCAGTCACATTTGTACAGTTCATTTGTATTGTTGTGTCTATATCAAGATCTAGTCTATTTAATCAAATGTAAAATGTAAAAAATAGTTTTAATTCATAACCAAATTCTGTCAATAATGATAATATATGATAATATATTTTTGGGATTATTTAAGCTTTTATATATTTTCATACATACTAAAAATGATCTTTAGGTTAATACCATATTCTGAGTTTGGACTCTTTGGACTTTTTGTTCGATCTAATCATTATTTAGGCTTCATTATAGTGTTAAAGTTACAGCTAAATGTAGATAGTTTTCACAATTTTAATAATATTCAGTTTATTGTCCTTCAGCTTTTGCCTGCCTATGAGGTGGCGTTAAAGATTTTTCAGCTACCTTCAAGCAATTTGGGCTAATGCAGTACTTCTGCGGGCCACCCTGTGGCGGCGCGGTGAGGTGCCAAATGCTAAGAATTTGTTTGTTAAATCTTTAGCATTGAAAAAGAATTTGTTTGTTAAATCTTTAGCATTGTGACTAACCTGTTACCATAACAACCATTAGGCTATTTCTGACCAAAAACTGGCTATAACTATACTGTTTTAGCTAACTATTAGCTTAGCATATGTTTTTTTTGGGCTTTCTACTTTTTTTTTAAAGCTGATTTCTAACCCTTGTTTGTATTTCTGTGTGTTTGTGTTTGTGTCTCGTACCTCTGCCTTCTTTTTGAGATCCTTGAAATGGACTTGTCCAGACAGTTTAAACTCAGCTGACGATTCTTTTTCCAGGACGAAGGTATCGCACTTTATGACTTTGCTTTCATTTTCTGGCATACCATAGTACTGTAGCACAAGAGCAGCAGTTTGTTCGGTTTGTAGATTTAGGTTGTCATGACTAATTTGGTACATTTATTTGTTAATGAATGTGTTTTACTTACTTCAGATTTGATATCTGTTAAGCTGCATGTGGTTTTGTTCTTAAAGGTTAAAAAAAGACAGAAATATTGTTCTTTAAGTATGTAGCATTTAGTTAGGAGGGTGTATAAGCAAAAATATAACATATTACTAAATAACATAAGTATATAAATGTGAAAAGTTATAGAAGAGTTATTTTTTTTCTGATAAAAATCATTATTGAGGATCATTATTATCAACAGTTTTTGAAAGTTGAAAGTAACAATTACAAATTTGTAGGTAAAAAAAAAAAACACATTTAGCGCAAACTGTTCAGAGTTGTTGTTTTATGATTCTTGCAATCCGCCTCTGAAAAAAGACGGTGACACTACACTTTGTTCGTGTTAGCCAAAACGTGGTAGGTAACGTTAGCTCTGGTGTCTGTACCAGACTACAGGAGCTACAGGAAAAAAAGGGCAAATTTTCCCATTGTTTTTAAAAACCCTGTTTCTACAGTTGCTTAACTGTACCATGGATAATATTTAAAAAACATACCTATTACAATGACCTTTTTTACAGAAAGAAAATATTTTATATACAGTAGAACCTCAATTGTCGAACACCTCCCTTTTCGAACAATTCGTTCATGAACAAAATTTTAACCAAAAATTGCCCCGCTTGTCGAACCATAAATCGGTTGCCGAACAAGAGACAATACCACATATATATATATATATATATATGTATATATATATATATATATAGTTATATATATATATATGCATATATATTATATATTGTATATGTTTTATATATTCATCACTAAACTAGAATAGCCAAGAATAAAGATAATTTTTATCTGAATGAAATGCTACTTTTCTCCAGATAATTGGCTCATAAGACTTTGTAACATGATGTCATCACATAGTGGACTGAGGCCAGTACCTGTCTCACAGACACGTGATAGTCCATCATTTCAAAGTCATGCTCCAGCTTAGTTGGTAAGAAGAGGGACACGTTGACAGGAAAAGCCTTTAAACCTAGATTAGCAACCTGTGAACAACAAGGTTAGGTGGTCCGATAAAATAAATTATCAACATCTTCCTTTTGTACTTCTGTGTAATGATGTCACACGACTACAGTGCTTAATGTGTTGCACAATTGCTGTCATCATTAACGTCAACATTAGCTGAACACCAGTTACTTAGTTCCTTTTGTTTACTCAAAGGACTCTATGACGTTATGAAACCGAACTACCAAACGGTAGTTTGGTTTCATGTCACAGTATAATCTACCCCCTCCCTGCCCTCACATTGCATCTGTCTTTGAACAAATTATTTTGGGAAATCGCCCAGTTGTTATTTCACAATAGAGTTTTCAGGAAATGGAAGAACAGGCGGACTCACAAGTGGTCATAGTTTCAGGATTTACCTTGTAAATGGCTTCCACTTTTTTAGGTCCGTAATCATCTGTTGTGAAGTTCAGATATGTGGTGCTGCCTTCATTTCTGAAAATCATAAGAGTTTTAAATAGTGCTGAGACTTCTATATTAATTCATTCAATTTTTAAATTATAGAACTAGTTTTCACCACAGCACACGTACACTTTCCGACGACGTCAGAGCACAAAAAAAAGTTTAGCTAGCCTGATGGAAGATTAGATGGCTCGTTGGGCAAATACATGTCAGCTTGGATAATAAATATTATGACAGTTAGCAATAACAATAAATCATTTTCAAGTATCATCCCAAACATGTTGACGTTACGTATGTATCTGTGTGGGGGTGTACATTAATGTGTGTGTGTGTATACATGTGTAAATATAATGTATGTGTGTGTATGTATATGTGTACACATGAATATGTATAACTAAGATCTATCCTATCTATTTTATCTATCTATTCTATCTATCTATTCTATTATTATATATATTATATTATTATTATTTTATATATTTTATTTATATTTTTATATATTATTTATATTATGTTATTATATATATTATATTATATTATTATATCTATCTATTATATCTATCTATCTATTGTATACAGTAATTCCTAGAAATACTAGCTGTATAAATCTAGTTGTAATACACCTCATACACCATTATATCTGCTTGAGCTGCCTTTGTCTATCTAACTGCTTAATTAATATTTAATTTGTTTACACAATTTTATACTTGTTCATGTCACAACGTTTTTATAGTTATACTTGTTTTGCTCATATACGCATATACATAGTATAGAGATCATTTCATATACTTTAGGATATAGAATTCTAATCTAACAACACCGCACCAGGACAACAACAATTACCTAATAACCTACTACTAATCTACTAAATTACTAATATCCACTTTCCCAGTTTCCCCTATTCTTTGATATGATATTAATTGAATCTATTCTTGTGTATTTCTGTTGTTTTGGTGCTCTATCTATCTATCTATCTATCTGTCTGTCTATCTGTCTATCTGTCTGTCCGTCCGTCCGTCTGTCTGTCCGTCCATCCATCCATCTATCGTCTATCTATCTATCTATCTATCTATCTATCTATCTATCTATCTATCTATCTATCTATCTATCTATCTATCTATCTATCTATCTATCTATGTATTGTAGGAATATGACTGCTCTGCTAAAACTCTGTGTCCATATATGGGGATTCTGAATGGTCGGTTAAATGAACGCTTATCATTGTAAAACACTTAACCACATGCTTCTGCTACACCCCAGACCCTGAGCGCATATTGTTTCCACGAATTGTTTTTCTTTCTTGTGATTTCTGCATATTGCGTTTCTTAAACTGTGTAACCCGACCACAAACTATTTTTAAGATAGAAGTGTTTTGCATGTGGTGTGAACTATGTGCCTGTGAGCTCTATGTACGAGGGGCGAACTAGACTTCTTGCAAAAAGGTGTCTGAAGAAGTTCAGCATAGACATGAAAGGTCACAGCCTGCCTACACGGTTCCACATGTGCAGCAGGGGATACAGATGCCCTATGGTTACCATGGCAATGTAACTGCAGAGAAAAGTTTGTTGGAAGACAATCCACCCCCGCTTCAAACTTTGTTTGTATCTCTGTATAAATTCAGAGGTCCAGGGACATTTAGTCAGTTCGTGTTCCTGATTAACCGGCATTAAGATCGTTTTTTTCCCCTATTGCTTTGAAAGTACTTTGTAACACTTTCCCTTGTACGCTTTGTAATAAAAACAGCTTAAAGGCCACCACTCGATGTCCCTGTCTTTGATTTTGGACAAAAGAACACACACTGACGACACTATCAAATTACTGGGCATGTGAAGTGAATATATCGTATTTAGATTTTTCTTGAAAGTGTGACACTTACACTGTTATAGCCATCTTTATTTCTAGTTGTACCGGGATGACTTTGGTGATGGTATTGTTCGTAGTGATGTTTGCATTGTCACTGAGGAGAAATTAAGAAAAGGCAGTAAAAAAATCTGAACTTCAAACACCGGCTGTGGTAACGGAAGAGCTGATAATTCCAGAGCAAGTACAACTACCTTCTTCCGGTGACGGTCACAGAGATGGTGTCATTCCACTCGTAGTCAGTGATAATGTAGAAAGAAGACTGAAAGGTGGCCTGCACAGATAAGAACAACAGAGATGTAGGAGTTCCTATGTGATGGGCTACGTTAAAAATATTAAAGATCTGAGTCACTAAAGATCTGCCTGTTAAAGGGGACTCACAGCAGATTGGCCACGATACACAGGGCGACTGATGCCACAGAGGGTTTTGTCGAGAACTCCTTCTAGATCATTACAGCTGTGCAGAGTTTGTCTTGTGGCCTGTTTTATGAACAAAAGACACACAAGGCACAAATAACTATGAGTGCACAGACCGGCAGAAGAACTTCGTCAGGTCTTATTTTTGTCTGCATCAAAAGATTACTTCACGGCGAAAGATTAGTTCACAGAGAATGATTCGTTCACAGCAAAAGATTAGTTCACAGCGAAAGATTAGTTCACGGGGAAAGATTAGTTCATAGAGAGTGATTCGTTTGCAATGATAGATTAGTTCACAGTGAAAGATTAGTTTACAGAGTAATTAGATCGTAGTGAAAGATTAGTTCACAGTGAAAGATTAGTTCGCAGAGAGTGATTTGTTAGCAGTGAGTGATTCGTGAGTTCAATATGAATAAATATTTAATATGACTCGGTAGTCACGAGTCACGAATCTTTCAGATGACTCGGGAGTCACGACTCATATGAAAGATTCGTTCATTTTGAACGAATCACTCGCGAACGACACATCGCTACATGTGGCTCTTTAGCCTTTACATTGGCTCCTGGTGATAAGGTGATAAGAAATCAAAAAAAGAAAAAGAAAAGGTTTTCATTGGTATGTAGCAGTGCCTCCCCAGCTGTCACTGATGCTGTTGATGTTTCATTAATGTTAAGTTTGGGCTTGCTTGCTAAATAGATGATGGCATAACTACTGCCCCTAGGTCTCCCCCCAGAGGGACAGGACCCGAGCACCTCCCGAGGGAGGCGTATGGAGGGCAGATGTAAATGCCCAAGCCACCTCAGCTGACTCCTCTCGATGTGGAGGAACAGCGGCTCTACTTCGAGCTCCTCTCGTGTGACAGAGCTCCTCACCCTATCTCTAAGGGAGCGCCCTGCCAGCCTGCGGAGAAGGCTAATTTCGGCCGCTTGTATCCGGGATCTTGTTATTTCGATCATGACCCAAAGCTCATGATCGTAGGTGAGGGTAGGAATCTCACGTTCCATCCTTCCGTCACTCGTGGACAAGACCCCCAAGATACTTAAACTCCTCCACCAGAGCTGGAGGAAGTGTCTGGGGAGAGGGAAGTGTGGGTGTCCCTGCTCAGACTGTTGCCCCCGCGACCTGGCCCCGGATAAGCGGACGATGATGGTTGGATGGACGGATATCTACTGCCCCAACTTTTCAAGTTTAGAAAAAGGGTTGTGGAAATTGGGTCCTGTGGCATCATCTTTTTCTCAAAACATGTTTCTCTTCGACAAACCTCACTTCCTCCAGTTTTAAGTTAAATGTAGAGAAGTAAAAGTGAACTACTTGTCATCGTGACACAGCACACCACTGCACGCAATGAAATCATCTGCTTTTGAAGTCCACTTCCTTAACCACCCCACTTTATTCTTTGTTTTACATCCTTCTGAAAAACCTTTGTTCCCTTTCTGTTCTGGAGCTCCGAAACATCCTTGCAGTGTATTTTGCCTTTAATAGAAAAAGCAAAAATCATATCTTGATGGTGGTATGTGGTATTGTCCACCATTTGACTTGTACTGAAACTCACATAGTCAGTGGATAAACACTGAAATAACCAGCCTGACCTTATGTGTGCTTGCCAGTGATGGGAGATGCTACTTTGTTATCTGTTCTCGGGTTCCTGTAAGACCTTGACAATTGCATGGACATTTTCCCTGTTTCTGAGTTACTGTTGGCCAGATAATCTCACAAGTGGCAATAGTACTGAGGTTAACTTGCCCACACTCATACTATAAATATAACTTGCACTAGCTTGCAACGGGCGTTCTCGTACAGACAAGCATTTGTATTGCTCCTGCGCCCCAGAGCTTCATTAAAGCTTTTATGACAACTTTTAATAATTCTTCAATGAATCTCTTTAAAATTGAATCTGTTTTATTCTTTATTCCAAGGTGACTGCTGACAAAATTGCCAAAACAGCTGCCGGACTATAGATTACATTTGGTTTCTAAGGCTCAGGGACATGGGCTTGTGGCTTCAGTAACACACGCTTGAGTCTCCATATCTGTTAAGACATGGGTCTCAAACTCAATTTACCTGGGGGCCGCTGGAGGCAGAGTCTGGGTGAGGGTGGGCCGCGTAAGGGATTCCACAATAAAGTTTTAAAAAAAGTCCTCAAATGTTAACAGTTAACAGTTTTAATGATTTCTTCTGAACATGAAGTGTTTTGAACATGAATGGAACATTGAGTGAAAATCATGAACGGTTCTTCTGAACATGGCTCCTCTTGCCTACTCCTTGCTGCCAGATACTTGACAGCGCTTCTTTTCACAAATCTGAACCACATTTGGCTTGAGAGAGGAAGCAGTTGAGACCCTCAGTATGGCTTGAAGATGATCATCAGTAAGTCTAAGACCTGTACTTGGACTTATTGAAGTTCAGCTCAGGGAAGTTGGGGGGCAATTCTCTCAAAAATTGCCCATGCTTGTCTGCTTTTCCACTCATCTCCCTGAACTTGGCTTTGAGGTCAGAGTTGCATTGCAGGTCAATGAGCTCCATTTGAA